>NC_080787.1:2783571-3092857 GCF_028018385.1 Neofelis nebulosa
GATGATAGTAGAGGACTTTAACACATCACTCCCATCAATGGACAGAACCTATAAACAGAAAATTAACAAGGAAACAATGGCTTTGAATGACACACTGGACCAGATGGGTTTAACAGATATATTCAGAACACTCCATACTAAAATGGCAGAGTACACAATCTTTTCAAGCATACATGGGGCGTTCTCCAGAATTGATCACATTCTAGGTCACAAATCAGGCCTCAAGAGGTACCCAACGACAGAGATCAGACCAAGCATCTTTTCTAACCACAAAGCTAGGAAACTTGAAGTCAACCACAAAAAAAGGGCTGGGGGGGGGGGGGGAAGGCCACGAACAAAGGGAGGTTAAACAACATGCTACTAAATGAATGGGTCAGACAGGAAATCAATGAGAAAATACACTGAAACAAATGAAAATGAAAATGAAAATACACTGGTAAAACCCTTTGGAATGCGGCAAAAGCAGTCCATGATGGAAGTATATAGCAATATAAGCCTACCTTAAAGAGCAAGAAAAATCTCAAACAATCCTAACTTACACCTAAAGGAATGAGAAAAACGAGCAGCAGAAGGAAGGAAATAATAGAGTTTAGGGCAGAAATAAGGAATATAGAAACCAAAAAGACACTAGACCAAATCAATGAAACCAGGGGCTGGTTCTTTGAAAACAGTAATCAACTTGAAAACCTCCTAGGCAGACTCTTCACAAAGAATACAGAAAGGACTCAAATAAATAAAATCACAAATAAGAAAGGAGAAATAACAGTCAACACCACAAAAATACAATTAGAAGATAATATTATGAACAACTACATGCAACATATTGGACACTCTGAGAAAAATAGACAAATTCCTAGAAACACACAAACTACCAAAACTGAAACAGGAAGATATCTAAAATCTGAAAACAGAAAGATACCACATCAGTAATTAAAAAAATCTCCCCCCAACACAAGAGTTCATGGCCAGATGGCTTCATTGATGAATTCTACCATCCATTTAAGGAGAGGTAATATGTATTCTCCTCGAATTATTACAAAAAATAAAAAAAGAAGGAAAACTTACAAATTCATCATATGAGGCCATCATTACCCTGATACCAAAACCAGATGAATCCTCCACTAAAACCGAAAACTGCAGCAGCACCTGTGTGGGTCAGTCGGTTTACTGTCAACTCTTAATTTTGGATTAGGACATTATCTTGCGGTGCGTGGGTTCGAGTCCCACGTTGGGCCCTGCCATGACAGTGTGGGGCATGGCCAGGATTCTCTCTCTCCCTGTCTCTCTGCCCCTCCCTCACTTTTATGTACTCTATCTAAGGAAAGAAATAAACATTTAAAACAATGTTAAAAATTTTTTAAATAAAACTGCAGAGCAATAGCCTGATGACTATGTATGCCGAAATTCTCATTAAAATACCTTCAAATTAAAGTCAACAATACATTAATAGAATCATTTACCATAATCAAGTGGGATATATTCCTGGGCTGCAAGGGTGGTTCCACATTCACAGATCAATCAACATGATGCACCACAGTAATAGAAGAAAGGATAAGAACAATAGGATGCTTTCAACAGATGCAGGAAAACTATTTGATAAAATGCCACATCCATTCATGATAAAAACCCTCAGCAAAGTACACTGAGACTCAACCTACCTGCACATAATAAAGGTCATCTAGGAAAAACCCACAGCTCATCTCATCCTCAATGGGTAAAAATTGAAAGGTTTTCTTCCAAAGTCAGGGACAAGATAGGAATGACCCTCTCACCACTGTTATCCCACACAGTACGGGAAACCCTAACCAGAGCACTCAGACAACAAAAAGAAATAAGAGGCATCCAATTCGGCAAGGAAGAAGTAGCACTTTCGCTATTTGGAACTGACATGATGTGTTCTATAAAAAGCATGAAAGATTCCCTTAAAAATTGCTAGAATTGATATATGAATTCGACAAGTCACAATCTACAGAAATCAAGGAACATAGATGTATTGAATTTCTAACACAAATCATGAATTAACACAGAGAGAAAGTAAGGGATCAATCCCATTGACAGGCTCACAAATACCACAAGAAACCAGGAATAAACCTAACCAAAGAGGTGAAAGACCTGTACTCTAAAGGCTATGAAACACTGATGAAATAAATGGAAGAGGACACAAAGAAATGGACATACATTTCATGTTCATGGATGGGAAGCACAAAATACTGTTAAAATGTCTACACTCCTCAAAACAATCTACACATATAATGAAATCCCTATCACACTAACAAAAACATTTGTCACAGAACAAGAACAAATAATCTCACAATTCATATGGAATGACAAAAGTCCCCAAACAGCCAAAACAAACTTGTAGAAGAAAAGCAAAGCTGGAGACATCACAATTCCAGACTTTAGGTTACATTACAAAGCTATACTGATCAGAAGAGTATGATCAGTATGGCAGTACTGAACAGTACTGACAAAACAACAACAAAAAATAACAACAACAACAAACTCATACGCATAGATCAATAGCATGGAAACCCAGAAATAAACTCACACCTCTATGGTCAACTAATTCTCAACCAAGCAGGAAAGAACATCTAATGGAAAAAAAGATAGTCTTGGACACATGGGTGGCCCAGTCACGAAAGCGTGTGATGGTGGATTCAGCTCAGGTCATGATCTCAGGGCAGTGCAGAGCATGCGTGGGATTCTCTCTCTCCATTTCTCTCTGCCCCTCTTCTGCATGCTCGCTCGCTCTCTCTCTCTCTCTCTCTCTCTCAAAAATAAATACATAAATTAAAAAAAAGGCTCCTCAACATATGGTTTTGGAAAAACTGGACAGCAATCTGCAAAACAAAACAAAAACAACGGACCACTTTCTTACAACATACACAAAAATAAATCCAACATGGACAAAGACCTATACGTGAAACCCGAAACCATAAAAATCCCAGAGGATAACACGGGTAGTATCTTATTTGACATTGCCTGTACAAACGTCTTTGTAGATATATCTCTAGAGGTAAGGGAAACACAAGCAAAAATAATGAGACTTTATAAAAATTAAAACCTTCTGTCACCAAGGAAATAATCAACAAAACTAAAACATCAACAGAATGATATTTGCAAACGACATCGGATAAAGGGTTAGTGTCCAAAATATATACAGTTATACAGTACCCAAAAAATGAGAAATCTGATTAAAAATGGGCAGAAGACAAAAATGGACATTTCCCGAAGGAAGACATATACATGGCCAAGAGACACATGAAAAAATGCTCAACAATACTGATCTTCAGGGAAATACAATTCAAAAGTACAATGAGATAACACATCACATCTGTCACAATGATGAAAATCAATGAAGGATGAAACAGCAGGTGTTGCCAAGGATGTGGGGAAAGAATAACCCTCTTGCACTGTGGGTAAGAATGCAAACTGGTGCAGCCACTCTGGAAAACAACATGGAGATGTCAAAAAAAAAAAACTGGAAATAGAAGTACCTTACAATCCAGCGATTTCACTACAAAGTATTTCCACAAAGAATACAAAATCTTCAAAGGGATACATGCACCGTGATGTTTACAGCAGCATTTTTTACAAAAGCCAAATTACGGAAACTATCCAAACATCCATCAACTGATGAATAAATTGAGATGTGGTATATGGAATGTAATATTATTTAGCCATAAAAACATGAAATCTTTTCATTTGCCACGAGGTGGATGGAGAGAGAGAATGTTATGCTGGGTGAAATAAGCCTGTCAGAGACAGACAAATACCCAATGATTTCACTAACACATGGCAAGAAAACAAAACAAAGGTGGGGGGGAGGAGACAAACGGACTCTTAACTAGGAAACAAACTGAGGAGTTCCACAGCGAGGTGAGGGAATGGGTGAAGCAGCTGATGGGGATTAAGAAGTGCACCTGGGAAGAGCACCGAGTGACCTGTGGAAGTGTTGCTCTATATTGGACACCTGAAACTAATATTACACTATTTCTTCACTCACTGGAATTTAAATTAAAAGATAACATAAGGTTAATGAGACTTACCTACCAGGTTGTCTGTAGTTTTCAATCGCTTCACTAGGTTGGAAAAATAACCATGAAAATTTTTAAAAAGCATGTATGATGTGTGGGACAGTTTGTGCCCTTACCTCCGTCTCTGGTTCCAGCAGGACTCGGAACATGGGTCCCAGCTCATTCTTCTAGAAGGTCGTGAGACGAGCATTTCATGTATCCACGTCCTAATTGAATGCAGCTCCCGTGCTTCTGAATTTCTGTTAGGGTTACTTCCCGGAAACAAGCCTGAATCTGGAACAAACCATCGACTTCATCTATGAGGTGATGTCGTGGGACCCCGCAATCCACAAGTCCTTTAGTAAAATACGTCTTGTTCCAAAACTGTCCGGGAAGGGGTGGAATGAAACACGGGAAGAGCCCAGAAATTGCAAAGGCCTGTGCAGCTCAGCAACCAGCTTGACCAGGGAAGCCACCCGGCGCCCCCTCCTCAGCACTCAGTACAACAAGGCAGCTTCTCTCTGGCGACTCAGGAGATGCCAAGTTGCCATAAAGCTCCCAAGGTCTCCCCTGGGGCGGGTGGCAGAACCTGCTGGAAATGCAGCTCTGCTCTCTGTCCTGAGGCACCAGCAGAGGCCTGAGTCCTCTGAGAGCAATCTAAGCCCTTCTTGCTCTGAGGTGCCCTGGGTCAGAAAAGCAGATGGTGCGCCCTCTGCTGGCTATCACTGCCCAGCAGAGGAACCCGCCCCTCGGGGGTCTGTGGTTCTTGAGCTCTCTCTGCTGGCCACCATGGGAATTCCTTCAATGTGGAAGGCCCTGGTTGCTCAGCTGAGAGACTGAAGGTGCTCTGGGCAACTAAGCCTGTTCTCCTCGTTGGGAAGGTTTTAGTGACAGGGCCTGGGACACAAAATCTTTTCCTTCTCTTTCTTGTGAGTGAAGAATGAAACCGAATTTATTAACGTAACGACATCATTTGTAATGTTTTAAGCAATATTCACAGAAAAATAGACCACCGATTTACACATGCTGAACAAGAGGTAATTTTGTTTACCACCAAAATACTTAGGTTAGATAAAGAATGGACACCTTTGAGAGAGAGAGATACCGGCGTCCAGCTATGGAGTGAATGAGTCCTAGGGATACAAGGGACAGCCAATGGAATGGAGTCAATCCCGTCATAATATCGTTGCATGCTTTCACATGATAGCTACACTTATGGTTGAGTACAACATAATGTATAGACATATGGAATGACTGAAATGTATGCCTAAAACTAACACAACAAGTGTGTGAACAATCTTTCAATTAAAAATAGACATCCTTTACACTATCTTTAATTTCTTCTTCTTTGCCACTAAACTATCCTTCCTGGGGCGCTTGGGTGGCTTAGTCGGTTAAGCGTCCGACTTTGACTCAAGTCATGATTTTTCAGTCCATGAGTTTGAGCCCCACATCAGGCTCTGTTCTGAGAGCTCAGAGCCTCGAGCCTGCCTCATATTCGGTGTCTACCACTCTACCCCCCTCCCCAGCTCGGGTTCTCTCAAAAAAAGAAACATTAAAAACGAAAAATCATTCCTCATTTAGAATCTGCGAATTTCCATTTATACCAGATTCTCTAACATCACCTTCTTGATGTTGAAAGCTTATCTGAAAAGTCACTAATAATATCTTAGATGAAACATATGTGACAAGATCAGAATGCAACTTCCAGGGAGCTACACATCTGTTGTGAATTTACAGTGCGTATCCTTGGCTAATATTTCCAATGAAATGTGCTTTAGGGATACGGATGGATGAAATAACGTCCATCAGTCATATAGGTCAATTTCCTATAGGACTATTATGCCTTCAATTACTAATTGCCATCTCTTCAGAATTAAAAGAAAGCTGGGTCAAGAAAATGTCTTTGAATTTGATGTAAGAGAAGACTATGGTGTTTTAAAGGGTCCACCTACCTTCTCGATTCCTCAGATTGGTTGTGGAGAGAAGGATAGCAACCTATGATTTGGATGCACACCGCTAGTCCCAGAGGGAGGATATGTATCTTATTGACAAATATTTTTTTTTAATCAATATTACTAGTCCACCTCTGCCTGGTCCAGACTTCAGGACCTGGGGGCAACACAATGCCTGATGCCTGGGTTCAGAACTTGAGGAAGGCCAGCTGGTGGGGGAGGGGGGAAATCCAACAGAGCCTGGGGCAGTGAGGGAGATGGCCCTGGGACACCTCCCCACAGGGCAGGCTATGGAGTTTACCTGCCAAAGAGCAGCACACTCTCCCTCAAGACATCCCTCTCCATGACAGAACGTGAGGCTGAACCTCACAATTCCAGAAGAAATGAGGGCTACCCATCTTTTCAATTCCAATGGCCTCTGCAGAACTTGGACCCAGGGATGTTGGAGTCTTGGGGCCACGGAACTCTGATGCCCATGATAGAAGCCCTTTCTGCCCCAGCACTCAGAGCCACTTCATACATCCCCTCTCCCCTGGCCCATCTAACCCTGTCCACATACCCAGACCAGGTCTCTACTTTCCTTCTTGTACTTCCTCTTTGTCTCTGTTTCTCTCTAACCACATCTCTCTCTATTTCTTCCTTTCACTCTCTAGGGAGCGGTGTATTATACGGTGCCAAACTTTGTTGTTATACATGGGAATATCCAATTCTCCCAGCACCAGTTATTCAAAAGACTACTCTTCTCCACTGTGTATTATTGACTCCCTTGTCGAATGCTAGGTGACTGTGATGCATGGGTTTAGTTTGGGCTCTCAATTTCTGTTCCATTGTCTTGTGTGTGTGCTTATGCCAGTGACATAATTGATTTCTTTGTGTTAGAATGACGCTTGAAAGCAAGAAGTGTGATGCCTCCTGTTTTGTTCTTTGTTGCGTTGGCTACTTGGGGTCTTTTTGTGGTTCCAAATAAATTTTAGGATATGATTTTCTAATTGCATAAAAATTGCATAGGAGTTTTGATAGAGATTGCGCTGAATCTCTAGATGGCTTTGGGTAATATGGACATTGTATCTGTATTAATTCCTCCGAAAGTTGGACATGGGATGGCTTTTCACTGACTTGTGTGTTCTCCCCTTTCTTTCACCTTTCAATTCAAGAAATTGAATTTCTTCCATTCCTGCACACAGGTTTTATAGTTTTCTGTAAAGAGAGTTTCATTTCCTTGGCTAAATGTATTGCTATAATTTTTATTGTTTTTGATGCTCTTGTAAATGGGATTGTTTTCTTTACTTCTTCTTAGATAATTGGGTTAGTGTATAGGAATGATACAGAATTTGATATGGTGACTTTCTAGTTTGGAACTTCACTGCATTTCTTGGTTAGATATTAACAGGTTATTTTACATTACATTTTTTTATTTCAGTCCTTTACCTTGTTTACAAAAAACATGTTATTTGGAAATAGCTGACACACTATGTTACATTAGTTTCAGATGAACAACATAGTGATTGGACAAATGCATACATTCTGCTACGCTAACACAGGTGTAGCTATCGTCTGTCACCATGCATCACTACTCCAGTACCATTCTCTATGTCCCCAATGCTATATCTTCTAGCTGTGATTCATTCATTGCATCACCAGAAGCCTGCATCACGCAATCCCCTTCACATATCTAGGGCATCCTTGTCTTGTGCCTGATCTTAGTGGAAAATCTTTCACAATTTCACTACTGAGTATGATATTAACTGTGGGCTTCACATACATGGCCTTTCTTATGTTGAGATATGTTCCTTCTACACAGAATCTTAAAGAGATTTTTAGCACAAATGGATACCAAATTTTCTCAGAACGGTTTTTCTGTGTCTATTGACATCATCACATGAGTTTTCTTTTTATTTTTTAACATGTACTTATTTAGTTTAGTTTAAATGTATTTATGTATTTCTTTAGTATTTATTTTTTCAAGTTTTTATTTAAATTCCACTTGGTTAACATACAGTGTAATGTTAGCGTCAGGTATAGAATGTAGTCATCCATCACTTACATACAACACCCAGTGATCCTCACTACTAGTGCCCTCCTTAGCCCATCACCCATTTAACCCATCCCCTTACCCACCTCCCTTATAGTAACCCTCCGTTTCTTATTTATAATTAAGAATCTTGTTTCTGGTTGATTTTCTTTCATTCAATTATGTGAGGGGTCCTAGTGATTGATTTGCATTTCTGAAACATCCTTCCTTTGCAGGGAAAAAAATCCTTCATCACGGTCAATGATCCTTTTAATGTGCTGCTGAATTTGGTTTGCCTGTCCATTATTGGGAATCATTCATCTATATTCATCACGGGCATACTGGCCTATAGATTTCTGTTCAGGTAATATCCTTCTCTGGCTTCCTACCAGGGTAATTCCAGTGTCATGAAATGAGTTTGGTGGTGTTCATTCCTTTTCAGTCTGAGAGAGGACTGCTGTTAGTTCTTCTACAAACATTTGGTCAAATTCACCAGTGAATCCACCTGGTCCTGGGCTTTTCTTCCCTGGGAGAACTTCGATTACTGATCCAATTTACTTGCATTGGTTATCTTCTTGTATTGATACAGTCTTCCTTTAATGGGTCTGTGCAAACCTTCTATTTCTTCCTGGTACAGTCTTGGTAGGTTGTGTGTTTCTAAGAACCTAGCCATTTCTTCTAGGCAGGCGGTTTGCTGGCATCTAATTTGGCCATAGTCCCCTCTTTGTCTCCTTTATGTTTCTTCGGTATAAGGCGTAATGTCTTCTCTTTTATTCATAATTATTTTGAACTGCGTACTCTCTGTGTCTTAGCGTAGTCTATGTATAGTCTTGACAATTTTGTTTCACTCTTCTGAAAACCCCTGTTGGTCTTCTTCATATTTTCTCTTGACTTCATGGTCTCAGTTTCATTGGTTTGCACTCTCGTATGGATTACTTTCTCCCTTTTGAGTACACTGTACATAGATTGTTGTTTTTTTCTAGTTCTTTGAAGTTAAAGGTAGGTTGTTCATTTGACTCCCAAATCTATCCTCCACGCATGCAAATCCAGTGGCTCATCAGAGAACCTTCAATAGGTCTTTTCTGTCCTATTTCTCATTTTCAGAACTCCGAGAAATTAGGATCAGAAAATTTATTTGAAGACACAATAGATGAAAACTTCCCTAGTGCGGGGAAGGAGACAGATCCAGAAGCAGGAGGCACAAAGAACCCCCAATATATTCAACGGAAGCAGATCCACACCAAGTCATATAGTAATTAAAACCCAAAATAGCGTGACAAAGAAAAATTTTCAAAGCAGGAAAACAAAAGATGGCATTTACCTACAAGGGAAACCCCATAAGGTTATCACTGGATGTTTTTCAGAAGAAACTTTGAAACTGTAAGTGACCAGCATGGTATGGTAAAGTTGCTGAATGGAAAACATCTGCAGCCAAAGAGAGTCTATCCAGCAAACTATCATTCAAATGGGAGGAGAGATCAAGAGGTTCCCAAATAAACACTCAGCGAGCTCAACACCAACAAACCACCCCTGCAAGAAATGTTAAAGGGGACTCTTTAAGTGGAAAAGAAACACCGAAAGTGACCATATTAAAGTGCGAAATGCAGAAGCAATAAAAAGGTGTATATCTGTAAAAACATCAGTCAAGGTATTCATGATATTAAAGGTTTTGAAAGAGGAACACTACATAGCTATAACACGGGGAGGAGAGGAGTAAAGAACCGGTTCAAACTTAAGCAACTATCAACTTAATATAGACTTCTATATGCAGAAGTGGTTAGGTACAAACCTCATAATAACCACAGAACAAACACCACTAATACATATGCAGAGTATAAAGACAAGCAATTTCAACTGTGAAATTGTGATGAAACCCAGCAAACCAAAAAAAGAGAAAGAGAAGAAAGGATCAGAAAAATTCAGAAACAACCAACATCAAGTAGTAATAGGACACATACATGTCTATCAATTACTTGGAATGGTAACAAAACAAATGATCAAATCAAAGGCACTGGGTGCCAGAGAGGGGCAACTGGATGGCTCAATCGCTTGAAATTTAGACTCTTGATTTCGACTAAGGCTATGATTCCAGGATCATGGGATTGAGCCCCAATTGAGCTCTGCACTGAGCATGTAACTTGGGGAGGATTAATTCTCATTCTTATTCTCTTTCTCTCTTTGTCTCTCTCTTCCCCCATTCCCCCCACCCCGCCCTACCATGCCTGTGCTCACTCTCTTCATAATAAAAAGCGCTGGGTGATAGAATGATTACAATATAGGACCCATCTACTTCCTACCTAGAAAAGACTAGTTAAGGAACAAAAGCATCAAAAGAAAACTGCAGTAGCTCTACCTATATCAAACAAAATAGATTTAAAAATAAAACGGTAACAAGAGACAAAGAAGACACTATACTAATAAAAGGTACCATCCAGCAAAAAGATGGAACAATTGTAAACATATAAGCATTCAACCTGAGAGCATCCAAATACACAAAACAGTCCAAAACTAAAGTAAAGAATCGATAGTCATACCATCATAGTAGGGCACTTTAACACCCCAATGACATCAATGGAGAGATCATTCCATCAGAAAATCAACAAGGAAGTAGTGACTTTGAATGATAGAGTAGACCAGATGGACTTAACCGATATATTTTAGACATTCCATCCTAAAACAGCACAATACACATTCTTTTCATGTGCACATGGAACATTCCCACACTCGATAAAAATTTAGGTCATAAAACAAGCCAAAACAAAATCAAATTGATCGACGTCATACCATATGTCTTTTCAGACTATAATGCTATGAAAGTAGAAGACTACAACAAGAAACAAAAATCTGGAAAAGGCACAAAACATGGAAGATAAATAACACGCTACTAAACAATCAATGGTTCAACCAAGAAATCAAAGACAAAATCCAAAATGGCATGGAAACAAAAGACAATGAAAACACAGCAAACCAAACTTCTGTAAAGCAGGAAAACTGGTTCTAACAGGGAATTTTACAGCAATACATGTCTGCCTCAAGAAAAAGAAAACCCTGAAATAAACTCCATGAGCTTATAATTATAAAAGCCAGACAGAGGACAACAAACACAACCCCCAAAGAGAAGAATGATGAAAATAATTAAAGGCAGAGGAGAAATAAGTGATATAGAGATTAAAAGGATGCACCCCAAGGACCAAAATTGGATGAGGCAGTAAGTGAAATCCTACCACACCGAGAGAGGGCAGGGTGATGGCGTGAAACACTCCACACCCAAGCTGGAAAGAGTCGAGGCAAAAACAATCTCCAGTGCAGGAAGACAGGGGCAATATAATGAACACAATCCCTCAGGATGGAGGGCGGTGTCCACACATGAACATCCTCCGACTACATTTGGGAGTGCAAACATGACCTATTTCTTGCTGTAGCCCTAACGCTAACACTAACCCAAATCCCACAACTAAACCTAGCAGCTAATGCTAACCATGATACTAATTCTAAACCCTGCCCCTATCCTTAGGTCTAAACCCAACCCTAACCCAACCGAACTGTAAAAGTAAACATATCCCGTACTAACCCTAACCATCTTGCCAGAATCCTACAACTCTAATCCTAAACCCTAACCCTAATGCTCTAACTCTACCTGCTAACACTAAAATTATAAACCCAAACACTAACACTAACCCTAACCATAAAATCCTAACACTAACCCAAACGCTAACCCCTGATCCAATCCCCTAACCCGTAAGCGAACCAAAGTCCTAGACCTAGATCTCACCTTATCCCTAAACCTAAGGCAAACCCTAACACTAACGCTAACACCTAATCTTAACCCTACCATCTAACCCTAACCCTAACTCTCAAGCCCAAACAATAACCCTAAACCTAAGCCTAATCCAAGTCCAAAGCTAACACCTAAACCTAACTCTAACTCAAAACCCTAACCCCTAACCATAACCCTAAACACTAACCATAACCCTAAACCCCACCCTAAAGCATAAACCTAATTCTAGCCCCTAACACTAACACCTAACACCAACCCTAACCGTAACCCTGACTCCTAACACCGAACCCAATCCCAAACCCTAAGCCAACACACACGACACACAGGAATGGTGTCACCTCGGCACTGGTGAAGTCCCTGAACAGAACCTTAACCCTAGTTAAGGATCTCTCTGGATGGGGACCCAATACCTATCTCTGAGAACACCACAAACAAATGGCCCAAAGCGGTGCAGACTTACTTGGCATGGAACATCAAACATCATCATGACATTTCCAATGCCCTCATGATGCTGCACAAGGGGGTTGATGAAGCCCAACTAAAGATGCCACACACAGCTGGCCCTGGCTCACAAAGACTAAGCCTGAACAGCCCGCTCCAATGAGGCCTACACTCAATCCCCTGGGAAGACCACTACCCTGCAAGAGTTTCAGCACTTGGAGCTTCGTGGGACCTAACCCTAACCTTAATTGTGACACTCACATACCGCTCAAACTAAACCTCACCCCAACTCAAACCTAACCCTACACATGACCCACACCCGCACATGGACCCTCATCCAGACTTCCAGGGTGACCATGGCAATGGTGTCGCTTCGGCCCTGGCAACGTCCCTGGACCAAAACTTAACCTAGGCTAAAGCTTTCTCCTAATGGGGACCCAATTCCTAAGTCTGAGGACATGACGGACATGGGCCCCAGAAGCGGAAGAGGATTACTCAGCATGGAACCTGGAATATCACAATTTCATTTCCAAAGACTAGAAGGAGCTCCACAGGGGACTTCTTGAGGTCTAACTGAGGAGTGACCTTGGCACCCAAAACTCAGCCTGACTGGGACCCTCCTTAGGCCCCTCTACTCAGCCCTGCGGGGGGACAACTGCCCTACTGGGGGTATAGTGCCACGAACCTCCTGTGCCCAAGCCCTAATCTTAACAGTGACCCACAGTATATACATGAACCTAAACCTCACCTCATCTTTAACACTCACCCAAAACCTGACTCGCACCATGCATGTGCCCACACATCATCGATACAGGGAGATCACAGGACTGGTGTCACTTCAGCCCTGGAGATTTCCCTGGCACAAAACCCAAACGGAGCTGAGGCTATCTCCACATGGGGACTGAATACCACAGTATGACAAGAGCACACACACTGGGTTGAGAAGCGGTGCAAGATAATTCTGTGTGAAACGTGGAACATCACCATGTCATTTCCAAAGCATGGCTTCTGATGCACAGGAGGAATCTTGAGGCCTACATCCTGAGTGCAAAAATAGATGTCTGGCCTTGGACGCAAAGACTAATGCTGAGCAGTACCCTTCTGCACACCAGTCAGCCATTCGGGGAGACAACTGCACTACTGTACAATAAGGGCTTGGAAATGCTTGGGCACTAATCTTACCCCTAAACAGAACTGTAAACTTAACCCTAAATCTAAACCTAATACAAACTCTCACACTAACTCTACACCAGACCAACAACCGCCCAAGTGCCCACATTTTAGCCCTCCAAGGAACTCATGTGAATGGTGTTACTTTGGCCCTGGTGATGTACCTAGACTGAACACATACCCTAACTGAGGCTCTCTCCCCATTAGGGACTTAATACCAAAGTCTGAAAACACTACGCGCCTGGGGTCCAGAAGCGGTGCAGGATGCCTCAGCATAGACCAGGAACCTCACCATATCCTTTGACACAACCGGCAACAGCTTGCCGAGAGGATTCCTGAGGCCTACCCGACCAGGGGCCCATAGAGTTGTGTGGCCTTGAAAGCCAAAGACTAGTCCTGAATGGGACCCTCCCGTCTGCAATCAAATCACCATTCGGGGAGACAACTACCCTGCTGTGTGTTCCGCATCTGGAGCCGAACAGGACTTAACAAAAACACTAAAACTACAGAACCCTAACCAGAACCCTAAACCAAATATAACCCTATATAGGACACTAACCCTACATTCCCCAGCCCCCAAGTAACATGGGCCCAGAAATCAGCCCTCCAGGGAGATCACAAGACTGGAATCACTTCGGCCGTGGTGACATCCTTGGACCGAATCCTAACCCTAGCTAAGGCTCTCTCCCCATGGGTACCCAATACCAAAGTCTGACAACACCATGCACCTGGGGTCCAGATGGTACAGGCTCACTCGGCATGGAACCTGGAAGCTCACCATGTCTTTTCCCAGGCCCGGCAGCAGCTGTCCGAGAGGATTCCTGAGACCTCCCCGAACAGGGGCCCAAAGACGTGTGTGACCTTGGCAGCCAAAGACGGATCCTGACCGGCAGCCTCCCTTGTGCCCTCAACTCAGCCTTTCGGGGAGACCACTGCCCTGCTGTGGGTTCAGCGCCTGGAGCCTCCTGGGACCTAACACTAACCCTAAACCTATCCCAAAACGGAACCGTCCACCGAAACGTACACCGGCCTCGAAACCTAACCCTACACTGGAGCCGCCCCGTCGCAGGAGCCCTCAATTCAGCCCTCAAGGGAGATCACGAGACTGGAGTCACTTCGGCCCTGGCGACGTCCCTGGACCAAACCCTAACCCTAGCTGAGGCACTCTCCCCATGGGGAACCTATATCAAAATCTGACAACACCAGGCGCCTGGGGTACATAAGCTGTGCAGGCTGACTCGGCATGGAAACTGGAAGCTTACCATGTCGTTTCCCAGGCCCGGATGCAGCTGCCCGAGACGATTCCGGAGGCATCCTCGACCAGGGGCGCATCGACGTGTGTGGCCTTGGCAGCCAAAGACGGATCCTGACCGGCACCATCCCTTGTGCCTTCAATTCAGCCCTTCGGGGAGAACAATTCCCTGCTGTGGGTTCGTCGCCTAGAACCTCCTGAGACCTAACCCTAACCCTAACCCTACGTCAAACCGGGACACTCCACCGAAACATAACCGGGCCTCGAACCCAAAACGTACACTTGAGCCTCCCCATCACCTAGGCCCTCACTTCACCCCTCGAGGGAGATCACGATACTGGAGTCGCTTCGGACCTGGCGATGTCCCTGGTCCGAATTCTAACCCTAGGTTAGGCTCTCTCCCCATGAGATCCCAATACCAGAGTCTGACAACACCACGCGCCTGGGATCCACAAGCCGTGTAGGCTCACTGGACATGGAACCTGGAAGCTCACCATGTCCTTTCCCAGGTCCGGCTGCAGGTGCCCGAGACAATTTTGAGGCATTCCCGACCAGGTGCCCATCGACGTGTGTGGCCTTGGCAGCCAGAGACCGATCCTGACTGGCACCCTCCCTTGTACCTCAAATCAGCCCTTCGGGGAGACTACAGCCCTATTGTGGGTTTGGTGCCTGGATCCTCCTGGGACCTAACCCTAACACTAACCCTACCCTGAACCGGAAACTTCCACCGAAACCTAGGCGGACCTCGAAACCCAACGCTACACTTGAGTCACGCTTTCGCATGAGCCCTCATGTCTGCCCTCGAGGGAGATCACGAGACCAGAGTCGCTTCAGCCCTGACGACTTCCCAGGACTGAACCCTAACTCTAGCTAAGGCACTCTTCCCGGGGGACCCAATACAGAAATCTGATAACACCACGCGCCTGGGATGCACAAGCGGTGCAGGCTCACTTGGTATGGAACATGTAAGCTGACCATGTCATTTACCAGGCCCAGCTGCAGCTGCCTGAGAGGATTCCTGAGACCACTCTGACCAGGGGCCCATCGACAAGTGTGGCCTTGGCAGCCTAAGACTGATCCTGACAGACACCCTCCCTTGTGTCCTCAACTCACCGCTTTGGGGAGACCACGGCCCTGCTGTGGGTTCGGCGCCAGGAGCCTACTGGGACTTAACCCTAACCCTAACCGTAACCAGAACCAGGACCCTCCAACGATATCTAAGCCGGCCTCGAACCGTAAACGTACACTTGAGCCGCCCCATCGCCTGGGCCCTCACTTGCCCCCCCCGAGGGAAATCATTAGACCAGAGTCGCGTCGGCCCTGGCGACGTCCCTGGTCCGAACTGTAACACTAGCTAAGGCTCTCTCCCCATGTGGTCCCAAACCAAAGTCTGACAACACCATGCGCCTGGGGTCCACTAGCAGTGCAGGCTCAGTCGGCATGGAACATGGAAGCTGACAATGTCTTACAACACCACGCACCTGGGGTGCACAAGCAGTGCAGGTTCACTCGACATGGAACCTGGAAGCTAAACTAGTCATTTCCTGGGCCTGGCTGCAACTTCCTGAGAGGATTCCTGAGGCCTCCCCGACCT
The DNA here is from genome assembly GCF_028018385.1 of Neofelis nebulosa. NCBI lineage: Eukaryota > Metazoa > Chordata > Mammalia > Carnivora > Felidae > Neofelis > Neofelis nebulosa. The sequence goes on from NC_080787.1 coordinate 2,799,789, forward strand.
GGGACCCATCGATGTGTGTGGCCTTGGAAACCAAAGACTGATACTGACCGGCAACCTCCCTTGTGCCCTCAACTTAGCCTTTCGGGGAGACAACTGCCCTGTGTGGTTTCAGAGCTGGGAGCCTCCTGAGACCTAACCCTAACCCTACCCCGAACCGGGTCCCTCCTCCGAAACCTAAGCCAACCTCGATCCCTAACCCTACACTTAAGCCGCCTTGTCGCATGGACCCTCACTTCAGCCCTCGAGGGAGATCAAGAGAACTGAGTCGCTTCGGCCTTGGCGACTTCCATGGACCGAACCCTATCCCTGCCTATGGTCTCTCCCCATGGGGATCCAAAAGCAAAGTCTGACAACACCACGCGCCTGGGGTTCACAAACAGTGCAGTTTCACTCGGCCTGGAACATGGAAGCTCACCATGTCTTTTCCAAGGCCCAGCTGCAGCTACCCGAGAGGAGTCCTGAGGCCTCCCGACCAGGGGCCCATCAACTTGTGCGCCTGTGGCAATCAAAGACTGATCCTGACTGGCACTCTCCCTTGTGCCCTCAACGCAGCCCGTCAGGGAGACCACAACCCTGCTGTGGGAACGGTGCCTGAAGCCTCCTGGTACCTCACCCTAACCCTACCACGAACAGGACCCCCACACCGAAACCTAATCTGGCCTCGAACCCTAACCTACACTTGAGCCACCCCGTCACATGGGCTCTCACTTCAGCCCTCGAGGGAGATCACAAGAACGGACTCGCTTCGGGCCTGGCGACATTCCTGGACCTAACCCTAACCCTATCTAAGGCCCTCTCCCCATGGGGACCCAATACCAAATATGAGAACACCACGTGCCTGGGGTCCAGAAGCAGGGCAGGCTCACTTGTCATGGAACCTGGCATCTCACCATGTCGATTCCCAGGCCTAGTCACAGCTGCCCAAGGGTATTCCTGAGGCATCTTCGACCAGGGGCCCATCGACTTGTGTGGCCTTGGCAGCCAAAGATTGATCCTGATTGGCACCCTCTGTTGTGCCCTCAACTCAGCCCTTTGGGGAAACCACTGCCCTGCTGTGGCTTCGGCGCCTGGGGGCCCCTGGGAACGAACACTAACACTAACCCAATTCCGAACCGGACCCCTCCACTGAAACCTAAACCGGCCTCAAACCCTAACCCTCAGTTGAGCCGCCCCTTCACATGGGCCCTCATTTCAGCCCTCGAGGGAGATAATGAGACCAGAATCGCATCAGCCCTGGCGACGCCCTGGACAGAACCCTAACCCTAGCTAAGGCTCTCTCCCCATGGGGACCCAATACCAAAGTCTGACAACACCATGCGCCTGGGGTCCACAAACAGTTCAGGCTCACTCGGCAAGGAACCTGGCAGCTCGCAATGTCATTTCCCAGGCCCGGGTGCAGCTGCCCGAGAAGATTCCTGAGGCCTCCCTGACCAGGGGCCCATCGACGTGTGTGGCCTTGGCAGCCAAACACAGATCCTGACCTGCACCCTCCCTTGTTCCCTCAACTCAGCCCTTCGGGGAGACCACTGCCCTGCTGTGGGTTCAGGGCCTGGAGCCTCCTGGGACCTAACACAAACACCAACCCTACTCTGAGACGGACCGTACCAGACTGTGGGTAAGAATGCAAACTGGTGCAGCCACTCTGGAAAACATCATGGAGAATCTCCAAAAAATAAAAAAATAAATAAAAATAAAAATAAAAACTGGAAATAGAAGTACCTTACAATCCAGAAATTTCACTACAAGGTATTTCCACAAAGAATACAAAATCTTCAAAGGGATAAATGCACCGTGATGTTTACAGCAGCATTTTCCACAACAGCCAAATTACGGAAACTTCCCAAGCATCCATCAAGTGATGAATAAATTGAGATGTGGTATACGGAATGTAATATTTAGCCGTAAAACCATGAAATCTTGTCATTTGCCATGAGCTAGATGTAGCGAGAGAATGTTATCCTGGGTGAAATAAGCCTTTCAGACAAAGACAAATACCAGATGATTTCACTAACACATGGAAATAAAAGAAAGCGGGGGTAGGGGAGAGGAAACAGTGACCAACAGACTTTTATCTAGGAAAGAAACTAAGAGTTTCCAGAGAAAGTTGGAGAATTGGTGAAACAGCTGCTGGGGATTAAGAAGTGCACCTGGGATGAGCACCGGGTGATGTGTGGAAGGGTTGTTCTCTATTGTACACCTGAGGGTAATACTACACTGTATCTTTACTCACTGGAATTTAAATTAAAGTCATCGTACATTAATGACTGGTACCTACCAGGTTTTCTGTATTTTGCACTCACTTCACTAAATTGGAAAAACAACCATGAAAATTTTTAAAAGGAATGTATGATGTGGGGGAAAGTTTGTGCCCTTACCTCGGTCTCTGGTTCCAGCAGGCCTTGGAAAGCGGGTCCCAGCTCATTCTTCTAGGAGTTCCCAAGACGAGCATTTCATGTATTCATGTCCTAAAGGAATGCAGCTCCAATTCTTCTGAATTTCTGTCAGGGTTTCTTCCCAGAAACAGCCTGAATCTGGAACAAACCATCGATTTCCTCGAAGAGGTGATGTCGTGGGACCCTGCAATCCACGAGACCTTTAGTAAAATACGTCTTGTTCAAATACTGACCGGGAAGGGGAGGAATGAAACACGGGAACAGCCCAGAAAATGCAAGGGCCTGTGCAGCTCAGCAACAAGCTTGCCCAGGGAAGCCACCGAGCGCCCAGTCCTCAGCACTCAGTACAATAAGGCAAATTCTCTCTGGCGACTCAGGAGATGCCAAGTTGCTATAAAGCTCCCAAGGTCTCCCCTGGGGCGGGCGGCACACCCTGCTGGAAATGCAGCTCTGCTCTCTGTACTGAGGCAGCGGCAGAGGTCCTGAGTCCTCTGGGAGCAATCAACGCCCTTCCTGCTCTCAGGTGCCCTGGGTCAGTAAAGCCGATGTTGCGCCCTCTGCTGGCCATCACTGCCTGGGCACAGGAATCCGCCCCTCCGGGTCTGTGGTGCTCGAGCTCTCTCTGCTAGCCATTATGGGCATTCTTGCAATGTGGAAGGCCCTGGTCACTCAGCTGAGACACTGTAGGTGCTCAGTGCAACTAAATCTATTCTCCACATTGGGAAAGGTTTTAATGACAGGGCCTGGGACACAAAGAAATCTTTTCCTTCTCCTTCCTTGTGAGTGAAGAATGAAACCGAATTTATTAACGTAATGACATCATTTGTAATGTTTTAAGCAATGTTCACAGAAAAATAGACCGCCAATTTACACTTGCTGAGCAAGAGATAATTGTGTTTACCACCAAAATACTTAGGTTAGATAAAGAATGAACACCTTTGAGAGAGATACCGGAGTCAGCTATGGAATGAATGAGTCCTAGGGATACAAGGGACAGCCAATGTAAGGGGTCAACCCTGTAATAATACTGTTGCATGGTTTCACAGGATAGCTACACTTGTGCTTAAGTACAATATAATTTATAGACATATGGAATGACTACAATATATGCCTAAAACTCATACATCAAATGTGTCAACAATATTTCAATTAAAAATAGACATCCTTTACACTATCTTTAATTTATCCTTCTTTGCCAATAAACTATAATTCCTGGGGCGCTTGGGTGGCTTAGTTGGTTACGCGTCTGACTTTGACGCAAGTCGTGATCTTGCAGTCCATGAGTTTGAGCCCTGCGTCAGGCTCTGTTCTGAGAGCTCAGAGCCTCGAGCCTGCCTCAGATTCAGTATCTCCCACTCTGCCCCCACTCCCCAGCCACGGCTCTCTCAAAAAAAAAAAAAAAAGAAAAAAGAAACATTTAAAAATGAAAAATCATTCCTAATTTGGAATCTGTGAAATTCCATTTATACCAGATTCTCTAACATCACCATCTTGATGTGGAGGGCTTATCTGAAAAGTCACTAATAATATCTCTGATGACACATATGTGACAAGTTCAGAATGAAACTTACAGGGAGCTATGAATCAGTTGTGAATTTATAGTATGTATCCTTGGATAATATTTCCAATGAAACATGCTTTAGGGACACGGATGGATGAAATAATGTCTACCAGTCATATAGGTAATTACCGTATAGGACCATTATGCCTTCAATTACTAATTGCCATCTCTTCAGAATTAAAGGAAAGCTGGGACAAGAAAATGTCTTTGAATTTGATGTAAGAGAAGACTAGGGTGTTTTAAAGTGTTCACTTACCTTCTGGAATCCTCGGATACTTGTGTGGAAATGAGGATAGCAACCCACGATTGGGATGCAAACCGCTAGTCCCAGAGGGAGGATATGGACTTTATTGTCATTTTTTTTATCAATATCAGCATTCCACCTCTTCCAGGTACAGACTTCAGGACCTGGGAGCAACATGATGCCTGATGCCTGGGTTCAGAACTTGAGGAAGGCTAGCTGGTGGGGGAGAGGGGAAATCCAACAGGGCCTGGGGCAGTTAGGGAGATGTCCCCAGGACACCTCCCCACAAGGCAGGCTTGGAGTTTACCTGCCAAAGAGCAGCACAATCTCTTGCCTGAGTCACTCCTAGTGACTGAAGTAAAAGTCACACTCAGTGTCTGCAGTTACTCCTAGTGACGGCAGTCGTCATTCCCAGTGACTGAAGTCGGCACTCCCAGTGCTGAAGGAACTGCAAGGGAAGGACGGAGAGACAGGAGACACAGAATCCCAAGGAGCATCCAGGCTCTGTCGCCTCAGCACAGAAATTCCAGGGAAACGTCAGAGAGAGAGGGAGACATAAAATCCCATGCAGCCTCCAGGCTCTGTGCCACGAGCACCATGCCTCCAGGTTCTGTGCCTCGAACACCGGGCATCCAAGCTCCGTGCCACGAGCACCAGGTTTCCAGGTACGGTGCCGCAAGCACCAGGCCTCCAGGATCTATGCCACGAGCACAGATCCTCCAGGCTCTGTGCTGCGAGCCCAGAGGCTCCAGGCCCTGAGCCGCTCACCATGGAAGACTGCACTCCCCATGCCTGAAATGCACAGGCACACTCTGAGGATGCATGCTATGCCTGAGAGTAGTCTCTCTGTCTCCTTGAGTTCCCTGTGCATGATGGGCCACCCCTTGTTGAAAGACACATATACTCCCCTTTCCGGAATGGCACAGGAGCTCGCCGTCCTGAAGTGTGCCCCATGCCTCAAAAAGCTCCCAGTGCCTGAAGGCAAGCCCCTTGACTCAAGGCGCTCCCCTTGACTCAAGGGCACAGGCACTCCCTGAAATAGTCCCATGCCTGACTGCGCACCCCTTGCCTGAGGGTGCCCTGAGTCTGATGGCGAGCACAGTGCCTAATGGCGCGCCCCGTGCCTGAAGAGCACAGAGGCTCCCCTTGCCTGAAGTCACGCCCTGTGCATAAAGCAGCTCACTGTACCTGAAGGTGCACCCAGTGCCTGAAGACAAGCCCCATGGTTGAAGGTGTGCCCCATGACTCAAAACGCTCCGTGTACCTAAAGCCGCCCCCTGTACCTGAGAGAAAGGAGTCACAGAATCCTAAACACCCTCCACACCCTGTAGACTCAGCTCAGAAACTCCCGGGGAAGGTCTGAGGAATGGGAGACACAGAATCCCAGGCCCCCTCCAGAGGCTGTGCAGCGAGCACAAAATCCCAAGCGAGACACAAGCGAGAATCCCAAAGAATCTCCAGACCATGTGGTCTCAGGTTAGAACCTGCCAGGATAGGTCCGAGGGATGTGAGACACAGAATCCGAAGCAGGCCCTGCGAGCCCCGAGCCTCCTGGCCCTGTGTCACTTACCATGGCTGACGGCATTCCCCTTTCAGGAAGCTGAAGCCGCCCCATGGACCTGAGAGAAAGGAGTCACAATATCCCAAACAGCCTCCAGACCCTGTGGTCTCAGCTCAGAAAGTCACGGGGAAGGTCCAAGGGATGGGAGACACAGAATCCCAAGCAGCCACTCCAGGGGCTGTGCAGCGAGTAAAAATCCCAAGCGAGACACAAGCTAGAATCCGAAAAAGCCTCCAGACCCTGGGGTCTCAGCTCAGAAACTCCCGGTATAGGTCTGAGGGATGTGAGACACAGAATGGGTTGCGCCCCTATGAGGCCCAGATCTTCAAGCCAGAGTCACTTACCATGGCGTACCATGGCTGAAGCCGCTCCCTGTACCTGAGAGAAAGGAGTCACAGAATCCCAAACAGCCTCCAGAACCTGGGGTCTCAGCTCAGAAATTCCCGGGGAAGGTCCGAGGGATGGGAGACACAGATTCCCAAGCAGCCCCTCCAGGGGCTGTGCAGTGAGCACAAAATCCCAAGTGAGACACAAGCTAGAATCCGAAAAAGCCTCCAGACCCTGGGGTGTCAGCTCCGAAACTCCCAGTATAGGTCCTAGGGATGCGAGACACAGATGGGTAGAGCCCCTGTGAGCCCCGGGCCTCCAGGCCAGAGTCACTTACCATGGCTTACCATGGCTGAAGCCGCTCCCTGTAACTGACAGAAAGGGGCCCAGAATTCCAAACAGCCTCCAGACCCTGGGGTCGCAGTTCAGAAACTGCCAGGGAATGTCCGAGAAATGGGAGACACAGAATCCCAAGCAGCCCCTACAGGGGCTGTTCAGCGACCACAAAATCCCAAGCGAGACACAAGCTACAATCCCAAAAAGCCTCCAGACCCTGAGGTCTCAGCTCAGAAACTCCCGGGATAGGTCTGAGGGATGCGAGACATTGAATCCCAAGCAGCCACTGTGAGCCCTGGGCCTCCAGGTCCTGAGTCACTTACCATAGCTTACCATGGCTGAAGCCGCTCCCTATACCTGAGAGAAAGGGGTCACAGAATTCCAAACAGCCTCCAGACCCTGGGGTCTCAGCTCAGAAACTCCCGGGGAAGGTACGAGGGATGGGAGACACAGAATCCCAAGCAGCCACTCCAAGGGCCGTGCAGCGAGCACAAAATCCCAAGCGAGACACAAGCTAGAATCCGAAAAAGCCTCCAGACCCTGTGGTCTCACCTCAGAAACTCCCAGGATAGGTCCGAGGAATGCGAGACACAGAATGGGTAGCGCCCCTGCAAGCCCTGGGCCTCCAAGCCAGAGTCACTTACCATGGCTTACCATGGCTGAAGCCACTGCCTGTACCTGAGAGAAAAGGGTCACAGAATCCCAAACAGCCTCCAGACCCTGGGGTCGCAGCTCAGAAACTCCCGGGGAAAGACCGAGAAATGAGGGACACAGAATCCCAAGCAGCCCGCCCAGGGGCTGTTCAGTGAGCACAATATCCCAAGACACACACAAGTTACAATCCCAAAAGGCCTCCAGACCCTGTGGTCTCAGCTCAGAAACTCCCAGGGTAGGTCCGTGGGATGCGAGACACAGAATCCCAAGCAGCCACTGCGAGCCCCGGGCCTCCAGGCCCTGAGTCACTTACCATGGCTCACCATGGCTGAAGCCGCTCCCTGTACATGACAGAAAGGAGTCACAGAATCCCAAACAGCCTCCAGACCCTGGTGTCTCAGCTCAGAGTCCCGGGGAAGGTCCAACGGATGGGAGACACAGAATCCCAAGGAGCCCCTCCAGGGGCTGTGCAGCGAGCCCAAAATCCCAAGCGAGACACAAGCGAGAATCCCAAACAGCCTCCAGACCCTGTGGTCTAAGCCAGAAATCCCCGGAATATGTCCGAGGGATGCGAGACACAGAATCCATAGCAGCCCCTGCCAGCCCCGGGCCTCCAGGTCCTGAGTCACTTACCATGGATGACGGCATTCCCTGTCAGGGAGTTGAAGCTGCTTCCTGTACTTGAGAAAAGGGAGTCACAGGATCCCAAACAGCCTCTAGACCCTGTGGTCTCAGCTCAGAATCTCCCGGGGAAGGTCCGAGGCATGGAAGACACAGATTCCCAAGCAACCCCTCTGGGGGCTGTGCAGCAAGCCCAAAATCCCAAGCAAGACACAAGCGAGAATGCCAAAAAGCCTCCAGACCCTGTGGTCTCAGCTCAGAACCTCCTGGGATTGTTCCGTGGGATGGGAGACCCAGAATCCCAAGCAGCCGCTGCGAGCCCCGGGACTCCAGGTCCTGAGTCACTTACCATGGCTTACCATGGGTGAAACCGTTCCCTGTACCTGAGAGAAAGGAGTCCCAGAATCCCAAACAGCCTCCAGACCCTGGGGTCTCAGCACAGAAACTGCCAGGGAAGGTCCCAGGGATGGGAGACAAAGAATCCCAAGCAACCCCTCCATGGGCTGTGCAGCGAGCATAAAATCCCAAGCGAGACACAAGCTAGAATCCCAAAAAGCCTCCAGACCCTGTGGTCTCAGCTTAGAAACTCTCGGGATAGGCCCGAGGTATGCGAGACAGAGAATCCGTGGCAGCCGCTGCAAGCCCCGGGCCTCCAGGTCCTGAGTCACCTACCATGGCTTACCATGGCTGAAGCCGCTCCCTGTACCTGAGAGAAAGGAGTCACAGAATCCCAACCAGCCTCGAGAGCCTGTGGTCTCAGCTCAGACACTCCTGGGGTAGGTCCGAGGGATGGGAGACACAGAATCCCAAGCAGCTGCTGCGAGCCCCGGGCCTCCAGGTCATGAGTCACTTACCATGGCTTACCATGGCTGAAGCCTCTCCCTGTACCTGAGGGAAAGGAGTCACAGAATCCCAAACAGCCTCCAGACCCTGTGGTCTCAGCTCAGAATCTCCCAGGATAGGTCCGAGGCATGCGAGACACAGAATCCGTAGCAGCCCCTGCGAGCCCTGGGCCTCCAGGTCCTGAGTCAATTCCCAAGGCTGACGGCACATCCCGTCAGGTAGATGAAGCTGCTCCCTGTACCTGAGAGAAAGGAGTCACAGAATCCCAAACAGCCTCCTGACCCTGTGGTCTCACCTCAGAAACTCCCGGGGAATTTCCGAGGGAATGGAGGCACAGAATCCCAAGCAGACCCTCCAGGAGCTGTGCAGTGAGCACAAAATCCCAAGCAAGACACAAGCGAGAATGCCAAAAAGCCTCCAGACCCTGTGGTCTCAGCTCAGAAACTCCCAGGATAGGTCCGAGGGATGCGAGACCCAGAATCCCAAGAAGCCCCTGCTAGCCCAGGGCCTCCCTGCCCTGCTGGGCTGTGAGCCCAGGGCCTCCAGGCGCTGCTGGGCTGAGAGCCCAGTGCCTCCAGTCGTTGCTGGGCTGCTAGCCCAGGGCTCCAGGCGCTGCTGGGCTGCGCGCCCAGGGCCTGCAGGCTCTGCTGGGCTGCTAGCCCAGGGCCTCCAGGTGCTGCTGGTCTGCTAGCCCAGGGCCTCCAGGCGCTGATGGTCTGCCAGCCCAGGGCCTGTACGTGCTGCTGGGCTGCGAGCCCAGGGCCTCCATGTGCTGATGTTCTGTGAGCACAGGGGCTCCAGGCGCTGATGGTCTGCGAGCCCAGGGCTTCCAGGCGCTGCTGGGCTGCGAGCCCAGGGCTTCCAGGCGCTGCTGGGCTGCGAGCCCAGGGCTTCCAGGCGCTGCTGGGCTGCGAGCCCAGGGCTTCCAGGTGCTGCTGGGCTGCGAGCCCAGGGCCTCCAGGCTCTGGGCTCGCAGGCCAGAGCCGCTAGGCACAGGGCTCGTAGCCCAGGCCCTCCATGCGCTGGGCTCCTAGCCCAGGCCCTCCATGTGCTGGGCTTGCAGTCCACGGCCTCCATGTGCTGGGCTGAGAGCCCACGGCCTCCAGGAGCTGGGCTGAGAGCCCACGGCCTCCAGGCATTGGGCTGCGAGCCCAGGGCCTCCAGGTCCTGGGTCACTTCCCATGGCTGACTGCACTCCCCTTGCCTGAAATGCACAGGCACACTCTGAGGATGCACGCCATGTCTGAGGGTAGTCTCTCTGTCTCCTTGAGTTCCCTGTGCATGATGGGGCACCCCTTGTTGAAAAACACATGTACTCCACTTTCCTGAATGGCACAGGAGCTCCCCGTCCTGAAGCTGCGCCCCATGCCTGAAAAAGCTCCCAGTGCCTGAAGGCAAGCCTCATGCCTCAAGGGGCTCCCCTTGACTCAAGGGCACAAGTACTCCCTGAAGACTTGCCCCATGCCTGACTGCACACCCCTTGCCTGAGGGCGCCCTGTGCCTGATGGCGAGCACAGTGCCTGATGGCGCACCCTGTGCCTGAAGAGCACAGAGGCTCCCTTTGCCTGAAGTCGCCCACTGTGCGTGAAGCATCTCCCTGTACCTGAAGTTGCTCCAAGTGCCTGAAGACAAGCCCCATGGTTGAAGGTGTGCCCCGTGCCTCAAAATGCTCCGTGTGCCTGAAGCCGCTCCCTGTACCTGAGAGAAAGGGGTCACAGAATCCCAAACAGCCTCCAGAACCTGTGGTCTCAGCTCAGAAACTCCCGTGGAAGGTCCGAGGGATGGGAGACACAGAATCCCAAGCAGCCACTCCAGGGGCTGTGCAGCAAGCACAAAATCCCAAGTGAGACACAAGCAAGAATCCCAAACAGCCTCCAGACCCTGTGGTCTCAGCTCAGTATCTCCCGGGATAGGTCCGAGGGATGCGAGACACAGAATCTGTAGCAGCCCCTGCGAACCCCGGGCCTCCAGGCCTGGAGCTCGCAGCCCAGGGCCTCCAGGTCCTGAGTCCCTTACCATGGCTGACAGCACTCCCTGTGACTGGGTTCACTGCAGGCTGCCGTGTGGCGGGAACTGGGTTCACTGGGTGGTGCAGTGCTGCGGTCACTGCGTGAACAGGAGGGTGCAGTGCACTCTGTACTAGCTGCACTGGAAGCTACATTGCCGCGGGCACTGGGTTCACTGGAGGGTTCAGGGCCTGGCGGTCAGGCTTCACTGGAGTCTGCAGTGCTGCGGGCACTGGGTTCACTGGGGGCTGTAGTACCGCGGGCACTGGGTTCACTGCAGGCTGCAGTGTACCAGTCACTGAGATGAGTGGAGGCTGAAGTGATGCGGACATTGGGTTCACTTGATCTGTAGTGCCGCGGGCACTGGGTTCAAGGCTGGCTGCAGTGCCATGGGCACTGGGGTCACTGGAGGGTGCAGTGCCATGGTCACTGGAGGGTGCAGATCCGCAGGCAGTGGGTTCACAGCAGCCTGCAGTGCCACAGGCACTGTGTTCACTGGAGGGTGCATTGCCGCGGGCCCTTGGTTCACTGGAATGTGCAGTGCCACGGGCTCTAGGTTCACTGCAGGTTAAATGGCCGCGGGCACTTTGTTCACTGGAGGCTGCAGTGCCGCGGGCAGTGGGTTCCCTGTTGGCTGCAGTGCAGTGGGAACTGGGTTCACTGGAGGGTGCAGTGCCATGGGAACTTTATTCACTGGAGGCTGCAGTGTTGTGGGCACCGGTTCACTGCACGGTTCAGTGCCAGGGGAACTGGGTTCACTGGAGGCTGGAGTGCTTAGGGCACTTGGTTCACTGGAGGGTGAAGTGCCCCATGCATTGCGTTCACTGGAGGGTGCAGTGCAGCGGGCGCTGCCTTCACTGGAAGTTGCAGTGCCGCGGGCAGTGGGATCACTGGAGGCTGCAGTGCCGTGGGAACTGGGTTCACTGAAGGGTGCAGTGCCGTGGACACTCGGTTCACTAAAGGCTGCAGTGCCACGGGCACTGAGTTCACTGAAGGGTGCAGTGCGGCAGACACTGCCTTCACTGGAGGGTGCAGTGCCGTGGACAGTGGGTTCACTGGAGGCTGCTCTGAAGTGGGAACTGGTTTCACCTCAGGGTGCAGTGCACGGGCACTGGGTTCACTGCAGGCTGCATTGCGCCGGTCACTGAGATAACTGGAAGCGGCAGTGCTGCGGGCATGGGGGTCACTGGAGGATGCAGTGTGTCGGGCACTGGCTTCACTGGAGGCTGCAGTGCCGCGGGCACTGGGTTCACTGGAGGCTGCATAGAAGCGAGAACTGGGTTCACAGCATGGTGCAGTGCCGCGGGCACTGGGTTCACTGGAGTGTGCAGTGCAGCAGGCACTGCCTTCACTGGAGGCTGCAGTGTTGCGGGCAGTGGGTTCACTGGAGGCTGCAGTGCCGCGGGCACTGGGTTCACTAGAGGGTGTAGTGTCGCAGGCAGTGGGTTCACTGGCGGCTGCAGTGTCACGGGAAGTGGGTTCACAACAGGCTGCAGTGCCATGGGAACTGGGTTCACTGGAGGCTGCAGTGCCACAGACACTGGGTTCACTGGAGCATGTAGTGCCGCAGGCACTGGGTTCACTGCAGGATGCAGTGCCGTGAGCACTGGGTTCACTGGAGGGAGCAGTGCCACGGGGTCTGGCTTCACTGGAGGCTGCAGTGCTGCGGGCACTGTGTTCACTGCAGGCTGCATTGCCGCGGGCACTGGGTTCACTGCAGGATTTAGTGCCGCTGACACTGTGTTCACTGGATGGTGCAATTTCGCCGGCACTGTGTTCACTGGAGGCTGCAGGTCCACGGGAACTGTGTTCACTGGTGCCTGCAGTGCCGCCGGATCTTTGTTCACTGGAGGCTGCAGTGCTGCGTGCACTGGGTTCACCGGAGAGTGCAGTGCGGCAGGCACTGCCTTCACTGGAGTGTGCAGTGCCACGGGCAGTGGGTTCACTGGAGGCTACAGTGCAGTGGGAACTGGGTTCACTGCAGGCTGCAGTGCCCCGGCACAGTGTTCACAGCAGGATGCAGTGCTTCGGACACTTTTTCACTGGAGGGTGCAGTGCCGCGTGCACTGGGTTCAGTAGAGCCTGCAGTGCTGCCACCACTGGGTTCAATGATTGGTGCAGTGCTATGGGTACTGTGTTAACTGGCGGGTTCAGTGCACCCAGCATTGGCTTCACTGGAGGGTGCAATGATGCAGGATCTTCGTTCACAGGTGGCTGCAGTGCCGAGGGCACTGGGTTCACTGGAGGGTGCAGCGCCACGGCACTGCATTCACTGGAGGCTGCAGTGCCGCGGGCAGTGTGTTCACTGTAGGCTGCAGTGCCGCGGGCACTGAATTCTATAGAGGCTGCAGTGCAGTGGGAACTGGGTTCACTGGAGGGTGCAGTGCCGCGGACACAGGGTTCACTGCATGCTGCAGTGCACCGGTCACTGGGATAAATGGAAGATGCAGTGCTGTGGGCACTGGGTTCACTGGAGGATGCAGTGCAGCGGGCACTGGGTTCAATACAGGCTGCAGTGCCTCGGGCACTGGGTTCACTACAGGCTGCAGTGCCGCAGGCAGTGGGTTCACTTGAGGCTGCAGTGGTGCGCACCCTGGGTTCACTGGAGGGTTCAATGCCCCAGGCACGGGGTACACCGGAGGATGCAGTGCCTAGGGCACTGTGTTAACTGGTGGGTGCAGTGCCTTGGTCACTGCCTTATCGGAGGGTGAAGTGCCGCGGGGACTGGGTTCACTACAGGGTGCAGTGCCGAAGGCAAGCTTTCACTAGAGGGTACAGTGTCACAGGGTCTGACTTCACTGCAGTGTGCAGTACCGCGGGCTCTGGGTTCAGTCGAGGGTGCAGTGCCACGAGCACTGTGTTCACTGGAGCCTACAGTGCCGTGGGCTTTGCGTTCACTGCAGGCTTCAGTGCCGCAGGCACTGGGTTCCCTGCAGGCTGCAGTGCCCCATGCACTGGGTGCACTGCAGGATGCAGTGCCGCGGGCACTTTGGTCACTGCAGGGTGCTGTGCCGTGGACACTGGATTCAGTCGAGGGTGCAGTGCCGCGGGCCTGGGTTCACTGTAGGCTGCAGTCCAGTGGGAACTGGGTTCAATGGATGGTGCAGTTCTGCTGGCACTGCGTTAACTGAAGGGCGCAGTGAACCCAGCACTGGCTTCACTGGAGGGTGCAGTGCCACGGGCTCTGGGTTCCCTGGAGGCTGGAGTACCATGGGCACTGGGTTCACTGGAGGCTGCTCTGCCTCGGGCACTGGGCTCACTGGAGGCTGCAGTGCAGTGGGAACTGGGTTCACTGGAGGGCGCAGTGCACCCAGCACTGGCTTCACTGGAGGGTGCAGTGCCATGGGCTCTGGGTTCCCTGGAGGCTGGAGTACCATGGGCACTGGGTTCACTGGAGGCTGCTCTGCCTCGGGCACTGGGCTCACTGGAGGCTGCAGTGCAGTGGGAACTAGGTTCACTGGAGGGTGGAGTCCGTGGGCACTGGGTTCAATACAACCTGCTGTGCACTAGTCACAGGGATAACTGGAGGCTGTAGTGCTGCAGGCAGTGGCTTCACTGGAGGCTGCAGTGCTGCAGACACTGTGTTCACTGGAGGCTGCAGTGCCTAGGGCATTTGGTTCAATGGAGGTTGCAGTGTCATGGGCACTGGGTTCACTGGAGGATGCTGTGCCATGGACACTGTGTTCACTGGAGGCTGCAGTGCCGTTGGCACTGGGTTCACTGGAGGCTGCGATGTGGCGGGCCCTGGGTTCTCTGGAGGCTATAGTGCCGTTGGCACTTGGTTCACTGCAAGGTGCAGTGCCGCGGGCACAGGGTTCACTGAAGTGTGCAGTGCCGCGGGCTCAGGGTTCAATGGAGGCTGCAGTGCTGTGGGCACTGAGTTCACTGCATGTGCACTGCCTCGGGAACTGGGTTCACTGCAGGCTGCAGTGCCGTGGACACTGTGTTCACTGGAGGGTGCAGTGCCGCGGGCACTGGGTTCACTGGAGGCTGCAGTGCTGCAGCCACTGAGTTAACTGGAGGGTGCGGTGCACCCAGAACTGGATTCACTGGATGCTGCAGTGCCACGGGCTCTGGGTTCACTGCAGTATGCAGTGCCGCAGGCCCTGGGTTCATTGGGGGCTGCAGTGTCGCGGGCACTGGGTTCACTGGAGGTTGCAGTGACGTGGGCACTGGGTTCCCTGCAATCTGAATTACCGCGGGAACTGGGTTCATTGGAGTGTGCAGTGCTGCAGGCACTCGCGTCACTGGAGGCTGCCCTGCAGTGGGCTGACAGTTCACTCCAGACTGCAGTACCACGGACAATTGGTTGACTGGAGGTTGCAGTGCCGCGGCACTGGCTTCACTGGAGGGTGCATTGTCACGGGGTCTGGGTTCACTGGAGGCTGCAGTGCCACGGACACTGTGTTCACTGGAGGCTGCAGAGTGGCGGGCACAGGGTTCACTGGAGACTGCAGTGCCGTTGGCACTGTGTTCACTGCAGGATGCAGTGCCGCGGGCAGTGGGTTCACTGGAGTCTGCAGTGCCGCGGGCAGTGGGTTCACTGGAGATTGCATAGAGGCTGGAACTGAGTACACTGCATGGTGCAGTGCCACAGGTCCTGGGTTCACTTGAGGGTGCAGTGCGGCAGGCACTGCCATCACTGGAGGGTGCAGTGCCGCGGGCAGTGGGTTCACTGGAGGGTGTAGTGCAGTGGAACTGGGTTCACTGCAGGCTGCAGTGCCGTGGACACTTTTTTCACCGGAGGGTGCAGTGCCCCGGGCATGGGTTCAGTAGAGTGTGCAGTGCCACGGGCTCTGGGTTCACTGGAGACTACAGTGCCGTGGGCACTGGGTTCACTGCAGGCTGCTCTGCCTCGGGCACTGGGTTCACTGCAGGCTGCAGTGCCACGTGCAGTGGGTTCACTGCATGCTGCAGTGCCACTTGCAGTAGGTTCACTGGATCCTGCATTGCTGCGGGCAATGGGTTCATGCAGGCTGCAGTGCACCGGTCACTGGCATAACTGGATGCTGCAGTGCCACGGACACTGTTTTCACTGGAGGCTGCATTGCCGTGGACACTGGGTTCACTGGAAAGTGTAGTGCCGGGGGCACTGACTTCACTGGAGGCCCAGTGCCGTGGGCACGGTCATCCCTGGAGGCTCCAGTGCCACGGTCACTGAGGTCACTGGAGGCTCCACTGCCGCGGTCACTGGGGCTTCCTGTGCCCCAGTTCCGCTGGCACTGGAGCCTGGATGGGCTGCTTGGGATTCTGTGTCTCCCTCTCTGTTTTTCCCCGGTGGTCTCTGGTTTGAGCACAGACCTGGAGGCTGCATGGGATTGTGTGTCTCCCTCTGTCTCTGTCCTTCCCCAGGAGTTTCTGTGCTGAGACCACAGAGCCTGGAGGCTACTTGGAATTTTGTGTCTCCCTCTCTCTCTGTCCTTCCCCTCCAGTTCCTTCAGGCACTGGGATTGCCGACTTCAGGCTCTGGGAGTGACTTTGACTTCAGTCACTGGGAGTGACGTCAGGAGTGACTTAAGTCACTGGGAGTGACTTCGGGAGTGTTCCGTCAGTGGGAGTGTCTTCAAGAGGGTCTTCCGTCTCTGTGTGTGACTTCGCGAGGGACTTCCGTCACTGGGAGTGACTTCAGTCATTGGGGGTGACTGACTTCAGTCACTGGGCATGCCCTCAGGCCCTGGGCATGCCTGTGCCCTTCAGGCAGGGGGCTAGACTTCAGGCACAGGGTGAGAATTCAGGCATGGTGCAAGCCTTCATGCAAGGGGCGTGCCTGCAGGCACTGGGCGGGGCTCCATGCTTGTGGCAAGGCTTCAGGCACGGGGCTTTCCTTCAGGCACGGGCCTTGCCTGCAGGCAAGGGGCCTGAGTACAGGCACCTGGAGCTGTTTCAGGCAAGAGGCATGCCTTCAGGAACAGGGAGCGGCTTCAGGCACATGGAGCGTTTTGAAGCACGGGGCACACCTTCAACCATGGAGCTTGTCTTCAGGCCCTGGGAGCACCTTCAGGTACAGTGGGCGGCCTCATGCACAGGGTGCGACTTCAGGCACGGGGAGCCTCTGTGCTCTTCGGGCACAGGGCGCGTCATCAGGCACTGGGCTCGCCCTCAGGCACAGGGCGCCCTCAGGCAAGGGGTGCGCCGTCACCCACGGGGTGCGCCCTCAGAGAGCGCTTGTGCCTTCAGGCAAAGGGAATGCCTTCAGGAACGGGGAGTGCATTCAGGCACGGGGAGTGCCTTCAGGCATGGTGAGTGGCTTCGGGAACGGGAGGCTCTGTGCTGCGAGCACCGGGGCCTGGAGCCTCGGTGCTGAGAGCACAGAGCCTGGAGGGGCTGCTTGGGATTCTGTGCCTCCCTCTCTGTCCTTCCCCAGGAGGCTCTGTGGTGAGAGCACAGAGCCTGGGGGCTGCATGGGATTCTGTGTCTCCCTCTGTCTCTGTCCTTCCCCGGGAGTTTCCGTGCTGAGGCCACAGAGCCTGGAGGCTGCTTGGAATTCTGTGTCTCGCTCTCTCTCTCCTTCCCCTGCAATTCCTTCAGGCACTGGGAGTGCCGACTTCAGGCACTGGCAGTGAAGACTTCAGGCACTGGGAGTGGGAGTGACGACTGCAGTCACTAGGAGTAACTTCAGACACCGAGTGTGACATTTCCTTCAGTCACTGGGAGTCACGATGACATCAGCAGCTGGATCAGCAGCTGGGAGTGGCTTTGACTTCAGTCCCTGGGAATGACTTCGGGAGTGACTTCCATCACTGGGAGAGGGACTTCGAGAGGGACTTCCGTCACTGGTTGTGAATTCGGGAGTGACTTCCGTCACTGGGAGTGACTTCGCGAGTGACTTCCGTCACTGGGAGTGACATCGGGGGTGACTTCTGTCACGGGGAGTGACTTTGGGAGAGACTTCCCTCACTTGGGAGTGACATAGCGAGTGACTTTCGTCACTGGGAGTGACTTTGACTTCAGTCACTTGGAGTGACTTTGGAAGTGACTTCGTTCGCTGGGCATGACTCAGTCATTGGGGGTGACTGACTTCAGTCGCTGGGCATGCCCTCAGGCACTGGGCATGCCCATGCAATTCGGGCACGGGGCGTGCCTTTAGGCGAGGGGCGTGCCTTCAGGCACTAGGCGGGGCTTCACGGACGGGGCAAGGCTTCGGGCACGGGGCTCGCCTTCTTGCAAGAGGCTTGAGTACAGGCACGTGGAGCTGTTTCAGGCAAGAGGCGTGCCTTCAGGAACAGGGAGTGGCTTCAGGCACTGGGCGCGCCCTCAGGCACTGGGCGCACTCAGCAAAGGGTGTGCCCTCACCCATGGGGTGAGCACTCAGAGAGTGCTTGTGCCTTTCAGGCAAAGGGAGTGCCTTCAGGAACGGGGAGTGCATTCAGGCACGGGGAGTGCCTTCAGGCATGGTGAGTGGCTTCAGCAACTGGAGGCTCTGTGCTGCCAGCACGGGGCCTGGAGGCTCGGTGCTGGGAGCACCGGGGCCTGGAGGGGCTGCTTGGGATTCTGTGCCTCCCTCTCTGTCCTTCCCCAGGAGTCTCTGTGGTGAGACCACAGAGCCTGGGGGCTGCATGGGGTTCTGTGTCTCCTTCTGTCTCTGTCCTTCCCCGGGAGTTTCTGTGCTGAGACCACAGAGCCTGGAGGCTGCTTGGAATTCTGTGTCTCACTCTCTCTGTCCTTCCCCTGCAATTTCTTCAGGCACTAGGAGTAACTTCAGACACTGAGTGTGACTTTGACTTCAGTCACTGTGAGTGACTATGACATCAGCCACTGGGAGTGGCTTTGACTTCAGCCCCTGGGAGTGACTTCAATCACTGGGAGAGAGACTTCGAGAGGGACTTCCATCACTGGGAGGGAATTCGCGAGTGACTTCCATCACTGAGAGTGACATCGGGAGTGACTTCTGTCACGGGGAGTGACTTCAGGAGAGACTTCCCTCACTGGGAGTGACATAGTGAGTGATTTCCGTCACTGGGAGTGACTTCGGGAGAGGCTTCGGTCACTTGGAATGACTTTGGGAGTAACTTCCTTCACTGGGAGTGACTTTGGGAGTGATTTCATGTACTGGGCATGACTCAGTCATTGGGGGTGACTGACTTCAGTCACTGGGCATGCCCTCAGGCACTGGGCATGCCCCTGCCATTCAGGCATGGGGCAAGCCTTCAGGCATGGGGCGTGCCTTCAGGCAAGGGGTGTGCTTTCAGGCACTGGGCGGGGCTTCATGCATGGGGCTTGCCTTCAGGCAAGGGGCTTGATTAGAGGCACATGGAGGTGTTTCAGGCAAGAGGCATGCCTTCAGGCAAAGGGAGTGGCTTCAGGCACACAGAGCGTGGGGCTTGTCTTCAGGCACTGGGAGCCCCTTCAGGTACAGTGAACGGCTTCATGCACAGGGCGCGACTTCAGGCACGCGGAGTTCTGTGCTCTTCAGGCACAGGGTGCGCCATCAGGCACTGGACTCGCCATCAGGCACAGGGCGCCCTCAGCACGGGGTGTGCCGTCAGGCATGGGGCACGACTTCAGGGAGTGCCTGTGCCCTTGAGTCAAGTGGAGTGTTTTCTGGCATGGGGCTTGCCTTCAGGCATGTGGAGCATCTTCAGGCATGGGGCCCGTCGTCAGGCACAGGGAGCTCCTGTGCCATTCAGGTAAGGGGAGCACATGTGCCTCTCAACAAGGGATGCCCCATCATGCACAGGACACTCATTGAGACTCACAGCATACCCTCAGGCATGGGGTGCACCCTCAGAGAGTACCTCTGCCTTTCAGGCAAAGAGAGTGCCTTCAGGCGCAGGGAGTGGCTTCAGGAAGTGGAGGCTCTGTGTGGCGAGCACAGGGCCTGGAGGCTTCATGGGATTCTGTCTCCCTCTCTCTCTGTCCTTCCCCAGGAGGCTCTGTGCTGAGACCACAGAGCCTGGAGGCTGCTTGGAATTCTGTGTCTCCTTTTCTCTGTGTCCTTCCCCTGCAGTTCCTTCAGGCACTGGGAGTGCCGACTTCAGTCACTGGGAGTGACGACTGCAGTCACTAGGAGTAACTGCAGACACTGAGTGTGACTTTGACTTCAGTCACTGTGAGTGACTATGACATCAGTCACAGGGAGTGACTTTGACTTCAGTCACTGGCAGTGACGTCAGGAGTGACTTCAGTCACTGGGAGTGACTTCTGGAGTGACTTCTGTCACGGGGAGTGACTTCGAGAGGGACTACCGTCACTGGGTGTGACTTCGCAAGGGACTTCCATTTCTGGGAGTGACTTTTCCAGTGACTTCCGTCACGGGGAGTGACTTCGGGAAAGACTTCCCTCTCTGGGAGTGACTTTGGGAGTAACTTTATTTACTGGGAATGGCTTTGACTTTAGTCACTGGGAGTGACTTTGGGAGTGTCTTCATTCATTGGGCAAGACTTCAGTCATTGGGAGTGACTGACTTCAATCACTGGGCATGTCCACAGGCACTGGGCATGCCTGTGCCCTTCAGGCAGGGGCTAGCCTTCAGGCACAGGTGAGAATTCAGGCATGGGGCAAGCATTCAGGCATGGGGCAAGCCTTCAGGCATGGGGCGTGCCTTCAGGCAAGGGGTGTGCCTTCAGGCACTGAGCAGGGCTTCATGCATGGGGCAAGGCTTCAGGCACCAGGCCTGCCTTCAGGCAAGGGGCTTGAGTACAGGCACCTGGAGCTGTTTCAGGCAAGAGGCATGCCTTCAGGAAGAGGGAGCAGCTTCAGGCACAGGGAGCGTCTTTAGGCACGTGGCGCACCTTCAACCATGGGGCTTGTCATCAGGCACTGGGAGCACTTTTAGGTACAGCGAGCGGCTTCAGGCACAGGGTGCGACTTAAGGCACGGGGGAGTCTGTGCTCTACAGGCACGGGGCGCCCTCTGGCCAGGGGTGCGCTGTCAGGCATGGTATGCGCCTTCAGGGAGTGCCTGTGCCCTTCATTCAAGGGGAGCGCCTTCAGGCATGGAACATGCCTTCAGGCACATGGTGTGCCTTCAGGCACTGGGCGAGGCATCATTCATGGGGCACTGCTTCAGTCAAGGGGCTTACTTTCAGGCAGTGGGCTTGCCTACAGGCATGTGGAGCTCTATCAGGCATGGGTCGTGTCTTCTGGAACAGGGAGTGGCCTCAGGCACAGGGAGAATCTTCAGGCAAGGGGTGCACCTTCAGCCATGGGGCTTGTCTTCAGGCACAGGGAGCAGCTTCATGCAAGGGGTGCGCCTTCAGGCAAGGGGAGCATCTGTGCTCTTCAGGCATGGGGCATGCAGTCAGGCATGGGGCGACCCATCAGGCATAGGGAGTGGCTTCAGGCATGGTGCATGGCTTCAGGCATGGGGCGTGGCTTCAGGCAAGAGGAGGTCCTGTGCCATTCAGGCAAGGGGGGCTCCTGTGACTTTCAGGCACAGAATGCCCCATCCTGCACAGGGAGCTCAGTCAGACTCAGGGCATGCCTTCAGGCATGGGGTATGCCTATAGAGAGTGCTGGTGCCTTTCAGGCAAGGGGAGTGCCTTCAGACAAGGGGAGTGCCTTCAGGCATTGGAGGCTCTGTCCTGTGATCACAGAGCATAGGGTTTCTGTGCTGGGAGTACAGAGCCTGGAGGAGCTTCTTGGGATTCTATGTCTCCCTCTTGGGAGTCCCTTGGGACTCTATGTCCTTCCCCAGGAGGCTCTGTGGTGAGAGCACAGAGCCTGGAGCCTGCTTGGGATTCTGTGTCTCCCTCTCACTCTGTCCTTCCCCTGGAGTGTCTTCAGGCACTGGGAGTGCCAATTTCAGGCACTGGGAGTGATGACTGCAGTCCCTGTGAGTGGAGACTGCAGTCACTGGGAGTAACTGCAGACACTGAGAGTGACTTTGACTTCAGTCTCTGGGAGTGACTATGACATCAGTCACTGGGAATGACTTTGACTTCAGTCACTGGGAGTGACTTCAGGAGTGACTTCAGTCACTGGGAGTGACTTCGAGAGGGACTTGCCTCACTGAGAGTGACTTCGGGCGTGACTTCTGTCACTGGGAGTGACATCTGGAGTGACTTCCGTCACTGGCAGTCACTTCGGGAGTGACTTTCATCACTGGGAGTGACTTCGAGAGGGACTTCCCTCACTGGGAGTGACTTTGGGCGTGACTTCTGTCACTGGGAGTGATATCTGGAGTGACTTCCGTCACTGACAGTCACTTCGGGTTGACTTTCATCACTGGGAGTGACTTCGGGAGAGACTTCCGTCACTGGGAGTGACTTTGGGATGACTTTCTTCACTGGGAGTGACTTTGTCTTCAGTCAGTGGGAGTGACTTTGACTTCATTCCCTGGGAGTGACTTTGGGAGTGACTTCATTCAATAGGCATGACTTCAGACATTGGGAGTGAATGACTTCAGTCACTGGTTGTGCCCTCAGGCACTGGGCATGCCTAACCCTTCAGGCAAGGGGCGAGCCTTCAGGCATGGGGCGAGCCTTCAGGCAGGAGGAGCCTTCAGGCAAGGGGCCTTCAGGCAAGGGACAAGCCTTCAGGCAAGGGGTGAGCCTGCAGGCATTGGACCTGCCTTCAGGCATGGGACATGGCTTCATGCTCAGGGCATGGCTTTAGGCAAGGGGCTTGCCTTCAGGTAAGGGGCTTGTCTTTAGGCATGGGGCATGCCTTCAGGCCCTGGGCATGCCTTCAGGCACAGGGAGCGGCTTCAGGCAAGGGGCTTGTCTTCAGGCATGGGGAGCGGCTTCAGGCATGGGGTGTGCCTTCAGGTACTGGGAGCGTCTGTGCCCTTCAGGACACGTTCCGTGGAAAGTAAGGCTGTACCACTTCTGGCCCCACATGTGTGTGGTCATATCAGATTTAGGAATTTTGTCCTCATTGAGAGAGAGAGAGAGAGACAGACAGAGAGAGACAGAGAGAGAGAGAGAGAGAGAGAGAGAGTGAGAGAGAGTGAGAGAGAGAGAGAGTGTCTTAGCTAGTGTTTGGGTTTGGGCCAGGGACTTAGATAGGGCTGAATGGACAGGAGACCCATGATCACCCTGGAAGGCTGCAGTGAGGGCCCATGCACTAATGCGTGTAAGGTTTAGGATTATGGTAAGAGTTGGTGTGAACTTTAGGTTGAGGGGTATGGTGCAGGTCAAGGTTACTGTTAGGTTTAGGTCCCAGGAGGTTGTAGGCGGTGAACCCCTAGCAGTGCAGTGGTCTCCACATAGGGTTGAATGGAGACTGCATGAAAGCCTCTAGTTCAGGCTTCGTCTTTCCATGCCAGAGCCAGCCTCCCGTGTGTGCCACTCTTCTGTTGGGCCTCAGCACCCTCCTTGTGAAACTCCATGCCAGCAGTGGAATTGACATGATGATGTTCCAATTCCATACCGAATAATACTTCAGGGGTCTGGGCCCTATGGGCGTGATGTTCTCAGAATTCGGAACTCGATCCCCATTGGGAGAGAGCCATCGCTAGGGTTAGGGTATGTTCCAGCGACATAAGCATGGCTGAAGCGACACCAGTCCCTTGAGCTACATGGAGGGCTGAATAGGGCGCATGCACAGGTGCAGGTCAGATGTAGGGTTACGGTTAGAGTTGGTGAGGTTGGTGTGTATAGTTATGTTCATTGTTTTAGTTCTGTTCATAGTTATGTTCATGGTGAGGTTGGTGTATATAGTTATGTTCATTATTGGGTTTGGGGTTAAGTCCTAGGTGGCTCCAAGCGATAAATGAACAGCAATGCAGTCAGCTTCCCGGAGGGCTCAGTGGAGGGCATATTGCAGGTTGTCCGTCATGCTTAGTCTTTGTTTGTCAGGGCAAGCCTCCATCGTGGGCCATTCTTTGATTGAGCCTCAGCAACTACTTCTGCAGCAACATCTGGGCTTTGGATATTACATGATGATATTCCACATTCTACGCTGAGTAATACTCCTCCTCCTCTGGACTCCATGTGTGTGGTATCCTCAGACTAAAGAATTGAGTCACCATCAGGAGAGAGCCTTAGTTTGAGTTAGGGTTTGCTTCAGGGCCATAAGCAGCGCTGAAGCAACACTACTCATGTGATCTACATGGGGTGTTGTATGAGGGACCATGCGCACGTGAGGGTCTGGTGTAGGATTAGCGTTAGAGTTGGAGTGAGGTTTAGGTTGAGGAGTACTGCGAGGGTCATGATTAGGGTTAGGGTCCAGGAGGCCCTAGGTGCTGAAACCCAAGCAGTGCAGTGATCTCCCTGGAGGGCTGAGGGAGGTCGCATTGGAGGGTGCCGGCCAGGCTTAGTCTTTCGGGGCTAGGGCCAGCCTCGGATATGGACCACACTTTGGTTGGGCCTCAGCAACCCCCTTGTGCAGCTCCCTCTGGGCTTTGGAAATTACCTGGTCATGTTCCACGTTCCATGCCGAGGAATCCGGCTCCTCTTCTGAACCCCATGTGTGTAGTTTGCACAGAAGTAAGTATTGGGTCACCATGGGGAGACAGCCTAAAATGGAGTTAGGGTTCAGTCCAAGGACATAAGCAGGGCCGAAGCGACAGCAGTCCCGTGATCTCCCTGGAGGGCTGAAGAGAGGGTCCCTGAGAGGGTGCAAGTCAGTTGTAGGTTATGTTTAGAATAGGGGTGATGTTTAGGTTGAGGGGTACTTTGAAGGTCATGGTTATTGTTAGGTCTCACGAGGCTCTAGGTGCAACAACCCCAGGAAGGATGTGGTCTCCCAGAAGGGCTGAGTGGATCCCACATGGGATTGTGCTGATCAGGCTTTGTCTTTGTGTGCCCGATCAAGCCTCTCGTGTGAGTCACTCTTCAGTGTGGCCTCAGGAACCCCCTTGTGCAGCTCCTTATGGGTAATGGAAATGACACGATTTGCTCCAAGATCCATGCCGAGGAATCCTGCAAAGCTTTGGGCCCCATGTGTGTGGTCTCTCAGAGTTAGGCATTGGATCCCCATCGGGATTCAGCCACAACTAGGGTTAGGGTTCGGTCCAGGGAGGTAAGCAAGGCTGAAGCAACAGCAATCCCATTACCTACATGGAGGTTTGAATGAGGGCCCATGAGCGGGTGAGGGTCAGGTGTAGGGTGTCAGGTGAAGCCTTAGAGTTGGGGTAAGGTTGAGGTTGAGGAGTATGTTGATGGTCACGTTTACGGTTTGGGTTAGGTTCCAGGAGGTACGAGGTACTGTACCCCAAGCAGTCCAGTGGTCTCACTGGAGGAATCAGTGGAGGGCAAATGGTAGGTTGCTGCTCAGGCTTAGTCTTTGGGTGCCGAAGCCAGCATCAGTTGTGGGGCAATCTTCAGATGGGCCTCAGCAAACCCTTTTTGCAGCTTCCTCTGGGCTTTGTAAATTACCTGTCGATGTTCCACGTTCCGTGTGAGTAACACTGCAGCACTTCTGGGCCCCATATGCTTGGTGACTGAGACTTAGGAATTTGTTCCTCGATGGGAGAGAGCCATTACTAGGGTTAGGTATTGGCCCAGGGATGTAGATAGGGCCAAATCCACATGAGTCCGTGATCATTCTGGAGGACTCCATAGGGCCCATGCTTGGGGGCGGGTCATGTGTAGGGTTAGCGTTAGAGTTGGTGTGAAGTTTAGGTTGAGGTGTATGGTGAGGGTCAAGTTTAGTGTTAGTGTTAGGTCCCAGGAGGTTCCAGGCAGTGAATGCCTAGCAGTGCAGTGGTCTCCACAGAGGGCTGAGTGGAAGCTGCATGGAAGTCTACAGCTCAGACTAAGTCTTTGCGTCCCAGAGCAGCATCCTATGTGTGACACTCTTCAGTTGGGCCTCAGCAACCTCCTTGTGCAGCTCCATCCCAGCAGTGCAAATGAAATGATGATGTTCCAATTCCATTCTGAAGAATACTGCAGGGGTTTGGACACTATGTGCATGGTGTTCTCAGAGTTAGGAACTGGATCCCCTTTGGGGGAGAGTCATAGCTAGGGTCAGGATTCGGTCCAGGGACATAAGCAGGGCCGAAGCAACACCAGTCCCATTATCTACATGGAGGGCTGAATGAGCACCCATGCAGGGGTGCAGGTCAGGTGTAGCGTTACCTTTAGAGTTGGGGTGAGGTTGAGGATGATGTGTATGGTTCTTGTCAATATAATGGTTAGGTTTTGTCCCAGGTCCTCCAGAAGCTGAAGCACCAGCAGTGCTGGTCTTCCTGCAGGGTTCAGTGGTGAGCACATAGGAGGGTGTAGGTCATGCTTAGTCTTTGAGAGCCAGGGTGAGCCTCCTTTGTGGGCCACACTTTGGTTGAGCCTCAGGAACCGCTTCTGAAGCAACATCTGGGCTTTGGATATTACATGGTGATATTCCACGTTCCATGCCGAGGAATCCGCCTCTTCTTCTGGAAGGGAGATATCCTCAGACTTAATAATCGGGTCACCATCTGGAGAGAGCTTTAGATAGAGTTGGGTTTCAGACCAGGGCCATAAGGAGGGCCAAAGTTACCCCATTCCACTTACTTCCATGGGGTGATGAATGATAGCCAGTGTGCAGGTGAGGGTCAGGTGTAGGGTTAGTGTTAGTGTAGGAATGAGTTTGAGGTTCAGGGTATGGTGAGGGTCACGGTTAGTGTTAGGGTTAGGGCCCAAGAAATTCCAGGTGGTGAACCCCTAGCATCGCAGTGGTCTCCACGGAAGGCTGAGTGGTGGCTGCATGGGAGCCTTCAGTTCAGACATTCTTTGTGTTTCAAAGCCAGCCTCCCATGTGTGCCACTATTCATTTGGGTCTCAGCAACCTCCTCAGGCAGCTCCATCCCAGAAGTGGAAACGAAATGATGATGCTCCAATTCCATACCGAGTAATACTGTAGGGGTTTTGACCTATATGCGTGGTGTTTCAGAATTAGGACCTGGATACCCATTGGGAGAGAACCACGGATAGGGTGAGGTTCTGTCCAGGGACATAAGCAGGGCTGAAGAGACACCGGTCCTGTTATCTCCATGAGGGCCTGTATGAGGGCCAATGCACGGGTAAGGGTCAGGTGTAGGGTTAGCATTAGCGTTGGGGTGAGGTATAGGTTGAGTAGTATGGGGAGGGTCATAGTTGGCATTATGGCTAGGTTCCAGGAGGCCCAAGGTGCTGAATCCAAGGCAGTGCAGTTGTTTCCCTGGGGGACCCAGAGGAGGGCGCATGGGAGGGTGCCGGTCATGCTTATTCTTTGGGTGCCAAGGCCAGCCTCTTGTGTGGGTCACTCTTCGATTGGTCCTCAGCAACCCCCTTGTGCAGGTCCCTCTGGGCATTGGAAATGGTATGGTGATGTTCCCCGTTCCATGCCAAGTAAGCCTGCACCGCATCTGGGCCCCATGTACGTGGTTTTCTCCGAGTTAGGAATTGGGTCCCCATCGGGAATGAGCCATAGCTAGGGCAAGGGTTTGATCCAGGGACGGGACGTAAGCAAGGCTGAAGAAACAACAATCCCTTTACCTCCATGGAGGGCTGAATGAGGGCTCATGCACGGATGCGGGTCATGTGTAGGGTTAGCGTTAGACTTAGGGTGAGGTTCCAATTGAGGAGTATGGAGTGGGTCATGAATAGGGTGAGGGATAGCTCCAAGGAGTCCCCAGATGATGAACCCCATGCAGTGCAGTGGTCTGGGAGGGCTCAGTGGAGGGCACATGGGAGGGTGCTGGTCAGGTTTAGTCTTTGGTTACTGGTGCCAGCCTTGCATGTGGGCCACTTTTGGGCCTCAGCAAGCACTTTGGCACCTCCCTCTGGTATTTGGACATGACATGGTGGTGGTGCATGCTCCATGTGGAATAATCCTGCACCGCTTCTGGGCCACAGGTGCATGATATTCTCTGCATTAGGAATTGGATCCCCATCGGGATAGAGAAATAGGTAGGATTACAGTTAGATCCAGGGACATAAGCAAGGCCGAAGAAACAACAGTCCATTTATCTCCATTGAGTATGAATGAGGGCCATGCGCGGTAGCAGGTCAGGTGTAGGGTTAGTGTTAGAATTGGGGTGAGGTTTTGGTTGAGGAATACAGCGAGGGTTATGGTGAGGGTTAGGGGTAGGTTCCAAGAGGCGCTTAAGTGCAGAAACCTAAGTAGTGCAGTGGTCTCCTAGAGGGTTGAGTGGAGGGTGCAAAGGATGGTGCCATTCCTTCTTAGTCTTAGGGTGTCAAGGCCCTCCTTGGGTGCAGGACACTCCTTAGTTGGGCCTCAGCAGCGCCCTTGTGCAGCTCCCTCTGAGCTTTGGAAATGACATGGTGATGTTCCAGGTTCCAAGCCGAGTGATTTACACCATGAGCGTGCTGTTGTCAGTCATTGGAATTGGGTTGCCATGAGGAAGGAGACTTAGCTAGGGTTAGGGTTCAGTGCAGTGACATCACCAGGGCAGAGTGACTCCAATCTCATGAATTTCATGGAGGGCAGAAGTGAGAAAACTTGCGAGGGTACCGGTCTGGTTTAGAGTTAGTGTGAGAGATAGGTTTAGGTTTAGGTTGAGTGCTAGGGTCAGGGTTCTGGTTAGGGTTGGGGATAAGTCCCAGGAGGCTCCAGATGCTGAACCCACAGCAGTGCAGTGGTCTCCCCGAAGTGTGGACTGGAGTACACAGTGAATGCTGCGGGTCAGGATTAGTCTTTCGGTTGCCAGGCCAGACAACTGTTTCTGGCACTCTTTGGGTAAGCCTCAGGAATGCTCTCAGGCACAACGGAGGCTGCCGGTCCGGATTAGTCTTTGGGTTCCAAGGCTAGACAAGTGTATTGGACACTCTTTGGGGGAGACCTCGGGAATCCTCTTATGTAGCAGCAGCCGGGCTTTGGAAATGACATGGTGATGTTCCACGTTCCACGCCGAGTAATCCTGCACTGCTTCTCAACCCCATGTGCATTCTGTTGTCAGACATTGGAATTGGGTACCCATGGGGAGTGAGTTTTAGCTAGGGTTAGGGTTCAGTGCAGGGATGTGGCCAGGGCCAAAGGACTCCAGTCTCGTGATCTCCCTCGAGGGCTGAAGTGAGGGCACATGTGCTGGTGTGGGTCTGGTGTAGAGGTATTGTGAGATATATGGTCAGGTGAGATTGAGGGTTATGCTCAGGGTTATGGTTAGGGTTAGGGTAGGTCAAAGAAGGATCCAGGCGCTGTACCCACAGCAGTGCAATTGTTTCCCCGAAGGGCAGAGTCAGTGCACAATGGAGGCTGCTCGTCAGAATTAGTCTTTGGGTTCCAAAGACGGACAACTCTATAAGATCTGGTGTAGATAGGTGGGTCCAGTGTGATAGAAAATGTTAGATTTAAGTTGAGGGTTATGGTTAGGTTTAGAGTTAGGTCCCAGGAGTCTCCAGGCGCTGAACCACAGCAGTGCAGTTGTCTCCCGGAAGGGTTGAGCGGACTGCACAACGGAGGCTGTGGGTCAGGATTAATCTTTGGGTTCTAAGGACAGACAACTGTATCTGGTCTGGAGTAGATAGATGTGTCTAGTGTGAGTGATAGGGTTAGGTTTAGGTTGAGGGTTAGAATATGGTCCTGGTTAGCATTAGGGTTAGGTCCCAGGAGGTTCCACGCACTGAAACCACAGCACAGCATTTGTCTCCCCGAAGGGCAGAAGGGAGTACACAAAGGAGGGTGCTGGTCAGGATTAGTCTTTTGGTTCCAAGGCCAGACAACTGTATGGGCCACCCATCGGTTAGGCCTCAGGAATCCTCTTGTGCAGCTGCAGCCGCGGTTTGGAAATACATGGTGATGTCCACATTCCATGCTGAGTGTTCATGAACCGTTTCTGGTCCTGGTGTGTGTGCTGTTATCAGTCTTTCGATATGGATCCCCATGGGGAGAGGGCCTTAGGTTTATAGTTTTAGATTTAGCGGGTAGAGTTAGAGCATTAGGATGAGTGTTTTAGGGTTAGAGTTAGAGGCTTAGGGTTAGAGAGTTAGGGTCAGGCTAGGGTTAGTTCGGGTTATGTTTACGTTTATGTTTAGTTAGAGGTAGGGCTATGTTTAGGGGAAGGGTGGCGGCAGGATTTAGCATTAGGATTATGGTTAGGGTTAGGTGTTAGGTTTAGGTGGTGGGATTTTGTTTAGTGATAGGTTTAGGAGTTGGGCAAGGAGTAGGTAATGCTTGCACCCCTACTTTGAGCGGGAAGGTGTTCATGCGTGGACACCACCCTCCATGTTTGAGGGATTGTGTTCTTCTATCACCCCAGTCTCTCTGCAGTGCAGGTTGTTCTTGCCTCGCCCATTCCAGCTTTGCTCTGGAGTTTTTCACACCATCACCCCACACTCTCTCGGTATGGTAGGATTTCACGTACCACCCAATCCTTTTTGGTGCATGGGTTGTGTTCACACATGCAACCCTCCACACCTTCTGCGTGCGATGGTGTCACCCATGAGCCTCACCACTCCTTAGATTGGGATTACTGATGCCAGTATTAAATCTGATACTGATGCCAGTATTAAATCATGAATATCTATTTTCACTTTCACAACTGAAAAAGTAGGCGTTTCTTAAGGTAAGGTTTATGTTTAGGATTAATGTTAGGTGTCAGTTAAGGTTTAGCGCATGGTGCAATCCCCCTCGGTGTTGGATGGCTTCCCGATTGTGTCCCATCTGATTCCCTTTATCCACGATGTAGCAGTGATAGTCCTTTTAATTCAGATGTTTTCCTTGGCACCTGGATGTCTCTGAGTTAAGCGTCCCACTTCGTCTTGGTTCATGGGCTCTCGGTTTCTGGTTTGAGCCCTGAGTAGCTTCTGTGCTGATGGCTCTGAATCTGGAGCCTGCTTCCGATACTATCTCTCTCTCTCTCTCTCTCTCTCTCTCTCTCTCTCTCTCTCTCTCTCTCTCTCTGCCCATGCCCCACTTGTGTTCTTTGTGTCTTTCAAAAATTAATGTACCTAAAATCATTTTCAATCCGATGTTTCCTGGATGGCTCTTTTCACTTTCATTGCTGAAGAAGAAGGCGTCTGTCTCATTCATTGTTCTTTTGTTATCTTTGGCATAGCTGACAACATATACGACATTTCCCCAGCCAGCATCGGGGATGCTCAGCATTTCTTCTACCAGCTGGACACCTCTCATCCACTGTAACACTGCATTCCTCTAGAGCATCCCACATGCTCTCGGAAACTGGACTGTAACTGTGGATGGTAGCACTGTCCCATAGTCTTCTGATGGTATTTCAGGAGGTTCTTCATTCGCACCTTTGGTTACCTGAGTGTCTTCTGACATCTCTCGTATTTCCACTAGGCCGCTGCTATGATGCTCAACAGGGAACCCGAAGCACACAGGGATTCAGGGGCAGACCAACTACCGCTTGGCTCCCACAAATGGTCACCTTGGAACTCTTTATGGAAGAGGAGAAAACACCCACCACCACCATTTCATAACCCTGCACCGAATGTGGAGACAACAATCACCCACCCCCAAAAGGAAACTCTAGCAGGGTACATGTATCAAACCTAAGGTGTTGGTTATGTACTTTGGATCAATAAGGGAGGTTATACTTTTGACTGGTAAGTGTACATCTAAATCCCTCAGAGAGGATATTCTCTGAGGTCACCCCAACCTAAATTGTTGGCCCATGGGGAGATGTGTTGTCCCTATTGACTGTATTGATGTTGTCTCTGTAGGCCAGTGAATTAAAGCTCCATAGGGTCTTATCCTGTTCTTGCCTCTTCACGGGAAGGTCCATTTCACTGATTGAAAGAGACAGCAAGGGAGTAGTGTTGCCACTATTAAATCTGACGTTTCATGAATGAGTCTTTTCACTTTCATGGCTGAAGAAGCAGCATCTCTTATGATGAGGGTTTGGGTTTGGATTACCCTGATGATTAGGGTAAGGGTTAGGTCATGCTTGCACCCCCCGTTTTGGCAAGGGAGGAAGGTCTCACCTGACCCCCACCACCCTCCTTGTGGAAGGGTGTTCAGGCATGCAGCCTACCTCCCTTCCACAAGGGAGTAGTGATGCCACTACTTAATGTGTTGTTTTATGAATGGCTCTTTTCACTTTCACAGCTGAAGAAGCAGGCATTTCTTAAGGTAAGTGTTATGGTTAGGATTGCCGTTCATGGTTCGGGTAAGGGATAGGACATGCCTGCACCCTCCCTTGGAGTGGGAGGGCATTCACACATGAGCCACGCCCCCCTCATCTCGGCAGGGTGTTCACCAATAGGAACCAGTCCCCTTCAGCGGGGGGGATGTTGATGTATGCGCCTGCACCCATCTCGTGTGCGAGGGTGTTCATGGGTGGACACCACAACCCTTGGCGAGGGAGGGCATTTGTCCATGCACCATGCCCTCCTTGGCTCAGGAGGTGTTCACGCATGAGCACAGTGCCCCCTTGGCTTGGGAAGGTGTTCAGGTAAGTGCATGAACCTGCCCCCCAGCATGGGAGAGGGTTCACGCATGTGCCCTCCCCCCTCAGGTGCTGGAGGGGGTCACTTGTGCACAGCACCACTAGTCAGCAAGGGAGTAGTGATGCTACTATTAAATCTGACGTTTCATGGACGGCTGTTTTCACTTTCACAGCTGAAGGAGCATGTATCTCTTAAGGTCAGGGGTAGGGTTAGCATTACAGTTAGGGGTTAAGATAAGGGCTAGGTCATGCTTGCTCTCCCCCCTCAGCATGGGAAGACTTCACGCATTACCCCACTATCCTGAGCAAGGGAGAGTGTTCACCCTTTCACCCCAACCCCTGAGAGTGGTAAAATATTGAAGCACGTCCTCCACTCCACTTCTGCTGGGGAGGGCTTTCACACATGCGTAGATCCCCCCTTCGGGACAGATTGTTCACATATGTGCATGACCACCTGTCGGGTCGGGAGGGTGTTCACTCATGGGCACACCCCACCTCTGCATGGGAGATGGTTCATGCGTGTGTCTTGCTCACCTCAGCAGGGAGGGTTTTTACGCATGTGCACAGCCCCACCTTGGTGTGGGAGGAGGTCACCCATGCAGATTGCCACTTTTCAATGAGGGAATAGTGATGCCATTATTAAATGTGACGTTTCATGAATGGTTATTTTCAATTTCACAGCTGAAGTAGCAGACAACTCTTAAGGTAAGTGTTCGGGTTAGCATTACCATTAACGGTTAGGGTAAGGGTTAGGTCATGCTTCCACACCCACCCCCTCGTCCCTAGTGTGTATTCACGCAATAGCACCGCCCCTCAGTGTGGGAGAATATTCGTGCGTGTGTCCCGCCCCCTTCAGCGTGGGAGGGTGTTCACACATATGCCCCATCCTCTTCAGCTTGGAAGTGCGTTCACGCATTCTCACATTTGCACCACCCGTCCCAAGTTGAGGGAGGGTGTTTCCACATGTGCCCTGTCTCCCTCGGCATGGGAGGTGGTTCACACATGCTCTTCATCCCCTCGGTAATGGAGGGTGTCACCCATGAACAGTGCCACCCCTCGGAGAGGGAGTACTGTTGCCACTATTAAATGTCACCTTTCATCAATGATTCTTTTCACTTTCACAGCTGAAGAAGTATGCATCACTTAAGGTAAGGGTTAGGGTTAGCATTACATTTAGGCTTTAGGGTAAGGTTTAGGTCATGCTTGCTCCGCCCCTCTGCGAGAGGTGTTTCACTAATACTCCCTGCCCCCTTTGGCACAGATGGGCACAGCCCTCTGTCCGTGTAGAATGGTGTTCTCACGCACAACCCTCCTTGGCGATGGAGGGCTTTTATTCACGCACCCTGCCCCATTAGTGCGGGAGTTTGTTCTCACGTGTGTAAGGCCCCCCTCCTGGAGGAAGGGCGTTCACCCATGTGCACCATCCCCCCACTTTGGCATGGGAAGGTGTTGACCTATGTGACGTGACACGTCAGCATGGGGGAGTATTCACGCATCTGCCCCGTCCCCCTCTGCCCGGGAGGGTGTTCATGCATGCGCACAGCCACCAGTCAGTGAGGGACGGTATTCATGCATGCGCACAACAACCCCTCCATGAAAGAGGGCATTCACATATGCGCCATGCATCCCTCAACAAGGGAATGGTTCAAGCATGTGCCCCATACCCATTTTGGCACGGGATGGTGTTGACCTATGCACCTTACCCCCTCAGCGCTGGAGGGTGTTCATAGATGTGCACAGCCCCCGTTATGGCGGAAGTGTGTTCACACTTCTGAACAACCCCGGCTAGGGGAGGGATGCCATTCGCACGTGGGCCCCGCCCCATACCACTGGGTGCTGTTCACACATGTGCACAGCTCTCCCTACTGGCGGAAGAGTGTTCACACATGCACAAAACTCCTGCTCCAAGAGGTAGGGCGTTTCCACATGAGCACAATCCCCATCAGTGAGGGAGGGCATGCATGCATGCTCCTTACCCACTACCGCAGGAGGCTGTACAGGCATGCGCACAGCCCCCCCCCCCCAGTGGTGTATGTTCATGCATGCACACAGCCACCCTCAATGAGGGAAGGCGTTTGCACATGCGCCCCCCTCCCCTGGGCAAGGAAGGGTGTTCAGGCATGCACAGAACCACCACCTCAGCCAGGGAGGTCGTTGGTGCATGCACCCTGCCCCATTTAGCACAGGAGGTGGTTCAGGCTTCCGCCTGGCCCCCTGTCAGCATGTGAGTCGGTCACCCATGCACAGCGCCACCCCTCAGGGAGGAAGTACTGATGTCACTATTGAATGTGATGTTTCATGAATGGTTCTTTTCACTTTCACAGCTGAAGAAACACGGCCAGGGAGGGCGTTGACGTATGCTCCCCGCTCCCCTCGCCAGGATGGTGTTCACGCATGTGCAAAGCCCCCCCCTCCTTGCCAAAGGGGGTTCAGGCATGCCCATAACCCCCGCTCTGTGAGGCAGACCATTTGTACAGGCACACAACCCTCCCTCAGCAAGGGACAATGTTCATGCTTGGCCCCACTCACCTCAGTGGGAAGGGTGTTCACACATAACACATAACCCCCCTCAGCATTGGAGGGCATTCAAACATGTGCCCCACCCCACTTGACACCAGAGGTGGTTCAGGATTCTGCCTTGCCCCTGGTTGGTGTGTGAGATGGTCACCCATGCACAGTGCCACCTTTTAGGGAGAGAGTAGTGATGTCACTATTAAATGTGATATTTCACGAATGGTTCTTTCACTTTCACAGCTGAAGAAACACACATCTCTTAAGGTAAGTGTTAGGGTTGGCACTGACATAAGGCGTAGGGTAAGGCTTAGGTAGTACTTCCTCCACCCTGGGTATGAGAGGTTTTCAAGCATTAGCGTCCCCCCCCTTTGGACAGGAGGGGGTTAACACATGCGCCCTCTCACATCAAGGGAGGGGGTCACCATTGCGCCACTGTCTCTGCAATGGAGGGGTGTCACTCATGTTCTTTCCCACACCTTGGCACGGGAGGGGATCATGCATGTGCCCCTTCTGCACCCCTTCTTCAGCGATGTAGCCTTGATGTTTCTTTTAGGCCAGACGTATTTTGCACTGCCTCAGCCGCTCAGTGGATTAAGTGTCCCACTTCAGGTCATAGTCTCACAGTTTGTGGTTTCGAACCCTCGCTTCACCTCTATGCTGATGACTCTGAACATGGAGCCTGCTTCAAATACTGTGTCTCACTCTCTGTCTGCCCCTTCCCCACGTGTGTTCTGTCTCTGTCTGTCTGTCTCTCTCTCTCAAAAAACAGTGAAGCTAAAAACATTTTAAAGCAGCTCCATCAGTCTACTTGTCTTCTTGCTCTATTCCCGCCTCTTCATGGGAAGGTCCATTTCACCGATTGGAAGAGACAGTAAAACCCTCGTGTGGTCATTCAAATGAGTCACTATTTAGGAAACAAGTGATTATGCTACTTTTCCACGGTCAGGATACCATGGCCATGTCATGAATGTCCCTAGGCAGGCGGGGCCTCTAAAACTAGAAATGCTAGAGGTGATTTTACTGGTAAGCAGGTGGGGTTTGTGTTCACTGAGTTACTTTTACTTCCTTTCATCTTTCCTTGATTGCCTATCTGTGTTGGGTCAACAATTGGTTTGGTATTGACTTTACAGTTAGGTTATTTTTATCTCATGGTTAACTATCCATGGTTATCCGCTCTGATAGAGCTTAAGCAAGTACAAATATTTCGTGTTGCACATACTAGCATTATTGTTTCCTGTGCACCTGCAGCTGTTTCTCCCGGCCCACGGGGAGCAATCACTTCCCATCCAGCACCACCTGCTTTGTCTTCCTATGCCTAGCAGCGCACGTGCTGGTGCCTGCAGAACTTCCCTTGTTTGTCTGTCAGCTGAGTCTGAATGGGCTTCCTCTCCCACTCATCCCTATTTCTCATCTCTTTAATGGATGACACACATCGCTGAAGGTCACAGTGAAGTCTCAAACTTCAGTATGTGGATTACGTGGCACCATTTTACAGTCTCACTTGATTACCCCCTTTCTTTAAAAATTACTTCCTTCCTCCTCCCACCGTCTGGGCCGCTGCTCACCAGTGTCTGTGTTGGTAGGTCCTCATCTTCCTCCTGACCCCCATCTGCTTTCCATCCGCCCTTACTCTGGGGTGATCTCAGCCAGCCTCAGGCTTCTATATGCCAGCATCTGGGGCCTCTAAGTCTTTATGCGCTGCCCACAGCTGTTCATGACTCCAGACACCTGACTCCAGCTGTGCACCACACAGGTGCTACCCTCCCCAGACTCTGCTACCTCCTTGTAGGCCTCTCCTATTCCCCTCCCCTTTTTTACTGGGCTGCTGACACACTGGCCCCTCCCTGTTCCCTGAGCTTGTCAGGCACATACTCCTGCATCAGGTCTTTGCACTCACTTTGCCTCGCTCTGTAGGGGATATACTTCCACGTGTCAACAAGACATACTCCCTCATTTCCGTCATAACCTTGCTCTGACATCACCTGCTCAGTGGAGTCTCTGCTAGCTCTCTATATAAAACTGAAAACTGTTCCTTCTCCGACCTGAACACCCGATATCCCTTCCCTGCATTCTTTATCTTCCTGGCCCTTGGCACCATCTGTTTTTCTTTCTTGCTTGCTGGATGTCGCCTCCTGCAGTCCCTGCCAGATTGTTGGCTCCATGGGGCCCAAAGACCAAACTCTCTTTGTTTAGGGCTGGTTCCTTAGGGCCCTCGAACAGTGCCTAACTCCTTCAAAGGCTCACACACCATTTGCTGAGCAAGTAAATATTAGGATTTCGTATTATTCTGCTGGGCCCGCCATCACAATGTACCACAGACTGGGTGGCTTAAGCAACAGAAATTGATTTATTTATTTTCTCACACTTCAGATCAACGTGTGGCCAGGGTGGGTGTCCTCTCTCCATGACTGGTGGATGTCCTCCTTCCCACTGTCTTCACGTGGTCTTCCTTCTGTGTGTGTAGTTGCCCACTCTCTTCCTATAGGACACCGGTTATCAGACTAGAGTCCCTCCCCGCAAATGAGCTCATTCGGCCTCCACTTTACCTTTCAAGATCTGGTATCCAAGTACAGTCCCATGGGTAGTTAGGACTTCAATGTATGGATTTTTGGGGCAAATCCATTCCATAACAGGTTTCTGTCTGTTGTACCTAGTCACTACCTACACGGGTTTTTTTTTTCTCTATGCCCTTGTGCCCATTATTTGCTCACACAGTGCTAATCCCAGTTTGCCCTTAGCCCAAGTTATAACTCTGTTTGTTAATTTATTTGTATAGGCTTGCATCTTTCCCTTTATCAAATGGAAAACTGTTGCCAAAGCAGTTATTTTACTGCATTTATGTTATATCCTATTCACTTTTGTTTAATGCTATTTGTGTGTGTGTGTGTGTGTGTGTGTGTTTGCAACTAAGTGAAATGTGCAATATTTGGTCATTTAAATAGATTCACTAATTTAGGCAAAGTCAGCTATAAACAAATGCAATACATTATGTCCAAAGTAGTCAAGCAGATTTTGCATCATGAGTAAAAGTTGCTTTATCTTAAATGAATTTGCTTTTCTCTTTTATTTTTAACAAGCCAAGTCCAAGGTGAATATATTCTTTCTGCTCACCTTGAGGCAGGGCAAGAGCAGATTTGTGTCAGAGCGCACTGTCCGTATTTATGAGAAACTAGGGAAATTAAGAAAGCCACTTAGGTACAAATCTTAGTGGGGACTCATGACTGACAGCTTTTCAACAATATTCTGTTGGGATGTCTTTTATTTACTGGGTTAATTTTTTTTAATTTTTAGTTAATTTATTTTTTAAATTTACATCCAAGTTAGCATAATGTGGAACAATGATCTCAGTAGTAGATTACTTAAAGTCCCTTATCCATTTAGCACATCAGCCCTCCCACAGTCCCTCCAGTAACCCTGTTTATTCTTCACATTTAAGAGGGTTTTTTTTATGTTTTTGTCCCCCTCCATGTTTTTATATTATTTTGCTTCCCATCCCTTATATTCATCTGTTTTGTATCTTAAAGTCCTCATATGAGTGAGGTCCTATAATATTTGTCTTTCTCTGACCAAATTCCCTTAACATAATACCCTCTAGTTCCATCCATGCAGGTTAAATGGCAACATTTTATTTTTTTTGGATTGCTAAGCAATACCCTATTGTGTGTGTGTGTGTGTGTGTGTCTGTGTGTGTACACCACATCTTCTTTATCCATTCATCCATCAATGAACATTTGGGTTTTTTCTATACTTTAGCTGTTGTTGATGGTGCTTCTGTAACTTTGGGGTTCACTTTTCCCTTCAAAATAGCACATCTGTATCATTTGGATAAATACCTAGTAGTGCAACTGCTGGGTTGTAGGGTAGTCCTCTTTTTCATTTTGTGAGGAACCTACCTACTGGTTTCCAGAGTGACTGTGCCAGTTTGCATTCCCGCCAGCAGTGCAAGAGCTCCTCTTTCTCCGCTTCCTCACCAACATCTGTTGTTGCCTGAGTTGTTAGTGTTAGCCATTCTCACGGGGTGAGGTGTTATCTCATTGTGTTTATGATTTGTACTTCCATGATGATCAGTGATGTTGAGCATTTTTTCATGTTTCATTTGGCCATGTGAATGTCATCCTTGGAAAGTGTTTGCTCATGTCTTTGCTCATTTCTTCACTGGATGACTTGTTTTTTGGGTATTGAGTTCGACATGTTCTTCATAGATTTTGTATACTAATCCTTTATCTCATATGTCGTTTGCAAATATCTTCTCCCATTCTGTTGGTTGCCTTTTAGTTTTGCTGATTGTTTCCTTCACTGTGCAGAAGCTTTTTATTTTGATGAGGTCCTAATCGTTCATTTTTGCTTTTGTTTCCCTTGCCTCTGGAGACTTGTTGACTAAGAAGTTGTGGAAGCAAACATCAAAGAGGTTTCTGACAGCTTTCTCCTCGAGGGTTTTGATGGCTTCCTATGATACATTTAGGTCTTTCATCCATTTTTGAGTGTCTTTCATCCATGTTGAGTGTGAGAAAGTGGTCCAGACTCATTCTTCTGTATGTCGCTGTCCAGTTTTCCCAGCACTCTTTCTGAGGAGACTGTATTTATTCCATTGGATATTCTATCCTTTTTGTCAAAGATTAGTTGGCCATAGGTTTCTGGGTCCATTTCTGTGTGCGTATTCTCTTCCACTCATCTGAGTGTCTGTTCTTGTGCCAAGA
The DNA here is from genome assembly GCF_028018385.1 of Neofelis nebulosa. Lineage (NCBI taxonomy): Eukaryota > Metazoa > Chordata > Mammalia > Carnivora > Felidae > Neofelis > Neofelis nebulosa. Next base: position 2,838,759 of record NC_080787.1, read on the forward strand.
GCATACTGTCTTGGTGATTACTGCTTTGAATACAGCTTGAAGTCCAGGATTGTGATGCCTCCTACTTTGGTTTTCTTTTTCAAGATAGCCTTGGCTATTCGGGGTCTTTTCTGGTTCCATACAAATTGTAGGATTCTTTGTTGTAGCTCTGTGAAGAATGATGGTATTATTTTGATAAGTATTGTGTTGACTATGTAGATTGTTCTGGGTACTATTGACATTTTAACAATATTTGTTCTTCCTATCCAGGAGCATGCAATATTTGTCTTTTCTGTGTGTTTGCCATCTGCAATTTCTTTCATAAGCTTTCTGTAGTTTTCAGTGTATAGATTTTTCACCTATTTGGTTAGATATTGCTAGGTATCGTATGGGTTTTGGTGCAATTTTAAATGGGATGGATTCCCTGATCCCTCTTTCTCTTGCTTCATTGTTGGTGCATAGGAATGCAACTGATTTCTGTGCATTGATTTTGTATCCTGCCACTTTGCTGAATTCCTGTATTATTTCTAGCAGTTTTTTGTTGACTATTGTGGGTTTTCCACATAGCGTTTCATGCCATCTATGAAGAGTGAAAGGTTGAGCTCCTCCTGGACGATTTGGATGCCTTTTATTTCTTTGTGTTGTTTGATTGCTGAGGCTAATACTTCCAATATTATGTTGAATACCAGTGGCGAGAGTGGACATCCTTGTCTTGTTCCTGACCTTAGGAGGAAAGCTCTCAGTGTTGCCCCTTTGAGGATGATATTAGCGTCGGGTCTTTCTTTCATATATGCCTTTTATGATCTCGAGGTGTGATCCTTCTATCCCTACGTTCTTGAGGGATTTTATCAAGAAAGGATGCTGTATTTTGTCAAATGCTTTCTCTGCATCTATTGAGAGGATCATGTGGTTCTTGTCCTTTCTTTTATCGATGTGATAATTCACGTTGATTGTTTTGTGGATATTGAACCCGATTTGCATTCCAGGTATAAATCCCACTTGGTCGTGGTGAGTAACGTTTAAATGTATTGTTGGATCTGGTTGGTTCATATCTTGTGGAAGATTTTTGTATCCATGTTCATCATGAAAATTTGTATATACTTCTCCTTTTTAGTGGGTCTTTTTCTGGTTTTGGAATCAAGGTAATGCTGGTTTCAGAGAAAATGTTTGGAAGTTTTCCTTCCATTTCTTTTTTTGGGACAGCTTCAAGAGCATAGGTGTTAACTCTTCCTTAAATGTTTGGTAGAATTCCCCTGGAAAGCCATCTGGCCCTAGGCTCTTTTTCTTGGGAAATTTTTGATTAGTAATTCAATGTCTTTACTGGTTATGGGTCTGTTCAAATTTTCTATTTCTTCCCGTTTCAGTTTTGTTAGTTTATATATTTCTAGGAATTTGTCTGTTTCTTCCAGATTGTCCATTTTATTGGCATATATTTGCTGATAATATTCTCTTATTATTTGTATTTCTGCTGTGTTGGTTGTGACCTCTCCTCTTTCTTTTGTGATTTTATTTCTTTGGGTCCTTTCCTTTTTCTTTTTGATCCAACTGGCTAGTGGTTTATCAATGTTATTAATTATTTCAAAGAACAAGCTTCTGGTTTCATTGATCTGTTCTACTGTTTTGTGTGTGGGTGGAGGGGGGTTATTTGTTGTTGTTTTTTTCTGTGTGTGTTTTTGTTTTTGTTTTCAGTTTCGATAGCATTGATTTTTGCTGTAATCTTTATCATTTCTTGTCTTCTGCTGGTTTTGGTTTTATTTGTTGTTCTTTTTCCAGCTCTTTAAGGTATAAAGTTGGGCTGTGTATCTGAGACCTTCGTACCTCTTTTGGAAGGCCTGGATTGCTGTAAACTTCCTCTTATGACTACCTTTGCTGAATCCCAGAGGTTTAGGGGTGTGGTGTTATCCGTTTCGTTGGCTTCCATGTACTTTTTTTTTTAACATTTATTTATTTTTGAGACAGAGAGAGATAGAGCATGAAGGGGGGAGGGTCAGAGAGACAGGGAGACACAGAATCTGAAACAGGCTCCAGGCTCCGAGCCATCAGCCCAGAGCCTGACGCGGGGCTCGAACTCACATACCGCGAGATCGTGACCTGAGCCGAAGTCGGACGCTTAACCGACTGAGCCACCCAGGCGCCCCTTCCATGTACTTTTTAATTTTCTCTTTAACTTCTTGGTTCACCCATTCTTTCCTTTTTTTTAATTTTATTTATGTTTTAAAATGTACATCCAAATTAGTTAGCATATAGTGCAACAATGATTTTATGAGTATATTCCTTATGCCCCTTACCCATTTAGCCAAACCCCCTCCCACATCCCATCCAGTAACACTCTGTCCTACATAGTTATGAGTCCATTCTGTTTTGTCCCACTCACTATTTTTATTTTATTTTTGTTTCCCTTCCCTTATGTTCATATGTTTTGTCTCTTAAAGTCCTCATGTGAGTGAAGTCATGTGATTTTTGTCTTTCTCTAATTTCACTTAACATAATACCCTACAGTTCTAACCACGTAGTTGCAAATGGCAAGATTTCATCATATGTATAAGTGATATATATATCACTTATATTTATCAATATATATATATATATATATATATATATATATATATATATATATATATCATTTCTTTATCCATTCTTCCATTGGTGGACATTTGGGCTCTTTCCATACTTTGGCTATTGTTGATAATGCTGCTATAATCATGGGGGTGGTGCATGTGTCCCTTCAAAACAGCACACCTGTATCCCTTCGATAAATGCCTAGCAGTGCAATTGTCGGGTTGTAGGATAATTCTGTTTTTAGTTTTTTGAGGAACCTCCATACTGTTTACAGAGTGGCTGCACCAGCTTGTATTCCACCATTCATTCTTTAGTAGTATGTTCTTTAGTCTCCAAGTGTTTGTTATCTTTCCAAATTTTTTCTTGTGGATGATTTTGAGTTTTATAGCATTGTGGTCTGATAATATGCACGGTGTGATCTCGAACTTTTTGTACTTGTTGAGGGCTGATTTGTTTTCCAGTATGATATCTATTCTGCATACGTTCCATGTGTCCTGGAGAAGAATGTACATTCTGCTGCTTTAGGATGAAATGTTCTGAATATAACTGTTAAGTCCATCTGGTCCAGTGTCTCACTCAAATCCATTGTTTGTTTGTTGATTTTCTGTTTAAATAATCTTTCTGTTGTCATAATGGGGTGTTGAAGTCCCATACTATTATGGTTTTATTATCAATGAGCTTCTTTATACTTGTGATTAATTGATTGATATCTTTGGGTGCCTTCACATTGGGAGCATAAATGTTTACAATTGTTAAGTCTTCTTGGTGGATAGACCCCCTCAATATGATACAACACACTTATTCATCTCTTGTTACTGTCTTTATTTTGACGTCTAGATTGTCTGATATGAGTAAGGCTACTCCGTCTTTCTTTGGCGATCATTAGTATGATAGATGGTTCTGCAGCCCCTCACTTTCAATCTGAAGGTGTCTTTAGGTCTAATATGCGTCTCTTGTAAACAGCATATAGATGGATCTTGTTTTTTTCCCCCACCCTGTTACCTTGTGTCTTTCGATTGGAGCATCTATGCCGTTGACGTTTAGAGTGAGTACTCACAGATATGAGATTATTGCCATTATGTGTCTTGTAGCGTTGGATTTTGTGGTGGTGTTTTTTTGTGCTCTCCAGTCTTTGGTACTTTTGGTGTTTTTTTATTCTTTTTATTTTATCTTTTCTCCCCTCAGGGAGCCCCCCTGAAAATTCCTTGAGGAATTGCTTAGTGGTCACGAACTCCTTTAAGCTTTATTTGTCTGGGAAACTTTTAATCTGTCCTTCTATTTTGAACGACAGACTTGCTGGATAAGGAATTCTTGGCTGCATAGTTTTCTGATTCAGCACATTGAGTATATCTTGCCACTCCTTTCTGGCCTGCCAAGCCTCTGTGTGTAGGTCTGCTGCAAACCTGATCTTTGTTGTCTTCCCTTGTTGGTTAAGGACTTTTTTCCCTGGCTGCTTTCATGATTCTTTCCTTGCCTGAGTATTTTGTGAATTTGAATATGATATTCCTTTTACTGGTGGATTTTTGTGGAATCTTATGAGAGTCCTCTGTGCTTCCTGGACTTTAATGTCTGTGCCTTTTCCTAGGTAAAAAAAAAATATATATATATCCGCTATGATTTGCTGACTTAACACTTCTATCGCTTTGTCTCTCTCTTCATCTTCTGGGAGCCCTCTGATTCTGATGTTGTCCTTTTTAATGAGACAGGGTTAGGTGTAGGTTGAGGGTTAGGGTTAGGGTTAAGGTTAGGGTTAGACTTAGGACCCAGGATGCTCCAGGCACTGAAACCCCAGCAGTGCACTTGTCTCCACGAAGGGCTGAGTGGAGTACACAAGGGAGTGTACCAGTCAGGATTAGTGTTTGGGTTCCAAGACCAGACAACTCTATGGGACGTTCTTCAGGTAGGCCTAAGAAATACTCTCTTGTAGGCACACTCGCGCTTTGGAAATCACATGGTGATGTTTCAGGTTCCATGCCAAGTGTTTCTGCACCTATTTTCGAACCCGTGTGCGTGTTGTAGTCAGACTTTGGAATTGGGTCCCATGGGGAGAGAGCCATAGCTATGGTTAGGGTTCGGACCAGGGACATCGACAGGGCTGAGACGACACCAGTATCATGAATTCCATGGAGGACTGAGGTGACGGCACATGCACAGCTGTGGGCCTGCTGTAGAGTTAGTGTGATAGATAGGGTTAGGAGCAGGTTGAGGGCTAGGGTTAAGATTACGGTTAGGGTTAGGGTATGTCCCAGGAGACTCCAGGCACTGACCCCACATCAGAGCAACTGTCTCCCCGAAGGGCCGAGTGGAGTACACAAGGGAGGATGCAGGTCAGGATTAGTCTTTGTGTTCCAAGTCCAGACAAATGTATGGGCCACCCTTCAGGGAGGCCTCAGGAATTCTCTTGGGCAGCTGCAGCCAGGCCTTTGAAAGGACATGGTGATGTTCCAGGTTTTTTGCCGAGTGATTCTGTACCGCTTCATGCACCCAGACTCGTGGTGTTTTCAGACTTTGGTATTGGGTCCCCATGGGGGGAGACCTTAGCTAAATTTAGGGTTCGATTGAGTGACATCACCAGTGCCGAAGCGAATCCAGTCTTGTGATCTCCATGGAGGGTTGAAGTGAGGGCCCATGTGAAGGTGCAGGTCATGAGTAGGCTTTGAATTGAGATAGGGTTAGGGTTTGTTGAGAGTTCTGGCTAGTGTTAGGGTTAGGGTTAGTTTCCAGGGGAATCCAAGTGCTGACCCCACAGCAGTGCAGTTGTCTCCCTGAAGGGCTGATTGAGGGTACAGTGGATCGTGCTCGTCAGGATTAATTTTTGGGCTCAAAGGCCAGACAACTGTATGGGCCACTGGTCGGGTAGGCCTCAGGAATTCTCAGGGGCAGCTACAGTGGGGCTTGGAAACAACATAGTGATGTTCCAGGTTCTATGCCAGGTGATCCTGCACCGCTTCAGGACCCCAAGTGTTGGGGTTGTCAGACTTTGGTATTGGGTACCCATGGGGAGAGAGCCTTAGCTAGGGTTAGGGTTTGATCCAGGGACATCGCCAGTGTTGATGAGACCAGTCTCGTGACCTACCTCGAGGGCTGAAGTGGGGGCCCATGTGACGGTGCGCTTCAAGTGTAGGGTTAGAGTTCGAGATAGTGTCTGGGTTCGCCTGAGGGTTCTGGTTAGGGTTTCTGTTAGGTTTAGGTCTCAGGAGCCTCTAGACACTGACCCCAAGGCAGTGCAGATGTTTCCCCGAAGGGCTGAGGTGAAGACACAAGGGAGGGTGCCGGTCAACATTAGGCTTTGGGTTCCAAGGCCAGAAAAATGTATTGGCCACCCCACAGGTAGGCCTCAGGAATCCTCTCATGAAGCTGCAGTCGCGGTTTGCAAATGACATGGTGAATTTCCATGTTCCATGCCGAGTATTTCTGCACTGATTGTTTATCTCATGTGCGTGCTGTTGTCAGACTTGAAATTTATTCCACATGGGGAGAGAGCCTTAGCTAGGGTTAGGGGTCGGTCCTGGGAAGTCACCAGAGCTGAAGCTACTCCAGTTTCATGATCTTCCTAGAGGGCTGAGTGAGGGCCCATGCGAAGTTTCAGGTGAAGTACAGGGTTAGAGTTAGAGATAGGGTTAAGTGTAGGTTGAGGGATATGGTTTGGGTTTCGGTTTCAGTTAGGGTTAGGTCCCAGGAGGCTCCAAGCACTGATTCCACAACAGTATTGTTGTCTACCTGAGGGGCCGAGTGGTGTCCCCAGGGAGGGTTCAGTCAGGATAAGTCTTTGGGTTCCAATTCCAGACAAATGTATGGGAGACACTTCGGATAGGCCTCAGGAATCCTCTCGTGCAGCTCCAGTCGTGCTTTGGAAATGACGTGGTGATGTTCTACATTCCGTGTAGAGTATTTCTACACTGATCTCGAAACCGTGTGTTTGCTGTTGTCAGTTTTGGAATTGGTTCCCACGGGGTTAGCGCCTTAACCAGGGTTAGGGTTAGGTCCAGGGAAGTCGGCAGGGCTGAAGCGACTCCAGGTTCGTGATCTCCCTCGTGGGCTGAATTGAGGGCCCAGCAATGATGCGGGTCAAGTGTAGGGTTAGAGTTCAAGATAGGATTAGGTTTCGGTTGAGGGTTCTGTTTAAGATTACGTTTAGGGTTAGGGTTAGAATTAGGTCCCAGGAGGCTCCAGGCAATGAAAGCACAGCAGTGCAGTTGTCTCCCCACTGGGCTGAGTGTACAAGGGAGGGTGCTAGTCAGGATTATTCTTTTGGTTCCAAGGCCTGACAACTCTATGGGTCACTGGTGTAGTAGGCGTCAGGAATCCTGTCAGGCAGCTATAGCCAGGCCTTCGAAAGCACATGGGGACCTTCCAGGTTCTGTCCTGAGTGATCCCGCACCACTTCTGGAGCCCAGGCATGTGGTGTTGTCAGACTTTGGTATTGGGTCCACATGGGGAGAGAGCCATAGCTATGGTTAAGGTTCTGTCCCTGGACGTCGCCAGGTCTGAAGCGACTCTGGTCTCGTGATGTCCCTCCAGGGATGAAGTGAGAGCCCATGCGACGGTGATGGTCAAGTGGAGCATTAGTGTTTGAGATAGGATTAGGTTTCGGTTGAGGGTTCTGGTTAGGCTTAGGTTTAGGGTAGTGTTAGGACCCAGGATGCTCCAGTCGCTGAACCCACAGCAGTGCAGTTGTCTTCCCGAAGTAATAAGGTGAGGGCACATGGTAGGGTGCTGGTCAGGATTAGTCTTGGGCTTCCAAGACCACACAACTCTTTGGGCCACTGGTCAGTGAGGCCTCTGGAATCCTCTCGGGATGCCGCAGCCGGGTCTTTGAAAGGACGTGGTGTTGTTCCAGGTTCTATGCCGAGTGATCCTGCACCGCTTCTGGACCCCAGGTGCATGGTGTTGTCACACTTGGTTTTGGGTCCCCATGGGGAGAGAGGCTTAGCTAGGGTTAGCTAGGGTTAGGGTTTGGTCCAGTGACATCGCCAGGGCTGAAGCAACTCCAGTCTTGTGATCTCCCTCGAGGGCTGAAGTGAGGGCCCATGCGACGGTGCGGGTCAAGTGTAGGGTTAGGGTTACAGATAGGGTTAGGTGTATTGTGAGGGTTATGTTTAGGGTTAGGGTTCGGTCCCAGGAGTCTCTAGACACCCCACAGCAGAGCAGTGTCTCCCCAAAAGTCTGAGTGGAGTACACAATGGAAGGTGCCTGTCAGGATTAGTTTTTTGGTTCCAAGGCCAGACAATTATATGGGCCACCCTTCGGTTAGGCCTAAGAAGTCCTCTAGTGCAGCTGTCATAGCTCTTTGGAAATGACGTTGTGATGTTACACGTTCCATGGCGAGTATTTCTCCACCGATTCTTGAACGTGTGCGTGTTGTTTGCAGACTTTGGAATTGGGTCCCCATGGGAAGAAAGCCTTACCTAGGGTTAGGGTTCGGTCCAGGGACATTGCCAGGGCCAAAGTGACACCAGTGTTGTGAATCCATGGAGGGTGACATGAGGGCACATTCATGGCTGTGGGTCTGGTATAGAGTTAGTGTGATAGATCGGGTCAGGTGTAGGGTGGGTTATGGTTAGGGTTATGGTTAGGGTCAGGGTTATGTCCCAGGAGCCTCCAGGTACTGAACCCACAGCAGAGGAGTTGTCTCCCTGAAGGTTTCAGTGGAGTACACAAGGTAGGGTGCCAGTCAGGATTAGTCTTTGGGTTCCATGGCCAGTCAAATGTATGGCCCACCCTTCTGGTGGGGCTCAGGAATCCTCTCGTACAGCTGTCTCCCCGAAGGGCTGAGTGGAGTACACAAGAGAGGTTTCCAGTAAGGATTTGTCTTGGGTACAAAGTCCAGACAAGTGTATGGAATGCTCTTCTTGTAGTACTCATAAATCCTCTGTTGTAGCTGCAGTCGTGCTTCAGATATGACATGGTGATGTTCCATGTTATGTTGAGTATTTCTGCACCAATTCTGGAACCCATGTACGTGCTCTTATCAGACTTTGGAATTGGGTCTCCATGGGGAGAGAGCCTTAGCTAGGGTTAGGGTTCAGTACAGGGACGTCAGGGCCGAAACGATACCATTCTCGTGAATTCCATGGAGGGCTGAAATGTGGGCACATGGGCGGGTGTGGGTCTGGTTTAGAGTTAGTGTGAGAGTTCGTGTTAGGTTTAGGTGTAGCGTTAGGGTTACGTTTCTGTTTATGGTTGAGATTAGTTCCCAGGAGGTTCTAGACCCTGAACCTACAGCAGTGCAGTTGTTTCCCGGAATGGCTGACTGGAGTGCAGAAGGAAGGGTGCCGGTCAGCATTAGTCTTTGCGTTCCACGGCCCCACACCTATATCCGCACTCTTCGGTAGGAATCCTCCTGTGCATCTGAAGCCCTGCTTTGGAAATGACATGGTGATGTTCCACGCTTCACACATAATTATCCTGCACCGCTTCTCAAGCAATTGTGCCTGCTCTTGTCAGACTGTGGAAATTTGGTCTCCATATGCAGAAAGCCTTAGCTACAGTTAGGGTTTTGGCCAGGGAAATCTCCAGGGCTGAAGTGACACAAGTTCTGTGATCTCCCTGAATCGATGATATGAGGGCACACGCATGGTGCGAGTCAGGTGTAGGGTGAGTGTTAAAGATGAGGTGAGGTTTAGGTTCACGTGTATACTGTGGGTCACTGTTAAGATTAGGGCTTGGTCACAGGAGGCTCCTGGCACTATACCCCCAGTAGGGCCATTGTCACCCCACAAGGCTGAGTAGAGGGGTCTAAGGAGGTTCCCAGTCAGGCTGAGTTTTGGGTGCCAGTGCCACTCCTCGGTTACACCTCAAGAAGTCCCCTGTGGAGCTCCTTCTGGTCTTTGGAAATGACATTGTGATATTCCAGGTTCCATGCTGAGTAATCCTCCTCCGCTTCTGGGCCCCAAGTCCGTCATGTCCTCAGACTTGGGAATTGGGTCCCCATTAGGAGAAAGCTCTTGCCAAGGTTAAGGTTCGTTCCATGGATGTTGCCAGGGCCAAAGCGACACCAGTGCCATGATCACCCTGAGGGCTGAATGAGGGTCCATGCACGGGTGCGGGTCATGTGTAGGGTTAGGTTTAGAGTTGGGTTGAGGTTTAGTTTGAGCGGTATGTGAGTGTCACAGTTAAGGTTAGGGTTAGGTCCCAGGAAGCTCCAAGCGCTGAACCTCCGCTGGGTAGTGGTCTCCCCAGAGGATTTTGTGTGGGCCTCATCAGAACGGGCTGTTCAGACTTAGTCTTTGTGTTCCAGGAGCAGCCTCGTGTGTGTGCCATCTTCAGTTGGGCCTCATCAGCCCCCTTGTGCTGCTCCATGCGGGCATTGGAAATTTCATGATGATGTTCGATGTTCCATTTCGAGTAATTCTGTACCGCTTTGGGCCATTTGTTTGTGGTGTTCTCAGAGATAGGAATTGGGTCCCCATCTAGAAAGATTCTTAACTAGGGTTAATGTTCTGACCAGGACTTCACCAGTGTGTATGTGACACCATTCCTGTGTGTCGTGTGCGTTGGGTTAGGGTTTGGGATTGGGTTTGGTGTTAGGTGTTAGGGTTATGGTTAGGGTTGTTGTTAGGGCTTACTGTTAGGGGTTAGAGTTAGGTTTATGCATTAGGGTTATGTTTAGGGTTATGGTTAGTGTTTAGTGTTATGGTTAAGTGTTAGGTTTAGGCATTAGGTTTGGGCTTGGGTTAGGCTTAGGTTTAGGGTTATGGTTTGGGTTTGAGAGTTAGGGTAATGGTTAGATGGTGGGGTTAGGGTAAGTTGATAGCATTAGTGTTAGGGTTTGCGTTAGGTTTAGGGATAAAGTGAGGTCTAGGTCTAGGACTTGGGTTCGGGTTATGGGTGTGGAGATTCGATTAGCGGTTAGCGTTAGGGTTAGTGTTCGAGTTTTATGGTTAGGGTTAGGGTTAGTGTTAGGTGTTATAATTTTAGGGTTAACGGGTAAAGTAGAGCATTAGGGTTATGGTTTTAGGGTTAGAGTTATATGGTTAGGGTTAGAGGTTTAGGCACAAGGTCACAGTTAGTTCAGGGATTGTTTACTTTCTCAGTTCGGTAGAGTTAGGTTTGGGTTTAGGTGTAGGGATAGGGACAGGGTTTAGTATTAGGGTTATGGTTAGGGTTAGCTGTTATGTTTAGGTGTTGGGATTTGGGTTAGTGTTAGGGTTAGGTCAAGGACAAGAATTAAGTTATGTTTGCACTCCCACTTGGAACGGGGAGATGTTTATGCGTAGACATCGACCTGGATCTGGGAGGGAGTGTGTTCAATCTTTTCGCCCCTGTCTCTCTGCACCGGAGGTTTTTTTGCCTTGCCCCATTCTTGCTTGGCTCTGGACTGTTTCACATCGCCACCCTGCCTCTCTAGGTATGATAGGATTTCACGTACTGCCTCATCCGTTTTTGATGCATCGGGTGCATAGTTTTAATCTCTATATCATTTGTTTCTTTTTTGATTTTAATTATTTTCTTCATTCTGTCCTTTGTGAGTTTTGTTTGTTGTCCTTTGTCTGGTTTTTATTTTATAAAGTTATGGAGTTTACTTCAGTGTTGTTTTTTTTTTGTTTCTTTTTGCCTGAGGCAGACTTGTATTGTTATAAACTTCCCTGTTAGAACCAGTTTTCCTGCTTTACAGAAGTTTGGATTCTTCTGTTTTCATTTTCATTTGTTTCCATGTTTTTTTTTTTTTATTTTCTCTTTGATTTGTTGGTTGAGCCATTGTTTGCTTACTGGCATGTTAACTTCCATGATTGTGTGCCTTTTCCAGAGTTTTTTTTCTTGTTGTAGAGTTCTAGTTTCATAGCTTTGTGGTCTGAAAAGACACATGGTATGGTGTCAATCGGTTTGATTTTGTTTTGGCTTGTTTTATGACCTAATATCGAGTGTGGGGAATGTTATGTGCACGTGAAAAGAATGTGTATTGTGCTGTTTTAGGATGGAATGTCTAAAATATGTCGGTTAAGTCCATCTGGTCTACTCTATCATTCAAAATCTCTACTTCTTTGCTGATTTTCTGATGGAAATATCTCTCCATTGATGTAATTGGGGTGTTAAAGTGCCCTACTATTATTGGATGACTATCAATTCTTTAGTTTTGGACTGTTTTGTGTATTTGGATGCTCTCAGGTTGAGCGCACATATGTTTACAATTGTTCTATCTTTTTTTTTCCATTTTTTTAAATTTATTTTTTATTTTTTAATATATGAAATTTACTGTCAAATTGGTTTCCATACAACACCCAGTGCTCATCCTAAAAGGTGCCCTCCTCAATACCCATCACCCACCCTGCCCTCCCTCCCAACCCCCATCAACCCTCAGTTTGTTCTCAGTTTTTAACAGTCTCTTATGCTTTGGCTCTCTCCCACTCTAACCTCTTTTTTTTCCCTCTTCCCCTCCCCCATGGGTTTCTGTTAAGTTTCTCAGGATCCACATAAGAGTGAAACCATATGGTATCTGTCTTTCTCTGTATGGCTTATTTCACTTAGCATAACACTCTCCAGTTCCATCCGTGTTGCTACAAAGGACCATATTTCATTCTTTCTCATTGTCATGTAGTACTCCATTGTGTATAGAAACCACCGTTTCTTGTTCCGGAAGATGGCGGCGTAGGAGGACACTGGGCTCACCGCGCGTCCTGCTAATCACTTAGATTCCGCCTACACCTGCCTAAAACCCAGAAAACCGCCAGAGGATTAGCAGAACGGAGTCTCCGGAGCCAAGCACAGACGAGAGGCCCACGGAAGAGGGTAGGAAGGGCGGCGAGGCGGTGCGCGCTCCACAGACTGGCGGGAGGGAGCCGGGGCGGAGGGGCGGCTCGCCAGCCAAGCAGAGCCCCCGAGTCGGGCTGGCAAAAGCGGAGGGGCCGGATGGACTGTGTTCTGACAGCAAGCGCGACTTAGCGTCTGGGAGGTCATAAGTTAACAGCTCTGCTCAGAAAGCGGGAAGGCTGGAGGACAAAGGGAGGGAGAGCTGCTGAGCCCCCGGCCGGCAGAGCTCAGCTTGGCGGGGAACAAAGGCGCTCGCCAGCGCCATCTCCCCCGCCCATCCCCCAGCCAAAATCCCAAAGAGAACCAGTTCCTGCCAGGGAACTTGCTCGCTCCGCGCAAACACCCAACTCTGTGCTTCTGCGGAGCCAAACCTCCCGCAGCGGATCTGACTCCCTCCCGCTGCCACAGGGCCCCTCCTGAAGTGGATCACCTAAGGAGAAGCGAGCTAAGCCTGCCCCTCCCACCCCCGTGCACCTTGCCTACCCACCCCAGCTAATACGCCAGCTCCCCAGCACCACAAGCCTGGCAGTGTGCAAGTAGCCCAGACGGGCCACGCCACCCCACAGTGAATCCCGCCCCTAGGAGAGGGCAAGAGAAGGCACTCACCAGTCTGACTGTGGCCCCAGCGGTGGGCTGGGGGCAGACATCAGGTCGGACTGCGGCCCCGCCCACCAACTCCAGTTATACACCACAGCACGGGGGAAGTGCCCTGCAGGTCCTCACCGCTCCAGGGACTATCCAAAATGACCAAACGGAAGAATTCCCCTCAGAAGAATCTCCAGGAAATAACAACAGCTAATGAACTGATCAAAAAGGACTTAAATAATATAACAGAAAGTGAATTTAGAATAATAGTCATAAAATTAATCGCTGGGCTTGAAAACAGTATACAGGACAGCAGAGAATCTCTTGCTACAGAGATCAAGGGACTAAGGAACAGTCACGAGGAGCTGAAAAACGCTTTAAACGAAATGCAAAACAAAATGGAAACCACGACGGCTCGGATTGAAGAGGCAGAGGAGAGAATAGGTGAACTAGAAGATAAAGTTATGGAGAAAGAGGAAGCTGAAAGAAAGAGAGATAAAAAAATCCAGGAGTATGAGGGGAAAATTAGAGAACTAAGTGATACACTAAAAAGAAATAATATACGCATAATTGGTATCCCAGAGGAGGAAGAGAGAGGGAAAGGTGCTGAAGGGGTACTTGAAGAAATTATAGCTGAGAACTTCCCTGAACTGGGGAAGGAAAAAGGCATTGAAATCCAAGAGGCACAGAGAACTCCCTTCAGACGTAACTTGAATCGATCTTCTGCACGACATATCATAGTGAAACTGGCAAAATACAAGGAGAAAGAGAAAATTCTGAAAGCAGCAAGGGATAAACGTGCCCTCACATATAAAGGGAGACCTATAAGACTCGTGGCTGATCTCTCCTTTGAAACTTGGCAGGCCAGAAAGGCTTGGCACGATATCTTCAGTGTGCTAAACAGAAAAAATATGCAGCCGAGAATCCTTTATCCAGCAAGTCTGTCATTTAGAATAGAAGGAGAGATAAAGGTCTTCCCAAACAAACAAAAACTGAAGGAATTTGTCACCACGAAACCAGCCCTACAAGAGATCCTAAGGGGGATCCTGTGAGACAAAGTACCAGAGACATCACTACAAGCATAAAACATACAGACATCACAATGACTCTAAACCCGTATCTTTCTATAATAACACTGAATGTAAATGGATTAAATGCGCCAACCAAAAGACATAGGGTATCAGAATGGATAAAAAAACAAGACCCATCTATTTGCTGTCTACAAGAGACTCATTTTAGATCTGAGGACACCTTTAGACTGAGAGTGAGGGGATGGAGAACTATTTATCATGCTACTGGAAGCCAAAAGAAAGCTGGAGTAGCCATACTTATATCAGACAAACTAGACTTTAAATTAAAGGCTGTAACAAGAGATGAAGAAGGGCATTATATAATAATTACAGGGTCTATCCATCAGGAAGAGCTAACAATTATAAATGTCTATGTGCCAAATACCGGAGCCCCCAGATATATAAAACAGTTACTCATAAACATAAGCAACCTTATTGATAAGAATGTGGTCATTGCAGGGGACTTTAACACCCCACTTACAGAAATGGATAGATCATCTAGACACACAGTCAATAAAGAAACAAGGGCCCTGAATGATACATTGGATCAGATGGACTTGACAGATATATTTAGAACTCTGCATCCCAAAGCAACAGAATATACTTTCTTCTCGAGTGCACATGGAACATTCTCCAAGATAGATCATATACTGGGTCACAAAACAGCCCTTCATAAGTTTACAAGAATTGAAATTATACCATGCATACTTTCAGACCACAATGCTATGAAGCTTGAAATCAACCACAGGAAAAAGTCTGGAAAACCTCCAAAAGCATGGAGGTTAAAGAACACCCTACTAACGAATGAGTGGGTCAACCAGGCAATTAGAGAAGAAATTAAAAAATATATGGAAACAAACGAAAATGAAAATACAACAATCCAAACTCTTTGGGACGCAGCGAAGGCAGTCCTGAGAGGAAAATACATCGCAATCCAGGCCTATCTCAAGAAACAAGAAAACTCCCAAATACAAAATCTAACAGCACACCTAAAGGAAATAGAAGCAGAACAGCAAAGGCAGCCTAAACCCAGCAGAAGAAGAGAAATCATAAAGATCAGAGCAGAAATAAACAATATAGAATCTAAAAAAACTGTAGAGCAGATCAACGAAACCAAGAGTTGGTTTTTTGAAAAAATAAACAAAATTGACAAACCTCTAGCCAGGCTTCTCAAAAAGAAAAGGGAGATGACCCAAATAGATAAAATCATGAATGAAAATGGAATTATTACAACCAATCCCTCAGAGATACAAACAATTATCAGGGAATACTATGAAAAATTATATGCCAACAAATTGGACAACCTTGAAGAAATGGACAAATTCCTAAACACCCACACTCTTCCAAAACTCAATCAGGAGGAAATAGAAAGCTTGAACAGACCCATAACCAGTGAAGAAATTGAATCGGTTATCAAAAATCTCCCAACAAATAAGAGTCCAGGACCAGATGGCTTCCCAGGGGAGTTCTACCAGACGTTTAAAGCAGAGATAATACCTATCCTTCTCAAGCTATTCCAAGAAATAGAAAGGGAAGGAAAACTTCCAGACTCATTCTATGAAGCCAGTATTACTTTGATTCCTAAACCAGAGAGAGACCCAGTAAAAAAAGAGAACTACAGGCCAATATCCCTGATGAATATGGATGCAAAAATTCTCAATAAGATACTAGCAAATCGAATTCAACAGCATATAAAAAGAATTATACACCATGATCAAGTGGGATTCATTCCTGGGATGCAGGGCTGGTTCAACATTCGCAAATCGATCAACGTGATACATCACATTAACAAAAAAAAAGAGAAGAACCATATGATCCTGTCAATCGATGCAGAAAAGGCCTTTGACAAAATCCAGCACCCTTTCTTAATAAAAACCCTTGAGAAAGTCGGGATAGAAGGAACATACTTAAAGATCATAAAAGCCATTTATGAAAAGCCCACAGCTAACATCATCCTCAATGGGGAAAAACTGAGAGCTTTTTCCCTGAGATCAGGAACACGACAGGGATGCCCACTCTCACCGCTGCTGTTTAATATAGTGCTGGAAGTTCTAGCATCAGCAATCAGACAACAAAAGGAAATCAAAGGCATCCAAATTGGCAAAGATGAAGTCAAGCTTTCGCTTTTTGCAGATGACATGATATTATACATGGAAAATCCGATAGACTCCACCAAAAGTCTGCTAGAACTGATACATGAATTCAGCAAAGTTGCAGGATACAAAATCAATGTACAGAAATCAGTTGCATTCTTATACACTAACAATGAAGCCACAGAAAGACAAAGAAACTGATCCCATTCACAATTGCACCAAGAAGCATAAAATACCTAGGAATAAATCTAACCAAAGATGTAAAAGATCTGTATGCTGAAAACTATAGAAAGCTTATGCAGGTAATTGAAGAAGATATAAAGAAATGGAAAGACATTCCCTGCTCATGGATTGGAAGAATAAATATTGTCAAAATGTCAATACTACCCAAAGCTATCTACACATTCAATGCAATCCCAATCAAAATTGCACCAGCATTCTTCTTGAAACTAGAACAAGCAATCCTAAAATTCATATGGAACCACAAAAGGCCCCGAATAGCCAAAGTAATTTTGAAGAAGAAGACCAAAGCAGGAGGCATCACAATCCCAGACTTTAGCCTCTACTACAAAGCTGTCATCATCAAGACAGCATGGTATTGGCATAAAAACAGACACATAGACCAATGGAATCGAATAGAAACCCCAGAACTAGACCCACAAACGTATGGCCAACTCATTTTTGACAAAGCAGGAAAGAACATCCAATGGAAAAAAGACAGTCTCTTTAACAAATGGTGCTGGGAGAACTGGACAGCAACATGCAGAAGGTTGAAACTAGACCACTTTCTCACACCATTCACAAAAATAAACTCAAAATGGATAAAGGACCTGAATGTGAGACAGGAAACCATCAAAACCTTAGAGGAGAAAGCAGGAAAAGACCTCTCTGACCTCAGCCGTAGCAATCTCTTACTCGGCACATCCCCAAAGGCAAGGGAATTAAAAGCAAAAGTGAATTACTGGGACCTTATGAAGATAAAAAGCTTCTGCACAGCAAAGGAAACAACCAACAAAACTAAAAGGCAACCAACGGAATGGGAAAAGATATTTGCAAATGACACATCGGACAAAGGGCTAGTATCCAAAATCTATAAAGAGCTCATCAAACTCCACACCCGAAAAACAAATAACCCAGTGAAGAAATGGGCAGAAAACATGAATAGACACTTCTCTAAAGAAGACATCCGGATGGCCAACAGGCACATGAAAAGATGTTCAACGTCGCTCCTCATCAGGGAAATACAAATCAAAACCACACTCAGATACCACCTCACGCCAGTCAGAGTGGCCAAAATGAAGAAATCAGGAGACTATAGATGCTGGAGAGGATGTGGAGAGACGGGAACCCTCTTGCACTGTTGGTGGGAATGCAAATTGGTGCAGCCACTCTGGAAAGCAGTGTGGAGGTTCCTCAGAAAATTAAAAATAGACCTACCCTATGACCCAGCAATAGCACTGCTAGGAATTTATCCAAGGGATACAGGAGTACTGATGCATAGGGGCACTTGTACCCCAATGTTTATAGCAGCACTCTCAACAATAGCCAAATTATGGAAAGAGCCTAAATGTCCATCAACTGATGAATGGATAAAGAAATTGTGGTTTATATACACAATGGAATACTACGTGGCAATGAGAAAAAATGAAATATGGCCTTTTGTAGCAACGTGGATGGAACTGGAGAGTGTGATGCTAAGTGAAATAAGCCATACAGAGAAAGACAGATACCATATGGTTTCACTCTTATGTGGATCCTGAGAAACGTAACAGAAACCCATGGGGGAGGGGAAGGGAAAAAAAAAAAAAGAGGTTAGAGTGGGAGAGAGCCAAAGCATAAGAGACTCTTAAAAACTGAGAACAAACTGAGGGTTGATGGGGGGTGGGAGGGAGGGCAGGGTGGGTGATGGGTATTGAGGAGGGCACCTTTTGGGATGAGCACTGGGTGTTGTATGGAAACCAATTTGACAGTAAATTTCATATATTAAAAAATAAATAAATAAAAAAAAAAAAAAAAAAGAAACCACCGTTTCTTTATCCATTCATCAGTTGATGGACATTTAGGCTCTTTCCATAATTTGGCTATTGTTGAGAGTGCTGCTATAAACATTGGGGTACAAGTGCCCCTATGCATCAGTACTCCTGTATCCCTTGGGTAAATTCCTAGCAGTGCTATTGCTGGGTCATAGGGTAGGCCTATTTTTAATTTTTTGAGGAACCTCCACACTGTTTTCCAGAGCGGCTGCACCAATTTGCATTCCCACCAAGCGTGCAAGAAGGTTCCCGTTTCTCCACATTCTCGCCAGCATCTATAGTCTCCTGATTTGTTCATTTTGGCCACTCTGACTGGCGTCAGGTGATATCTGAATGTGTATTTCCCTGATGAGGAGCGACATTGAGCATCTTTTCATGTGCCTGTTGGCCATCTGGATGTCTTCTTTAGAAAAGTGTCTATTCATGTTTTCTGCCCATTTCTTCACTGGATTACTTGTTTTTCGGGTGTGGAGTTTGGGGAGCTCTTTATAGATTTTGGATACTAGCCCTGTGTCCGATATGTCATTTGCAAATATCTTTTCCCATTCCGTTGGATGCCTTTTAGTTTTGTTGGTTGTTTCCTTTGCTGTGGAGAAGCTTTTTATCTTCATAAGGTCCCAGTAGTTCATTTTGCTTTTAATTCCCTTGCCTTTGGGGATGTGTCAAGTAAGAGATTGTTACGGCTGAGGTCAGAGAGGTCTTTTCCTGCTTTCTCCTCTAGGGTTTAGATGGTTTCCTGTCTCACATTCAGATCCTTTATCCATTTTGAGTTTATTTTTGTGAATGGTGTGAGAAAGTGGTCTAGTTTCAATCTTCTGCATGTTGCTGTCCAGTTCTCCCAGCACCATTTGTTAAGGAGACTGTCTTTTTTCCATTGGATAATCTTTCCTGCTTTGTCAAAGATTAGTTGGCCATACGTTTACAATAGCATCCAAAACAATAAAATTTATTGGAATAAATTTAGCCAAGGAGGTGAAAGATCTCTACAGATAACTACAAAACCTGTGTGCAGAAATGGAAGAAATTCAATTTGCATGGAAGAAACAGAACACACAAGTCAGTGAAAAGCCACCCCATGTCCATCTGTAGGAGGAATTAATACAGATACAGCGTCCATACTACTCAAAGCCCTCTAGAGATTCAGTGCTATCTCTATCAAGACTCCGATGCAATTTTTATGCAATTAGAAACACATACCCTCAAATGTATTTGGAACCACAAAAAGACCCTAAGTAGCCAATGCAAGAAAGGACAAAATAGGAGGCATCACACTTCTCGATTTCAAGCTTCATTCTAACACAAAGAAGTCAGTTATGTTACTGGCATAAGCACACACATAAGACAATGGAACGGAAATTGAGAGCCCAATCTAAACCCGTGCGTGCACAGTCAACTAGTATTTGACAAGGGAGTCAAAAATACACAGTGGAGAAGAATAGTCTCTTGAATAACTGGTGCTGGGAAAATTGGATATTCACATGTACAAGAATAAAGGTTAGCACTGTATGTTACACCACTCCCTAAAGAGTGAAAGGAAGAAACATAGATGTGGTTAGAGAGAAACAGTGACAAAGAGGAAGTACAAAGAGGAAGGTAGACACCTGCTCGAGGTATGTGGATGGCATTAGATGCGTCAGGGGAGAGAGGATGTATGAGATGGCTCTGCGTGCTGGGGCAGAAAGGGATTGTATCGTGGGCATCAGAGTTCCATGACCCCAAGACTCCAACATCCCTGGGTCCAAGCTCTGCAGAAGCCATTGGAATTGAACAGAAGAGTATCCCTTATTTCTTCTGGAATTGTGAGGCTCAGCCTCATGTTCTGTCATGGAGAGGGATGTCTTGAGGGAGATTGTGCTGCTCTTTGGCAGGTATACTCCAAGTCTGCCTTGTGGGGAGGTGTCCTGGGGCCATCTCTCTCACTGCCCCAGGCCCTGTTGGATATCCCCTCTCCCCCACCAGCTGGCCTTCCTCAAGTTCTGAACCCAGGCATCAGGCATCATGTTGTCCCCAGGTCCTGAAGTCTGTACCTGGCAGAGGTGGACTGCTGATATTGATTTTTAAAAATTGACAATAAGGTCCATATCCTCCCTCTGGGACTAGCGGTGTGCATCCAAATCGTGGGTTGCTATCCTCCTGTCCACAACTAATCTGAGGATTCCAGAAGGTAGGTGAACACTTTAAAACACTCTAGTCTTCTCTTAAATCAAATTCAAAGACACTTTCTTGTCCCAGATTTTTTTAATGCTGAAGAGATGGCAATTAGTAATTGAAGGCATAACGGTCCTATAGGATATTTACCTATATGACTGGTGGACATTATTTCATCCATCCATGTCCCTAAAGCACATTTCTTTGGAAATATTATCCAAGGATACATACTGTAAATTCACAACTGATTCATAGCTCCCTGTAAGTTTCATTCTGACCTTGTCACATATGTGTCATCAAAGATATTGTTAGTGACTTTTCAGATAAGCTCTTCACATCAAGATGGTGATGTGAGAAATTCTGGTATAAATGGAATTTCACAAATTCCAAATTAGGAATTATTTTTCATTTTTAATGTTTCTTTTTTCTGTTTTTGAGAGAGCCCGAGCTGGGGAGGGGGGAGAGAGTGGGAGATACTGAAACTAAGGCAGGCTCGAGGCTCTGAGCTCTCAGGACAGAGCCTGACGCAGGGCTCAAACTCATGGACTGCAAGATCACGACTTGCATCAAAGTCGGACGCTTAACCGACTAAGCCACCCAAACGCCCCAGGAATTATAGTTGATTGGCAAAGAAGGAGAAATTAAAAATAGTGTAAAGGATGTCTATTTTTAATTGAAATATTGTTCACACATTTGTTGTATGAGTTTTAGGCATACATTGTAGTCATTCCATATGTCTATAAATTATATTGTACTTAAGCACAAGTGTAGCTATCCTGTGAAAGCATGCAACAGTATTATTACAGGATTGACTCCATTGCATTGGCTGTCCCTTGTATCCCTAGGACTCATTCATTCCATAGCTGATGCCGGTATCTCTCTCAAAGGTGTTCATTCTTTATCTAACCTAAGTATTTTGGTGGTAAACACAATTACCACTTGCTCAGCAAGTGTAAATTGGCGGTCTATTTTTCTGTGAACATTGCTTAAAACACTACAAATGATGTCATTACGTTAATAAATTCGGTTTCATTCTTCACTCACAAGAAAGGAGAAGGAAAAGATTTCTTTGTGTCCCAGGCCCTGTCATTAAAACCTTTCCCAATGTGGAGAACAGGTTTAGTTGCCCAGGCACCTTCAGTGTCTCAGCTGAGTGACCAGGGCCTTCCACATTGCAAAAATGCCCATGATGGCCAACAGAGAGAGCTCGAGCACCGCAGACCCGGAGAGGCGTGTTTCTCTGCCCAGGCAGTGACGGCCAGCAGAGGGCGCAACATCGGCTTTTCTGACCCAGAGCACCTCAGAGCAGGAAGGGCGTTGATTGCTCCCAGAGTACTCAGGGCCTCTGCCGCTGCCTCAGTACAGAGAGCAGAGCTGCATTTCCAGCAGGTTGTGCCACCCGCCCCAGGGGAGATCTTAGGAGATTTGTAGCAACTTGGCATCTCCTGAGTCGCCAGAGAGAATTTGCCTTATTGTACTGAGTGCTGAGGAGTGGGCGCTGGGTGGCTTCCCTGGGCAAGCTGGTTGCTGAGCTGCACAGGCCCTTGCATTTTCTGGGCTGTTCCCGAGTTTCATTCCTCCCCTTCCCGGACAGTATTTGAACAAGACATATTTCACTAAAGGTCTCGTGGATTGCGGAGTCCCACGACATCACCTCATCGATGCAGTCGATGGTTTGTTCCAGATTCAGGCTTGTTTCCGGGAAGAAACCCTGACAGAAATTCAGAAGAATGGGAGCTGCATTCCGTTAGGACATGAATACATGAAATGCTCGTCTTGGGAACTCCTAGAAGGATGAGCTGGGACCCACTTTCCGAGTCCTGCTAGAACCAGTGACTGAGGTAAGGGCACAAACTGTCCCCCACATCATACATGCCTTTTAAAAAGTTTCATGGTTATTTTTCCAACCTAATTAAGTGATTGCAAACTACAGAAAACCTGGTAGGTACCTGTCATTAACGTACGTTATCTTTAATTTAAATTGCAGTGAGTAAAGTTACAGTGTAGTATTAGTTTCAGGTGTAAAATATAGAGCAACCCTTCCACACGTCATCCGGTGCTCATCCCAGCTGTACTTCTTAATCCCCAGCAGCTGTTTCACCCATTCCCCACCTTGCTCTGGAAGCCCTGTTTGTTTCCTAGTTAAGCGTCTGTGTGTCACTGTCTCCTCCCCGCCCCCCCCCCCCGCTTTGTTTTGTTTTATTTCCATGTGTTAGTGAAATCATCTGGTATTTGTCTTTGTCTGAAAGGCTTATTTCACCCAGGGTAACATTCTCTTGCTCCATCCAGCTCATGGCAAATGGCAAGATTTCATGTTTTTACGGCCTAGTAATATTACATTCCATATACCACATCTCAATTTATTCATCAGTTGATGGATGCTTGGATAGTTTCTGTAATTTGGCTGTTGTAGGAAATGCTGCTGTAAACATCATGGTGCATGTATCCCTTTGAAGATTTTGTATTCTTTGTGGAAATACCTTGTAGTGAAATTGCTGGATCGTAAGGTACTTCCATTTCCAGTTTGTTTTTTTTTTTTTGAGAAATCTCCATAATGTTTCCCAGACTGGCTGCACCAGTTTGCATTCTTACCCACAGTGCACGAGGGTTATTCTTTCCCCACATCCTTGGCAGCACCTGCTGTTTCATCCTTCATTGATTTTCGTCATTGTGACAGATGTGATGTGTTATCTCATTGTACTTTTGAATTGTATTTCCCTGAAGATCAGTATTGTTGAGTATTTTTTCATGGGTCTCTTGGCCAGGTATATGTCTTCCTTTGGGAAATGTCCATTTTTGTCAGGTCCAGTGTGTCATTCAAAGCCATTGTTTCCTTGTTGATTTTCTGTTTACAGCTTCTGTCCATTGATGTGAGTGATGTGCTAAAGTCCTCTACTATCGTTATATTATAAAAAATGAGTTCCTTTATGTGGTTGTTAAATATTTTATATACTTAGCGATCGCATGTTGGGTGCATCAAAATTTACAATCATTGGATCTTCTTGTTTCATTGTCCCCTTTAGTATGAGATAGCGTCCGTCTTCATCTCTTGTTATGGCTTTATTTATTTATTTATTTATTTACTTACTTATTCATTTATTTATTTATTTAAATTTAAGTCATAGTTGACATACAGTGCATTCTCGGATTCGGGAGCAGAATTTGGTGATTCATCCCTTACATACAATACCCAGTGCTCATCACAACAAGTGCTCTCCTTAATACTCATCGGACATGTAGCCCAGCGCTGACCCATTTCCCTCCATCAACCTTCGTTTTTTTTCTCTAACATTAAGAGACTCATGTGGTTTGTTACCACTCTTCTCGTTTCCTTCCCCCTTCCCATGTTTTCATCTGTTTTGTTTCTTCAATTCCACATGAGTGAAATCCTATATTTGTGTTTCTCTGATTGACATATATCACTTAGCATAATACATTCTAGCTCCATCCACATCATTGCAAATGGCAAGATTTCATTCTTCTTGAAGTTGAGTTATATTTCTTTGTATATACATGTTTGTATATATGAACGTACACATATGTGTATATATATATATATATATATATATATATATATATATATGTATACATACATACACACACACACACACAAACCGCTTCTTTATACCTTCATCAGTTGATGGATACTTGGGCTTTCTCTGTAGTTTGGCTACTGTTGATAATGCTGCTATAAATACTGGGTTCATGAAATGTCACTATTAGGTATTTACCCAAAGTGTACCAAAATAGAGTCTCGGTTTTTAAGGTTATTTTGCCTGATATAAGTATTGCTACTGGCTTTCTTTTGACATTATTGGCATAATAAATGTTTCTTTATTCCCTCACTTTAAATCTGAAGGTGACTTAAGTCCAAATAAATCTTTGTAGACAGCATCTAGATAGGTGTTGTTTTTGTTTGTTTGTTTGTTTTGTCCATTCTGACGCCCTATCCAATGTCTTATGATTGGAGCATTTAGTCCATGTACATTTAGAGTGGTTATTAATAGGTATATATTTAGTGCCATTCTTCTAGTTGTTTTGCCATTGTTTCTTGGTGTTTTCTCTGATCCTTTCTTGTCTGTAACACTTTTAGTCCTAGATTTCCACTCAAAGAGCCCAATTTAAATATTCTTTTCTTTTGACTGGTAGTACATTTCTTTACTTCTTTTTAATATCTCTCTTTTTTTTAATTTAAGCTCAAGTTAGTTACTTTATAGTGGAATACTGTTTCAGCAGTAGAATTTAGTGATCCATCAAGTACAAAATATACGCAATACTCATCCCAAGTGTGCCCGTAATGCTCATCACCCATTGAGCCCATACCCCTATTCAATAACCCTCCTGGAACCCTGAGTTTCTTCTCTGTATTTAAGAGTCTCTTATCGTTTGACTCCCTCTCTGTTTGTATCTTATTTTTGCTTTCCTTTCACTACGTTCATCAGTTGTATTAAATTCCACAGATGAGAGAAATCATATGATGTGTGTCTTTCTCTGACATAATTTGCTTAGCATAATCAAGTCAGGTTCCACCCATGTTGTTTCAAAGAGCAAGATTTCATTCTTTTTGCTCGCCGAGTAATATTCCATTGTATGAATATACCACATCTTCTTTATCCATTCATCTGTCAATGGTCATTTGGGCTCTTTGCATAGTTTAGCTATTGTTGATAATGTTGCTATAAACATTGCAGTGCATGTGCCACTTCGACTCAGCGTTAGTGTAACCTTTGGATAAACACGTGGTAGTGCAATTGCTGGGGCCTAGTGTAGTTCTATTTTTAGTTTTTCTGACAAATCTCCATACTATTTCCAGAGTGGCTACACCACTTTGCATTTCCACCAGCATTTCAAAAGCGTTCCCTTTCTCTGCATCCTTGCCAAATCTGTCTTTTTCGGAGATGTTAATTTTAGCCATTCTGATAGGTGTGAGGGGATATCTCATTGTGGTTTCGATTTGTATTTCAGTGATGACGAGTGACATTGAGCATCTTTTCATGTGTGACCAATCTGAATGGCATCTTTCTTAAAGTGTCTCTTCACGTCTTTTGCCCATTTCTTCACCGGATTATTTGGTTTTTGGGTGTTGAGTGTGATGATTTTTTATAGATTTTGGATACTAATCCTTTATCTGATATGTCACCTGCAAATATCTTCTCCCATTTCATTCAGTGGCCTTTCAGTTTTGCTGATTGTGTCCTCTGCTGTGCAGATGCTTTTTATCTTGAGGTCCCAATAGTTCATTTTGGTTTTTATTGCCCTTGCTTTGGAGGCATGACAAGCAAGAAGTTGTTGTGGCCAGTATCAAGGAGGTAGATTGCCTGTTTTCTCCTCTAGGATTTTGATGGTCCCTTTCTTACATTTATATCTTTCATCCATTTTGAGGTGTGTGTGTGTGTGTGTGTGTGTGTGTGTGTGTGTGTGTGTGTGTGTGGTTTAAGAACATAGTCCAGGTCCAGTCTTCTCACTGTCCAGTTTTCCCAGTACCATTTGCTGAAGAGACTTTTGTTTTTCCATTGGATACTCTTTCCAGTGTTATCAAAGATTACTCGGCCATATGTTTGAGGGTCCATTTATGGGTTCCCTATTCCATTCCATTGATGTCTGTGTCCGTTTTTGTGCCCATACCATACTGTCTTGATGATTGCGGTTTTCTAATACAACATAAAGTCCAGATTTTAATGCCTCCAGCTTTGTTTTCTTTTTCAACATGACTTTGGCGATTTGGGGTCTTTTCTGGCTCCCTACAAATTTTAGGGTTGTTTGTTCTAGTTCTGTGAGAAATGCTGTTGTTATTTTGATAGGGATTGCATTGAATGTGACGATTGCTTTGGGTGGTATTGACATTTTAATAATATTTGTTCTTCTCATCCATGAGCATGGAATGTTTTTCCATTTCTTTGTGTTTCTTCCATTTCTTTCATAGATGTTGTATGGTTTGTTCCTTTATTTTTTAATGTTTGTTTATTTTTGAGAGAGAGAGAGAAAGAGAGAGCACATGAGCAGGGGAGGGGCAGAAAGAGAGAGAGAGAGGGAGACACAGACTCTGAAGCAGGCTCCAGACTCCGAGCGGTCAGCACAGTGCCCATCACGGGACTCAGACCCACAAATGAGGGATCATGTCCTGAACCGAAGTTAGCACTTAACCGACTGAACCACCCAGGCGCCCCTCTATTGTTTAAGTGTACTGATCTTTTACCTCTTTGGTTATGTTTACCCCTGGGTATTTGATGGTTTTCAGTGCAGTTGTAAAGTACATCAATCCTTGATTTCTCTCTGCTGACTCATTATTGGTGTATAGAAATGCAGTCAACTTCTGTATATTGATTTTATATCCTGAGACTTTCCTGAATTCCAGTATCAGTCCTAACAGTTTTTCCATGGAGTCTTTTGGATTTCCTTGGAAACTATCATGTCTGTGAAGAGGGAAAGTTTGACCCTCCTTGCCAATTTGGACGCCTTGTATTTCTTTTTGTTGTCTGATTGTTGAGGTTAAGACTTCCAACAGTTTGTGGAATAATAGTGGTGAGAGTGGACATCCCAGTCGTGTTCCTGACCTTAGGGGGAAAGCTCTCAGTTTTTCCTCAATGAAGATGATATTAGCTGTGGGACTTTTGTATCTGGACATACTGATATTCAGACAAGATCTTTCTATCCTTCCTTTCATGAGTACTTCTTTTTTCATCAAGAAAGGATGCTGCATTGTGTCAAATGCTCTTTCTGCATCTATTGAGAGGATCATATTGTTGTTATCCTTTCTTTTATCAATGTGATGTATCACATCAGTTGATTTGCAGTTATTGAATTGGTGGTGCATCCCAGGAATAAATCCAATTCATTGTGGTGAATAATTATTTGTATGTATTGTTGGATCCGGTTCACTACTTTTTGCATCCAGGTTGATCAGGGAAATTGGTCTGTAGTTTTCCTTTCTGGTGGGGTCTTTTTCCAGTTTGGACTCAAGGCCAAGCTGGCCTCATAGAATGAGTTTGGAAGTGTTCCTTCCATTTCTCTGGCCATGACCGTATCTTTTTCTTTCATTTGGATGCATTCATGTTGTCTTGGCATTTTGGCTGAGTATTTGCCTTCTCTGTGTTACAAAAGCTCATTATGTTAGCTGCCTGTGAGATGAATGGCTTTATGAAAAGGAGGTCATCTAGTGTCCAGGGCCTGACCATCAGGGAGTGTCCGTGGTGTGTGTTGCATACACTGTTTTGTGTTCTGGCTGCACTGTCCTTCAGGCCAGTTGTATGGACAATGTATGGTCCTTGGCCAGAATGTGCTGAGTTTTATCTAGGTCAGCTCCGATCTGCTTCTTAAATGAGACTTGAAATGACTGCCACTCGAAGTGAAGCTCTGCAGAACTGTCTGGTCAAGAGAGGTGATGTGGTCATGGGCTTCCGCTGGTCTCCTGGGGAAGGGGACACCTCCATTGGGACTGAAGCAAGCCTGTGGCTCTGTGTTTATGCTGTGGGGAAGAGGAGGAAAATGGTCCCACACACCTCCTCTGTCCTAGCGCCTTTGTCCCCTTGTTGTGAACACTGCCTCTCAGGGATGCTCTCCATGATGAGTGTATAATCGCCCCACTGCGTGCACCAGGCGATGTACAGGTCACTGTTTCCATACCATCTGCCTGTAAGTAGTTTGCTGCCTTCTCTCAAGGATTAGGCCAGTGCCCTCAGGGCTGTATCCCAGCCAAGCCTGCTAACCTTTGAAACTCCACATTCTCGGGGTCTGGATCGCTTGGTTAAGTGTCTGAGTCTTGATCCTGGCTCAGATCATGACCTCGTGGTCATGGGCTTCTCTCTCTCCCTCTATTCCTGCCCCTCCCTTGCATGTGCGCTCTCTCTCTCTCTCTCTCTCTCTCTCTCTCTCTCTCTCTCTCTCAAAATAAATAAACTTAAAAAAAATTTAGTGGCATGGAATACCTTATTTAGGCGAGATTCCCTCCCTGAGGGAATGGCGGGGGTCTGTCAGTTAAATTCCAGCAATGACTAGGAATTTCATTGCTGACTGGTTAAAGGTTACATTCCTACAGGAATGAATTTAGGGATAGTGACATGAGGCTTTAACGTAAGTAACTCCATGATGGTCCTGTGAGTTTTCTTTACATTCCAAACCCATATTTTTGCACATCAATTTTTTTTATTAAAAACATAACCCTAAATCATATTTTAGCCATCTACTGCCAGCCCGATGATCATATCCTGTAAAACTGTGACCATCTCCTAATCATAGATGAAGATCAACTCTGTGGCTCTAAGATTTTTGTGACTCTAAATTACATTGATGTATGTTACTTAGATCTTTGTGAGTCTAGGTTACTGCTGGCCTCCTGAAATCTTTGACCCAGGGACACCCAGCCAGGTTTCTGAGCCATCACTTAGGCACAGAAGCACCCTTTCCAAGTCACCTCTTCCTAAAGTGTGTCTTTCCCTCTGGTACTTCTGGGTCTTACCCTTTTGCAGATCACATGCTGTGATGGACATCCCCTCATGAAAACCTGTCAAAGTGGGTGAGAAAAACCTGCTTGCCTGTGACTGCCACTTCATGGTCACATCTTTTCCTTCTGAAACCCCTTGAACACCCTATCATTCTTCCAGACTTTGAACATCTCTTTGATTTGGAAATATTTCATTCTCTTGTATTCCTGCTAAAAATATGCGTGAAAATATTAAAGCCAGTCACAATGATCCATCTGGCCGTGTGTACGTATGTTTTCTTTTTTGGACACTCTTCAGGCATGATGTGAAGTACATCCTGTAAAATCTGAGTATCCTTCATTATCTAGGATAACCGCCTTTATGGAAAGCCATTGAATGACATGTTCATTCAAGATCCGAAAAACACTTAATTGACATACCACATAATACAGTGGTGTCTACATACGTTATTATCTTAACATATGTAAAGTGGATGTTTCTATGAAGCGTATATCATGCATTCAGTTTTCTGTACCATGAATGCTATTATTTAAATTACACAATAGTAAGAACAACAAGACTAGGTACATGGCCATCACTAGTAACTAATACTAGAACTAGTCATATAATATTAGGTGTTGAAAACATAAAACCATGATTACTACTAATATTTTCAACCGTGGTGGGCTTCTAGTTACCAGAAAAATGGGGAAGATATTATTGAGTCTCCACACACATCAGAGTGTTTTCTGACTATTGATGTCCTCTAAGTCGATACATGATCACAATCAATATCCCAAAGAGATATGGTAGTATTAACTAACTTTATATTTGTATTCAGATTGCTTCAGTTTTAACCTCTTCTGTCCCAGACTCATCCCAGCTGGCACATTACAGTCATCCTGTCTCCTTCGGCTCCACTTGGCCATGACAATTTTTAGATTTTTCCATATTTTTCATGATCTGCAAAGTTTTGAGGGTACGTTTGTAGAATGTATTTTGTAGAATGATCTTTGGTTGGGATATGTCTAACGTTTGTTCAAATGCTTAGGCTGACTACTGTGTTTTGGAGCAGAAGATCCAGAGGCATAGTTCCATCCATAATTATCACTTCACATAAAGGTTGTTTACTCTGAAGATTTGGGTCTTTTGTGGTTCTGTACAAATTTTAGGACTGTTCTAGTTCTATGAAAAATGTTGTTGCTATTTTGATGGCGATTGCATTAATTGTGTCAGTTGCTTTGGGAAGTATAGACATTTCCATGAAATTTGTACTTCCGATCCATGAGTATGGAATATCCTTCCACTTTTTTGTGTCATCTTGTATTTCTTTCATCACTTTTTTATAATTTTCAGAGTATAGGTCGCTCACCACCTTGGATAGATTTATTCATAGATAACTTTTTATTTGGTGTACAACTGTAAATGGGACTGTTTTCTTAATTTCTCTCTCTACTGATTCGTTATTGTCTAGAAATGCAACAGATTTCTGTGCAATGATTTTGTATCCGGTGACATTGCTGTATTCATTTATCACTTCTAGCAGTTATTGGGTGGACTCTTTGGGGTTTTCTATATATAGTGTCATGTAATCGGCAAAGTGTGAAAGATTCACTTCTTCCAGATTTGGATTAGTTTTTCTTTTCTTTTCTTCTTTTCTTTTCTTTTCTTTTGTCTTTTCTTTTCTTGTCTTTTACTTTACGTTGTTTTGTTTCGTTTCGTTTTGTTTAGTTTCATTTCATTTGATTTATCTGCTGGCTGTAGCTTGGACTTCCAGTGCTATGTTTATTAAAAGTGGTAAGAGTAAACATCCTTGTGTTTTCCCTGACCTTATAGGAAAAGCTCTCAGATTTTCTCCATTAAGGTTGATTATAGCTTCAGGGTTTTCATAGAAAACATTTATTGCATTGATGTATGTTCCCTGTAAACCTACTTTAGGGGGTTATAATCATGAATGGATGTTGTAGTATGTCAAATGCTTTTTCTTCATGTATTGAAATGACCGTATGGTTCTTTTCTTTTAACGTTTATTACTTTTGAGAGAGACCGAGTGTGAGCAGGGAAGGGGCAGAAAGAGAGTGGGAGACACAGAGTTCGATGGAGGCTCTTGGCTCTGAGCTTTCAGCACAGAGTCTGATGTGGGACTTGAACTCCCGAATCATGGGGTCATGACCTGAGCTGATGTCAGACTGCTAAAGGATTGAGCCACCCAGGTGCCCCGATCATATGGTTCTTATCCTTTCTCCTGTTGATATATTGTATCACATTGATTTGCAAATACGGAACCACCCTTGCAGCTTGGAAATAAATCCCACTTAATTGTGGGATATATTTACAGTTGTTATATCTCCTTTTGGACTGTACCCTTTACTGTTCTATAACGTCCTCCTCTGTCTCTTGTTATGTACTTTGTTTTAAGTGTATTTTTTCTGATACAAGTATTGCTACTCTAATTTTTTTTTCATCCGTTCTTACACCCTATGTGTCTAGATTGGAGCATTCATTCCATTTACCTTCAAAGAAATGATTGCTATGTATGTATGTATGTATTGCCATTATATTACCTGTTTTCTTGTGGTTTCTAATGATTTTCTCCGATCCTTTCTTGTCTGTCTTTCATGTTTTGCTTATTTTCTTTAGTGAAGTATTTTAATTTATTTATCTTTATTCTTAGCATATTTGTGACTGGTTTTTGATATATGGTTACTGCTGGGTTATTTACATAACCTCTTCTGCGTTTAGCAGTTTGTACTAAGCTGATGGTCATTTACCTTGGAACCCATTATGTTCTTCTCCCTAGGTTTTTGGTAGATGTTATTATATTTCAAATCCATATCTCTGAGTTCCTTAACTATTTTTTACAAAAATATTCATGTTTTACTTGATTTGTGTCTTTTACCTCTATAGTGTCACTTTGGTCTCTCCTTTCCACTCAAAGAGTCCCTCTTCATATTTCTTGCAGGACTGATTTAGTGGTACAAACACCTTTAGTTTTTGTTTGGGAAAGTCTGTGTCTCCTTCCATTCTGAATGATAGACTTGCTGGATAGAGTATTCTTGGCTGCTGATTTTTCCATTCAGCACTTTGAATATGTGATGTCACTTGCTTCTCGCTTGCCAAGTATCTGTTCAGAAATCTGGTAGCTAGCCTTCTAAGTGAAGGTCTCTTTGTGTTGCTGCATTTAAGAGTTTTTCTTTATTGTCACTGTAATTTGCAAGTTTGCTTACAATATGTCTGGATGTTGGCCTGATTTTGTTCATTTCGATGTGAATTCTCTAGCCTCCCGCATGGGGATGTTTGTTTCCTCCCCCAATTAGGGCATTTTTCAGCTATTGTTTCCACAAATAAATTTTCTGCCGCCTTTTCTCTTTCTTCTGAGACTCCTACAACATCAATATTGTTATCTTTGCTGTAGTCACTGAGGTCCCTTAGTCTCATCTCACGTTGCAGAATTCAGTTCTCTCTCTTTGGTTCAATGTGATTAATTTCCATTACTCAGTCTTCGAGGACACTGGTTTGCTCCTCTGCTTCTTCCATCCCTTTGTTAGTTCCAGCAAGCATGTCTCTCCTTTATCGTGTCCTCAATGTCTACTGTACTATTTCTTATCTCTAGTCAGTCTCACTCTTCTACTCATTTCACAACTCTAATGAGTACCCTTATGATCATTGCTTTCAAATCTGTATCAGGTATGTTACCTACATCTCTTTGGCTTAGATCTCTGGCTGTGACTTTGACTAGGTCTTTCATTGTGGATAAACATCTCTGTGTGTCCATTTTGTCTGTCTCTCTGTCTCTGTTTGTCTGTGTTAAGAAAGTCAGCTGTACCTTCTGCTCTTGAAACAAATAACGTGATGAAGAAGAGGTCCTGGAGAACTCAGCAGTGCACATCTCCGTTTATAGGACCTGGACCTTCAGGAGGCTATCGTATAGGTACTGTTCACAGCCTGCTGCTGTGTCTGGGTTACTTTTCCTGTCAGTGCAGGTGTCTGCACTGACTGCGTGCTGTTTTGGGCTGTGCTTTGTCTCAGTGGTGTTAGTGGGACCCAGGCAGGCCAGCTGTGGGGTGGTATGTCCGCTGGATAACTTGGGCACAGGGCAGAAGTGTTAGCAAAATTTCACAGGGCTACAAGTCCTATGCCAGATTTCCCGATGTCCTTTGGTGGCTAGGGGCTGTGGCCCAGCGGTGGAAGGTAGGGGCTTGAGGATATGCACAGAGCATGTCTGTGCCTGGGGACATGTGGCTTAGTGAGACAGATGAGGGTACCTGGATATGTACAGCTGGATGAGGTGCAGATGTGCACAGCATGTTGTGGCAGCTATGCATGCAGCTTGTCAGACAGGGTGCCCTTGTGGTTTGAAAAATGTTTGCCCTGAGACCAGCAGGCTTGGTTTGGTGAGTCCCCTAGTGAACCCTTGGGACTGGTGCACTGCTAATGGGTTAGTTAGCAAGTGTCTGTGCAGCCTCACCCTCTTGTGGGTGCTTCTATGCTTATTCTGGGAGGCTGGGGGAGAAGAGTGGTGCCTGTGAGCTCCCTCATTGTTGGAGAAGTCCTCCAACACACTCCAGAATCAGCATGAATACATCTGTCTCCTGTTTCCTCGGCATTGTGTAAAATGCCATGTTTACATTGCCTCTCTACACATGCAGGGATATGGCTATCACTCATCCTCCTGGATCTCCCAGTGCTGGGTCAGCTGACCTCCAAACCCCCTGTCTCTGAACACAAAGGCATTCAGCCCCTCTAAATTTTAATGCACAATGTTATGGAGATTAGTCTTCCCTGTATGACCTCCCTGGTGTGAGGGCTCACTTTTTCTGCCCCTTCTGCAGGCAGACAGCCTCCACCTTTCTGGTATTCCTAACCTTTCTGATGCAGCTTCTCTCTACTTCGGTGTGGAGTTTGTTCTGCCAGTCTTTGGATCGCTCTTTGGTTCATGGACTTGAATGTGGATGTTATGCAGTTGAAAATATGGGACAGGGTGAGTTCAGGGTCCTCTTACTTTGCTATTATTAATTTTTTAAATGTCTTATTATTTTGGATTTTTGAGACATGGGAAGACAAACTCATGTTACACATGCACTTCAGGATTGGAAAGGAACTTTCCCACATTTGCTTCTATTACTTTATGTTTTGAAACTCTCTTTAATGAGATATGATTACATATAACAAACCTCAAGTTAAAGGGTATACTTTGATGAGATTGAGGGTACAGGACCATGGGTACAGCACCATGAAATCATAGGGTTTCTCCCTAAACCTTCCATCATGAGCCCTTTGTGTCTAATGCTAATGTTGCTTTTGAAGTAAGGACTACTTTTTTCCCCACGTTTTCACATATTGCCCAGGTGTCTGAAAGCTGGCATTGGGGTATCTCCTTTTCCGATAGTCTATATTCCCATAAGTTTTGAAGTCGGTTTACCTTTGGACTTTTGCTTCTATTGTATCTCTCTGTATGTTCACATGCTCTCGTTGCAATACTTTAATGATGAGGTCTTCATCATCGCTTTAATTTTCACCAAATGGTATGAGCTACAGTTCCACTTATGACAGAAGGCACAGGCTTCCTGTGATATGTATTCAAGAGCGAGGCAGATATCCTGAGCACTTGAGCTGAGAATGTCACCCTGTCTTTTTGCCAGCTCTCTTCCCTTCCCTGCGAGACAAGAATCTCCTTTTGTTCACACAGAAATGTGGGTGAAGTCAGTAGAAAACGTTGCCTTCTCTCCTCTTCCCTTTATATCTCAAAATCCCTGCCACTATCTTCTGCCTTTCCCTTTCTCTGACTCATTCTCTCAGACCCACTGTTCCACTCCAGCCATGATCAGGGTGTCCTCCAGCTGCTGGCCTCTGCCCTGTCCATCCCTCAGTGAGAAATCTGGAGTAGGATTATGCATTTCACAGGACTGATCAAGAAATATGTGATCCTCAGAGCCCTCCTGCACAAGGTTGCTGTCGTGGAGACATGGCATCCTGGGTGAGGATCTGACGACATGTGTGGCCCCCTCACTCATCTCCCACAGTCACTGCTCTTCCCTGATCGTTACCCACCATTAGAAATCAGCCATATGTTAGGGTCAGGTACCTGTCTATCTGACCCCAAGCACCAGGAGTCAGTGAATATTTCTATAATAAATGAGCACAAGCACCCCATGCATCTAGATATAGGAAGTTACCATCACCCCAGAAAACTCTCTCGGGCTCCTCTGCAAAAAGGGCGATCTTGCTACTATCCTCCATCACTGCAATTTCTGCTAGTTTGTTACCTGTGTGTATAGGAACCGCACTGTGTGCATTCGATGGGGGGTGAGAGTAGGTCCTCCTAGAAGCAAACACTGAAACAGAGACAGAACAGTAAAAGTACTATTAAGGGATACTAAGAAAAACAAAGTGGAGAGCGCAGGGTGAGCAGAGAAAGCATGTGGGCAGATCTGACACATTTTTAAGATATATAATCACCATACTCTGTCACCTCACACAGTCCTCTTCAAATTTCAAACTAGTTGTCATATAAGACAGTGAGATTTATGAGATTTGGGGTTATTTCCCTATGGTCTTATGTTTTCCTATATGCATTCCCTCTTCGGTACTTAATCTGTGGCCTCAGATGAACACTTTAGTGTGTGGATGCATCTGCAAGTCTATATGTAATGGAATATGATTGTCTTCAGATCTCAGATGTAGAACTCTGATATATACATTCTCGTAATTATCTTTTTCTTTCTTTGCCTGGTAAGGCCTGATTCTTAATAGAATAAGTGTGCCGTTGTCTTCTTTAAAGTGGCGATCCCCAATCCCTGGGCTGAGGCATTAACCGTCTTAGTTTAATGAACTTCTGTGACCATCTTTTTTTGATGATCATTTGTGTGGAGATATCTTAATTGAAACTGTGAGAAGGGTGAGTGGACATTTCCCAGACATTTTGCAGATGCATTCTGTATTCAATGTCTTCTTTTCATTATGTCCTTAGAAACAAATATTACCCCTCTTTCACAGATAACCCATCTCAGGCTCTGTGTAGGTCCCACTGAGAATTGGTGTTCTGGCTGAGATAACAGGAACACAGGGAAACCCTCGGGATATTGTGAAAGAAGCTTAAGCAGATAGATGCAAAGCTGTAGTCAGGTTATGTCAGGGGTCCATCAGGGGTGGCATCTGGGCATCCCTGAATTGTAGGTTTACCCAGGCTAAAGGCCAATGCAGGCACTCAGCTGATCTAGATCCTGTCTTCACTTTTAGTCTCACTGAAGGATATGAACTTAGGCACACAAGCATTTCCTTAAGACCAAGTTAAATTTCCCTTATATCCAGGGCATTTTTTCACCCATAAATATCCAGAACCTTCAGACAACGCAGGGAGACAACAACCTTTTTAGATGATCACCTGGGTGCACTTTGACAAATATGACATTTTGGAGAGGAACCTTGCATTGTGCACTGAGAGTGATCCCACATAGTAGCTCCGTGTGGAACTCATGCTCCCTGCTCAGGCTGTGGTCAGGAATGGCCTGCAGCTGCATCTCACTGAACCCAGTACCCTCCCCTCTGCACTCCCTCAAACTCTGCTTACTGTCGTCTAATTTCTCAAATTTCTATTCCTGTGTGATTCAAGTTTCTCCCACTCCTTCACTGGTGCTTCCATTATGGTGACCGCAAGGTCTGTGTCATATAATGCATGTGCCCCATTTCACACAGGACACCTAAGGCACCTACACTTAGTGGTGCATCTCATTCTTCACAGAACTCAAAACATTGTGTCTGTAAAATATGCACTAGTACGCCCGATACATCTGTCTTTGTGTAAAAATCCTCTTTCTTTTTGACAGGAGAAACCTAAAGCTGACCTCGTTACGGGGAAATAATACAGTCCATTGAACATATGTCCTGAGAAACTTGAGATATGTTACAAAGTCCTCAGGCAGTTTTGCAGTTGAATTGCCAAGCCCTAACAACCATCTCCACATTTTTCCCACAAAGTGTTTCACGAAGTAGATGAATATGCTTTAGAAATCCCTAACCACTTCAGTTTATCTACCCAAATAGAGGAGGCATAGGATGGGGAGGGGGGGGTAGTTCATAGTCCATGACTGGTGATGAAGGACTTTCCATGGGGTTAGGGTTAGGGGTTAGGGTTAGCGGTTCGGGGTTAGGGTGAGGATTAGGATTAGATGGTTAGATTTAAATGTTACGATTAGGGTGAAGGTTAGGTTTAGGGTTTAGGGGCTAGGGTTGGGGTGATGGTTAGTGTTAGGGTAGGGCTTAGGTGTTAGTGTTAGTATCAGCATTAGCTTCAGTGTTAGGGTCACGGTCAGGGTAGTGTCAGGGTCAGGGGATAGGGGTTAGGATTTAGGTTTTATTGTTTAGAGTTTAGGTTTTAGGTTTTGGGGTAGGTTTTAGGTTTTCGTGGTTACGTGTTAGTGGTTAGGTTTTAGGGTTATGGTCAGGGTCAGTGTTTGGTTTAGGGTTAGTGTTTAGGATTTATGGTTTACGGATTAGGGTTAGAGTTTAGTGTTCAGGTCTAGGGTTTAAGTTTATGGTTACAGTTAGGATTTGGATTAGGATTTGGGGTTTAGGGTTCAGCGTTTCGGTGTAGGGTTTAGGGTTAGTATCATTGTTGCGGTTCGGGTTAGGGTAGGTCAGTGCCATGGTTTGTGTTAGGGATAGGATTTAGGGCTATGATTCAGGTTAGGGTTTGTGTTTGGGTTAGGGTTAGGAATAGTAGTTAGGATTAGGTCCTAGCACATTGCAGGGACTGATCCCACAGCATTGGAGTTGTCTCCCCAAAGGGCTGAGTAGAGGTTCCAAGGTCAGTTTCCTGTCAGGATTAGTCTTTTGGTTCCAATCCAGACAACTGTATGGGAGAATGTTCTAGCAGGCCTCAGGAATATTCTCGGGCAGCTGCAGCCAGCCTTTGGAAACGACATGGTGATGTTCCAGGTTCTAAGCCAAGTGATCCTGCACCACTCCTGTACTTAGGGCGTGGTTTTGTCATACTTTGTTATTGGGTCTGCATGGGTAGAGAGCCTTAACTAGGGTTATGGTTTGTTACACGGACGCTGCCAGGGCGTAAGCGACTCTAGTGTCGTGATCTGCCTCTAGGGCTGAATTGCGGACCCATGCGACGTTGCTTCTCCACTGTAGGGTTAGGGTTGAGATAGTGTTACGATTCGGTTGAGGGTTCTGTTAGGTTTAGGCATAGGTTTAGGGATATGTTCCAGGAGATCTAGTCGCTGAAACCAGAGCAGTGCAGTTGTTTTCCTGAAAGTCTAATTTGAAGGAACAATGGAGGGTGCCGATTAGGATTAGTCTTTGAGTTCCAAGGCGAGACAACTGTATGGGCCACCAGTCAGGTAGGCCTCTGGAAATCTCTCTGGAGCTCCACCTGGTCCTTCAAAAGGACATAGTATATTATGTGTCCTATGAGGAGTGATGCTGCACCGCTTGTGTTCCCCAGGCATGTGGTGTTTTCATATGTTGTTATTGGGTCCAATAGCGAGAGAGCCTTATCTAGGGTTAGGGTTCGGTCCAGTGACATTTCCAGCTCCAAGTGAAACCAGTCTTGTCATCTCCCTCGAGGTCTGAAGTGAGGGCCAATATGACGATGCGGAGCAATTGTAGGGTTTGGGTTCGAGTTAGGTTCGGTTCCAGTTGAGGTTTCCGATTAGGGTTAGAAGTAGGGTTCGGGGTTTGTTCCCAGGAGGTTCAAGGCGCTAAACACATAGCAGTGCACTTGTCTCCCTGAAGGGCTGAGTTGAGGGCACAAGGGAGGGTGCCGGTCAGGATTTGTCTTTGGGTTCCAAGGCCAGACAATTATATGGGCCACTGGTCGGTTAGGCCTCAGGAATACTTTCGAGCACCTGAATCCCAGCCTTGGAAATGACATGGTGATGTTCCAGGTTCTATGTGGAGTGATCCTGCACCGCTTCTGGACCCCAGGCGCGTGGTGTTGTCAGATTTTGGTATTCGGTCCCCATGGGAAGAGAGCCTTAGCTAGGGTTAGGGTTTGGTCCAGGGAACTCACCAGAGCTGAAGCAACTCCCATCTCTTGATCTTCCTCGAGGGCTGAAGTGAGGGCCTAGGTGATGGTATGGGTCAAGTGTACGGTTAGGGTTCGAGACTAGGTTAGGTTTTGGTTGGCGGTTCTGGTTGGGGTTAGGGTTAGGGTTATGGTTAGGTCCCAAGAGGCTCCAGGCACTGAACCTACAGCAGTGTGGTTGTCTACCCAATGGGCTGAGTTGAGGGCTCAAGGGTGGGTGCTGGTCAGGATTAGTCTTTGGGTTCCTATTCCAGATATCTCTATGGGCCACTTGTTGGGTAGGCGTCAGGATTCCTCTCAGATAGCTGCAGCCGGGTTTTGGAAACGACATGGTGATGATCCAGAGTATATGTTGAGTGATCCTGCACCATTTCTGTACCCCAGACGCTTGGTGTTGTCAGACTTTGGTATGA
The DNA here is from genome assembly GCF_028018385.1 of Neofelis nebulosa. Lineage (NCBI taxonomy): Eukaryota > Metazoa > Chordata > Mammalia > Carnivora > Felidae > Neofelis > Neofelis nebulosa. The sequence continues at coordinate 2,877,845 of NC_080787.1, forward strand.
GGTCCCCACTGGGAAAGAATCTTAGCTTGTGATAGGTTTCGGTCTAGGGACATCGCCAGGGCCAAAGCCACTGCAGTCTTGTGATCTCCCTCGAGGGCTGAAGTGAGAGCCCATGTGACGGTGTGCTCAATGTAGGGTTAGTTTTCGAGTTAGGGTTAGGTTTTGCTTGAGAGTTCTGGTTAGCGTTAGGTCCCAACAGGCTCCAGGCGCTGAAGCCACAGCAGTGCAATTGACTCCCTGAAGGGCTGAATTGAGTGCACAAGGGAGGGTGCCCTCAGGATGAGTCTTTGGATTCCAAGGCCAGACAACACTGTGGGCCAGTGTTCGGGTAGGCCTCAGGAATACTCTTGGACAGCTGCCACCGGGACTTGGAAATGACATGGTGATGTTCCAGATTCTATGCTGAGTGATCCTGCACCGCTTCTGGACCATAGGCGCGTGGTGTTGTCACTTTGGTATTGGGTCCTTATGGGGAGAGAGCCTTAACTAATGTTAAGGTTCGGTCCAGAGACAACACCAGGGCCGAAGCGACTCCAGACTCGTGATCTCCCTCAATGGCTGAATTGAGGGTCCATGCAATGGTGTGAGTCATGGGTTTGGGTTCGAGATACCGTTAGGTTTCTGTTGAGGGTTCTGGTTAGGGTTAGGGTTAGGTCCCAGGATTCTCCCTACACTGAACCCACAGCAGAGCAGTTGTCTCCTTGAAAGGCTGAGTTGAGGGCACAAGGGAGGGTGCCGCTCAGGATTAGTCTTTGGGTCCCAGACCATACAATTCTATGGACCACTCATCAGTTAGGACTCAGGAATTCTCTTGTGCACCTGTACTCAGGCCTTGGAAATGACTCGGTGATGTTCCAGTTTCTATGCCGAATGATCCTACATCGCTTCTGGCCCCCAAGCACATGCTGTTGCGAGACGTTGGTGGGTCCCCATGGGGAGAGAGCCCTAGCTAGGGTTAGGGTTCAGTCCAGGGATGTCCCCAGATGCAAAGCGACTCAAGTCTCGTGATCTTCCTCGAGGGCTGAAGTGAGGGCCCATGTGACAGTGCGGGTCAAGTGTAGCATTAGGTTTTGGTTGAGGGTTCTGGTTAGGAATAGTGTTAGGTCCCAGGAAGCCTCTGGCACTGAGTCCACAGCAGTGCAGTTGTCTCCCCGAAGGGCTGGGTTGAGGGCACATGGCAGGATGCTGGTCATTTTTAGTATTTCCGTTCCAATTCCAGACAACTGTATGGACCATTGGTCGTGTAGGCCTCAGCAATCCTTTCGGAAAGCTGCAGCCAGGCCTGAGAAACAACATGCTGAGGTTCCAGGTTCTATCCGGAATGATCCTGCACTGCTTCTGGACCCCAGGCGTGTGGTGTTGTCAGACTTTGGTTTTGGGTGCCCATGGGTAAGAACCTTAGCTAGGGTATGGTTCCATCCAGGGTTGTCGCCAGGCTGAAACAACACCACTGTTGTGAATTCAATGGAGGGCTGATGTGTGGCTGTGAGTCTGCTGCAGAGTTAGTGTGCTAGATACAGTTAGGTTTAGGGTGAGGGTTATGTTTCGGTTCACCGTTAGGGTTAGGTCCCAGGTGAGTGAAGGCAGTGACTCTACAGCAAAGCAGTTGTATTCCTGAAGGCCTGAGTGCAGTACAGAAGGGAGGGTTTTCGTTAGCATTAATCTTTGGGTTCCAAAGCCAGACAAACATATGGCCCACCCTTCGGTTAGGCCTCAGGATTCTTCTCGTGCAGCTGCTGTCGTGCTTTGCATATGACATGGTGATGTTCCACGTTTCATGTCTAGTGTTTATGCACCGATTCTCGATCCCATGTATGTGCTGATGTCAGACTTTGTAAATGAGTCCCCATGGGGATAGACACTTAGCTAGGGTCAGGGTTCAGTATAGGGAAGTTGCCACGTCCGAAGCGACACCAGTGTTTTGAATTCCATGGAGGGCTGAAGTGAGGGCACATACGCGGCTGTGAATCTGGTTTAGAGTTAGTGTGCTAGATAGGGTTAGGTGTAGGGTGAAGGTTGTGTTTAGGGTTATGATTAGGGTTAGGGTTAGGTCTCAGGAGGCTCTAGGCACTGAACCCACAACACTGGTGTTGTCTCCACGAAGAGGTGAGTGGTGTCCCCAAGGGAGGGTGTCAGTCAGGACTAGTCTTTGGGTTCCAAGGCCAGACAAATGTAAGGGTCACCCTTCAGGTAGGCCTCAGGATTCGTCTCGTGCAGCTGCAGTCGCGCTTGAAATGAGATAGTGATGTTCCACATTCCATGTCGAGTATTTGTGTACAGATTCTCGAAACCGTGTGCATACTGTTGTCAGACTTGGAATTGGGTTCTGACGGGGAGAGAGCCTTACCGAGGGTTTGTGTTAGGTCCAGGGAAGTCAGCAGGAGTGAATCGACTCCAGTTTCGTGATCTTCCTCGAGGACTGAATTGAGGGCCCATGCGACAGTTCGGGTCAAGTGTAGGATTTGGGTTAATGTTAGGGTTAGGTGTAGGGTGAAGTTTACGGTTAGGGTTACGTTAGGGCTAGGGTTAGGTCCCAGGAGTCTCTAGGCACTGTCCCCACCGCAGAGCAGTTGTCTCCCCGATGGGCTGAGTGGAGTACACAAAGGAAGGTGTCAGTCAGGTTTAGTCTTTGGTTTCCAATGCCAAACAAATATTGGGCAAGCTTCATATAGGCCTCAGGAATCCTCTCGTTCAGCTGCAGTTCTGCCTTGAAAATGACATAGTGATGTTCCACGTTCCATGTCAAGTATTTCTGCACTGATACTCGAACCTATGTGCGTGCTCTTGTCAGACTTTGGAATTGGGTCCCCATGGGGACAGAGCCTCAGTTAGGGTTAGGTTTCGGTCCAGGGGCGTCAGCATGGCAGAAGCCATAGCAGTTTTGTCAATTCCATGGGGGGCTGAAGTGAGGGTACGTGCGTGGCTATGGGTCTGGTGTAGCTTATTGAGGTTGATAGGGTTAGGTGTAGGGTAAGGATTATGTTTAGGATTAGGGTTAGTTTTAGGTCTCAGAAGACACCAGACACTGATCCCATAGCAGAGCTGGTGTTAACCCGAGGGGCTGAGTGGAGTACACAAGGGAGGGTGCCGGTCAGCATTAGCCTTTGTCTTCCAAAGCCAGAGAAATGTATGTGTCACCCTTCGTGTAGGACTCAGGAAGCTTCTCGTGCAGCTGCAGTCGCGCTTTGGAAATGACATGGTGATGTTCCACGTTCCATGCCAAGGATTTCTGCACTGATTCTCGAGCCCATTTGTGTACTGTTGTCAGACTTTGGAATTGGGTCCCCGAGCCTTAGCTAGCATTAGGGTTTGGTCCAGGGAAGTTGCCAGTCCTGAAGCAACTCCCTTTTCGTGATCTCCCGCGAGGGCTGAATTGAGGGCACATGCGAGGGTGTGGTTCAATGTAGGGTAGGGTTAGATATAGGGGTAGGTGTAGGGTGAGGGTAATTGTTAGGGGTACAGTTAGGGTTACAGTTAGGGTTATGGTTTGGAAATAACATGGTGATGATATATATTCCATGCCAAGTATTTCTACACCTGTTTTCGAACCTTGTGTGTGCTATTGTCAGATTTTGGACTTGTTTCCCCATGGGAGAGACACTTATATAGGTTTAGGGTTTGGTCCAGGAATGTCACCAGGGCCAAAGCAACTCCAGTGTTGTGAATTCCATGGAGCTCTGAAGTCAGGGCACATGCGCAGCTGTGGGTCTGGTGTAGACTTAATGAGATAGATAGGGTTCGGTGTAGGGTGATATTTATGGTTAGGGGTACTGTTAGGTTTAAGTTTAGGTCCCACGAGACTCCAGACACTGACCCCAAACAGAGCAGGTGTCAACCTGAAGAGCTGAGTGTAGTACACAAGGGAGGGTGCCCGTCAGTCTTCGTATTTGGGTTCCTAGACCAAACAAATGTATGGGCCACCCTTTGGGTAGGCCTCAGGATTCCTCCCGTGCAGCTGCAGTTGCACTTTGGAAGTGACATGGTGATGTTCCAAGTTCCATGCCAACTATTTCTGGACGAATTCTTGAACCAGTGTGAGAGCTGTTGTCAGACATTGGAATTGGGTCCCAATGCATACAGAGCCAGAGCTAGGGTTAGAGTTCGTTCCAGCGGTGTGGCCATGGCCGAAGAGACTCCAGTGTCGTGATCTCGCTGGAGGGCTGAATTGAGTGTCCATGCGAGTGTGCAGGTCAAGTGTAGTGTTTGGGTTAGAGATAGGGTTGGGTGTAGGTTGAAGTTTACGATTAGGGTTATGATTAGGGTTAGGGTTAGGTCCTAACCCATCAAGCTCCAGGCACTGAACGCACAGCAGAACAATTGTATCCCCGAAGGGCTGAGTGTAGGACACAAGGGAGGGTGTCTGTCAGGATTAGTCTTTGGGTTCCAAGGCCAGGCATATGTATGGGCCACCCTTCGGGTAGGCCTCAGGAATCCTCTTGTGCAACTGCAGTCGTGCTTTTGAAATGACATGGTTATGTTCCATGTTCCATGCTGAGTATTTTTTAACCGATTCTCGAATCCTTGTGGGTGCTGTTGTCAGATTTTAGAATTGCGTCCCCATGGGGAGAAAGCCTTAGCTAGGGTTAGGGTTCAGTCCAAGGAAGTCGACAGGGCTGAAGCGACTCCAGTCTAATGATCTCCCTCGAGGGCTGTGTTGAGGGCTCTAGAGCAGGTGGGGGTCAAGTATAGGGTTCAATTAGAGATAGGGTTAGGTGTAAGTTGAGGGTTATGTTTAGGGTTATGGGTAGGGTTAGTTTTAGGTCCCAGGAGGCTCCAGGCACTGAACCCACAACAGTGCAGTTGTCTCCCCGAAGGGCTGAGTGGAGTACATAAGGGAGCCTGCCGGTCAGTATCAGTTCATAAGATCCAAGACCAGAGAGATGTTTGGGCCACCCTTGGAATAGGCCTCAGGAATCCTGTCGTGCAGCTGCAATCACACCTTGCAAAAGAAATGGTGGTGATGTTCCACGTTCAATTCCGGGTATTGTTGCACCGATTCTCGAACCCGTGTGCGTGCTGTTGTCAGACTTTGGAATTGGGTCTCCATGGGGATAGACACTTAGCTAGGGTAAGTGTTCGGTACAGGGAAGTTGCTAAGGCTGAAGCGACACCAATGTTGTTAATTCCATGGAGGTCTGAAATGAGGGCACATGTGCGGCTGTGGATCCGATTTACTTTTCATGTGCTAGATAGGGTTAAGTGTAGGGTGAGGGTTATGGTTAGGGTTATGTTTACGGTTAGTGTTAGGTCCCAGGAGGCTCTCCACCCATGTAGTGTCAAATGGCAATATTTTATTCTTTTTGATGGCTAAGTAATATTCCAGGGTGTGTGTATGTATGTATGTGTATACACACACACACGCACGCACACACACATATACATACCGTGTGTGTGTGTGTGTATGTACGTCTATATCCATTCATCCATCGATGGACATTTGGGCTTTTTCCATACTTTGGCTATTGTTGATAGTGGTGCTATAATCATGGGGGTGCATGTGTCCCTTCAAAACAGCACACCTGTGTCCCTTAGATAAATGCCTAGTATTGCAATTGCTGTGTCGTAGGATAGTTCTCTTTTTAGGTTTTTGAGGAGCCTCCGTACTGTTTTCCAGAGTGGCTGCAACAGCTTGCATTCCACTATTCATTGTTCAGTGGGATGTTCTTTATTCTACAAGTATTTGTTATCTTTCCAAATTTTTTCTGGTGGTTGATTTCGAGTTTCATAGCATTGGGGTCTGAAACTGTGCACGGTTTGATCTCTATCTTTTTGTACTTGTTGAGTACAAGTAAACATAAAATTATTTATGTTTACTTATTTTAGAGAGAGAGACAGAGCATGAGCGGGGGAGGGGCAGAGAGAGAGGGAGACAAAGAATCCGAAACAGGCCTCAGGCTCTGAGCTGTCAGCACAGAGTCCGACACAGGGCTCCAACTCACAAACCATGAGATGACGACCTGAGCTGAAGTCAGATGCTTAACTGAATGAGCCTCCCAGGCACCCACTTTAATGAAATTTTAAATGACACCGTTCAAATTGCACTTGCTACCTTGCAAACTCAGAGAGAGAGAAAGAAATGTGAAGAATCAGGAAGTGGTTAAGAGTTGGCTGCTGAGTTTTACCGTAATTTGGCTTTGGAGGGTTTTTGTTCATTGGGTGAAGTGAGCACAGCATATTTGCCTGCCATTTACCACAGTAGACAATGGGCCTCTGGGAGCCAAAACTCTTTCTGACCAATGAGTTGGAATTTCAGTAGGACCGCCAAGATGAGATTTGCTATTTCAAGGACTAGGAGTTATCTTTTATTTTCACAACTAGGTAATTATCACATCATTCAACTTTGCCCTCCAAGATATGTAGAAAATACCCAAATATAGTTGAGAGAGAAAGGGTGATAGCCAAAGTGTATAATCCTTTCCCTTTAAAAAATATGTTTAAATTATGCTTTATGATTTTTTTTTTAATTTTAGTGAGGGGCATGCAAGTGGGGGAGAGGGGCAGAGGGAAAGAGAGAGAATCTTAAGCAGGATTCACACTCAGTGTGGAGCCCAACACAGGTCTGGGTCACATGATCCTACAATCATGACCTGACCCAAAATCAAGAATCTGATGCTCAACTGACTGAGCCACCCAGGTGCTCAATAGTCTCTTTCTCTCTGAATGCTGAATAGTAAATTTTCAACGTGAATGGGGGATAAACATGCATACATACATACATACATATGTATACCACTAAGAAAGCCATGAGTTGTTAGACATGAACTATTTTCCATCACCTTTGTCTTCTAGTTATATTCATGCCTCAAGGTGATTGTTGATTGCAATGCACGATCTTGCTGTGTGAGGTACAAATTGTTGTGTGATCAGTTTTCCGTGAAAGTCTTTCCTCATATCTGTCTTAACCACAAGATGCAAATGTCGAATTCAAGGATGTAGAGCTAAGAGCCTTCAGGTCCAATAACTGTCAACTAGAAGTTATATATTCTGTTGGGGAGAAATCCCCATATGATGGCAATGACTTTGCATTGGTAAGGGAAAGAATACTTTCATGCCTTCGTGGTTCTTGCCTTTTTTCTGTCTCACCAAAATCAAGACTCAGGTCATGTGCACGTTTATCAAGAAAACACCTTTTTCTTTTTTTCCAGAAAATAAAAACGCCCTGGAAGACAAGTGTGATGCATTGAGGTCTTTGAAAGCCACAAAGGAAGCAAAAGTCAAACAGCTGAAGGAGAAAGCACATAACCTGGAAGAATTCTATGAACAAAGAAAAGTGCCTACAAAAAAGTAACATGGGGGCGCTTGGGTGGCTCAGTCGGTTGAACGTCCAAATTCGGCTCAGGTCATGATCTCACGGTCCATGAGTTCAAGCCCCATGTCGGGCTCTGTGTTGACAGTTCAGAGCCTGGAGCTTGCTTTGGATTCTATATCTTCCTCTGGCCCTACCCAAATCTCAGTCTGTCTCTATCAAAAAATGAATAAACGTTAAAAAAAATTTAGAAAAGTAAGATGTTCATGTGAGAACTGTCACAAGGACCGGATTGTGTGGGAGAACATGGCAGCCAGTAGAGATAATTGTATTTCTTTTGGAACTGGGTCCAGAGTATTTTTGCCCAATGCATTCAGTAGTATTGGACCTTCCCTTCCTACCTTGCTTTCTGTAATGTAACCTGCATTTTCCTTTCTGTCCTAAGTGCTTGCCACACATTGTGTCATGTTTTGGGGGTGGAAGAGGGAAGGTACCATCATTAATAACTTTAATACCTGGATCCACTCTGGATCCACCTACACTGTCCTACAGGTTTCAATCGCATCACACTGTTTTGTCACCCAGCAATTAGGTCATTTTTCTTCAGGACCAGACATGGGTCAAAAATGTGTGGGGAAAAAAAATGAATTATCTTGCTGCAGAAACAATGGAAGTTGCTTTCTGGAAAGTGCGTAGGGGTACCAGCAGTACTGGATCCCTGCATCCATTCTGCCAGTGAGATTGCTCACTGCAGGCCCAATCCCTAAGAAAGTCAAGTTGTTTCCTGTCCCCTGATTTTTTAAGTGTAACTCTTCTGAGTCTTGGCCAAAGCCCGCAGCTTCACTAGGGCTCATCTTTGCTGGCCGCCCCTGAACTACACTTGTTTACTTCTAAGTCTGTGCCCATAATGTTGTTCAGCTTCTTTGCCATTCAAATGTATGCCCCCCACCTCAATGATGAGTCCTAGGGAGTTTGGGTCCAACTGCCAGGCTGGCTTTGTCCTGGGCTTCCTTCTTCTCCATCTTGGTCTTGTGTGTCTTTGTGGGGTTGTCAGACACTTGGTGCATTCAGTAACATGTTTCCTCCTTTGTACAGTATTTCCTTTTGTTCTCAGGAGGAGATGCGGGACTTTAAAGTCCCTCACTCGTGTTGGAAAATGAAGTCTTCTCTTCCCTGGAGACTCACCTTATATTTGTCCTTCCCACAGCTGGGGTTAGGGCTTGCTCTGTCTCACTGGCATCTTGTTTTTGTTAACTCGTAAGCACTTTCTGTGAGTGGGTGCAGCACCCTGACCTCCTCTCTATCTTCAACCCCTTACAACAGAGCCACTACATTACAACCACTCCAGCAAGCATTTGCCGAAGGACTGCCTGAGAGGCCAGAAGGAAATGCATGTGCCTTTCTCTGTCTAGTGCTTTTGTGTCATTTTCTAAGAGATTTTCAATTTTGCATGTGATTCTTGAGTACATCAAGTGTCAAGTTGAAACCATCTCAATCAACACCACAAAGAAAATAGTCTGAGGGTAACACAGCAACCCAGCCTTGCCAAGCATTGCCTTTTGCTGCCTTCATTATCAATGGAATGAGTCTTGTTAAAGTAGATTTGGCTCCATGAAGTTGAGAGTTTTCCACCTGAAATCTCTTTCCTGGAAGTAATCCCAGACTGTGTGACAGTTCATATCATGTTGTACGTCAGGAGATGATGTTGTTCTAAGATTGGCCTTTTGAAGGTGGAGGCACGGGTTGCAGTCCTGAACTCTAGCGATGTCTGGGAGTGAGCTGCAATGTTAGTGAAACCATATTCTGGAAGGTCGTCTTTCAGGTGATTGCCTGTGTCATGGTACAACTTTTGGACTGAGAATCAGGGCTCCCCATGGAGGTGTAAGACTAGTGATGATCCCCTGCTTCATCCTAATGGGTACAGTTGGTCAGATATGGTTTTTCACTCACTGATGAAATGAGTCTTCACCATCTCAAACAAAAGACCAACTCTGGGAAGGCACAAAGTACAATGTTATTTGATGACTTTATGATAAAGGAGAGGAAACGAGAACTAGAAAGACAGTTCCAATAGTAGAGACGCGGCAGCAGACAGAAGTTGAATTTTCTTGAACTTAAATGGGGTGTTCACTTCATTTCTCTGATTGGGTTGTCAGTCTGTGCATTTATGGGAGAAGTGGGGGAAGGGATATTTGCATAGGACTTCAAGAGTGCTGGGAGGTAAAAAGGGAGAACCTCTGGACCTTGTTCCTGACTGTGTATGTATCTTTCCCATCATAGGAAGCTGAAAATGACACTGTGAACTGGTGGCAAAGAAGAATCAGCTGGCAGCTGCAGGTAAAATTTGAAAATAGCTACTTAAGGGGCGCCTGGGTGGCTCAGTCGTTTAAGCGTCCAACTTCAGCTCAGGTCATAATTTCACAGTCCGGGAGTTCGAGCCCCGTGTCAGGCTCTGTGCTGACAGATCAGAGCCTGGAGCCTGTTTCAGATTCTGTTACATCTCTCTCTGTCCCTCCCCCGCTCATGCATGTGCTCACTCTCTCTCTGTCTCAAAAATAAACATTAGGAAAAAAAAGAAAATAGCTACAGAAGAAATAAACAAGTGCAAGTGAGTTCAGCTAGTAATTACCAGCAGCTCATGAAACTGCTGTTCATTTTTTGGTTTTTAATCTTTGTGCAGTGTTTAAAGTCAACATATGCATAGAGTATTAACAGATAAAAAAGGTAAGTTTAGAAAGAATAAAACAATTAAGTTTCTAAACATTTGCAGATCTCAAGTAGTGGCCAGACTGTGTGGAAACTTTGTCCATGCTAACATTCCTCGGAGGTGGTGTCAATTGTCATCATATGTAGGAAAGCAGTGTGTCATACAATGAATCATACCCATCAACGTGGTAGTGCCATTTCATGGCCCTCATCTTTGCAACCCTGGGAAACATGGTGAGGATATAAGTTATAGAAGAATAGATCTTTATGATAAAAGACACTTGTCACATGATGAGTTAGAGAAAGATTGAAAATGGGAAGGAATTCTATGAACTCTGAACCCTACAGGCGTGGAATAACGAGTAAGGAAAAGATGTAACAATAGCTTTGATCCTACTGGTCATTGATAATCATGTGCAAAGTGTTTCATGTGTAAGAATAAATTGTATCCTGGGACAAATATGAGGTTGTTGGGAACGTGGGCAGGTTATTTAAAATCATACCCAATATTGGGCCTTATCTGACAAGAGCAATTGTAACTCACAGGCAACAAATTGAACAAACACGGGAACAGCTGCAGCAGGCACAGCTCCCCTTTAGATACCAGGTAACCTGAGTTCTGCCTGACATACTGAACCCTTAGCACCCCACGCGGGTGAGTGTAGTGGCCCTTGGAATCCCTGACCACGGGCTTTTCATTGTTGGCTTTTTCAGCTTGCAGTTCATGAGAAGAATGCTCAGGACAACTAGGTAAGTGTTTTCTTGTTTCCTCCTCTTTCTTTGGTGCATAGTGTGGCACCACCTTCCGACTGAAGGTGGATGTGTTTTTTCTCCCCCAGATCAAGACTCAGATCTGGGACAGGGAGATGGCAGAGCAGGGCAGGGAGGTCGCTTACTTGAAATACAGGTGTGGTCATTTGACTTGCGTTTTTATGGGTGTTTCCAGGGATGACGCCTGCACTGTTTGTTGTCTAGTAGACGACGCGGTGTTGCAACTCTTCTAGAAGTCCATTATTTTTCTGTATCCAAGACTGGACGGGATGGAAGCAAAGAGGCTGCCTGAGGGATACATGAGGCAGAAACCAATCACTGCAAGAACCCTCCACGGAGAGGTAAGGAGCACGTTGTGATGTGCCGCAGTCTAATTTCTGCTGTGCAGCCTGTTCCTGTGTGTGATCATCGTGTGGTCTGGAAAGAATCACAAGCAGTCAGGACGGCAGGTGGTCTGAAGGGGTGACAGAAGGGTGTTCTCCTCTGGTGCTGCAGACAGTGAGGCACTTGTCCCTGTGACTGGTGGAGCTCATGCCCCTCCTCTGACGGTGACCCTCCCACCTCCTCTAACATCCCGGTGTCTGAAGAGCCTGGAAACCTTCTTCCCACCCGGACACAATACGAAGACTTTAGTTTATTTGAGGAGAAGGTCATTTATTCACTAGTTTTAACAGTCTTTCTTTTTGTTTGTTTTGCAAACTGTAGCCCTACATCCCTCATTTCAAGTTCCATAAAGCTTAGCTTAGTCCTCTGATGGTATCAGTGCAACTCTGCAGCTTCACTGCTAACTTCTGACAGTTTTCCTTTTCTCGATAGTGTCAAATTAGTCTTTCCTTATATACTAACTGCTCTCATGTGGAAGGCAGCTTGTAGATAAGCTGGGAGATTGAACAATTTGCCTGAAGCCTGAAGAAATGCACCCTTCTTGAGGACTCATTGAGGATATACACCAAACCAGTATTCTCAATGTTATTCTTTTTTGTTAATTTTATTTATTTTGAGAGACGCATAGACAGAATGCCAAGCAGGCGCCACACTGTCAGTGAGGAACCCAATGCTGGGCTTGAATTCACAAGCTGTGAGATCGTGACCTGAGCCAAAATTAAGAGTTGGATGCTGAATCCAAGCATCCTCAGATTAATTCTTGATCTGTAATGGAATCGTGATTTCCCATGATGTATACTGAGAAAACTGTTTTACTGGTGAATTCTAAATTGCTAGTTTGCCTGGCCTGTCCACAGTTATGTGATTAATTATGAAACAACATGAACTAGGGCACCATGAGGCCTTTATCAAGGTGAGGGGACGGTTCTCCCCCTTATCCTTGGGGACCTGACCATAGGGAAAAGTTTAAGATATTTGAGGAATGAGTTGAGGGATTGTTTTCATTCCGCACAGTCCTCTAAAAGCAGAATAAACCTCTGTCCCTTCTAGGGTCTTTAGTAGATCGAGAAACTGCTGAAACCTTTGTGGGTTACAGTGGCTCTGACGGTACCAAGAATGCATACAAGGACAAGGTAAATGCCAGGGCCATTCTCAGTTGTAACTCTTTTGGGAAACCCTCATCTTTATGTACAGCATGCTCCCCGGCCTTGTCTCATTTTGCGTGTTGTGTGATATGTCTGTTTGTTCTTTCTTTTCCAAATGCATACTCATAACCCAGGAGCCCACAGGCTTCTCAATTTTTAGTCTGTCAGCTTTCTGTGGTAAGTTTAGAAGCCAAAAGCGCTTAGAGACTGAGTACCTTAAGGTTTTTCCATGAGTTTCAGGAAATAATGAGAGGAGGATGACTGCACACTCCAAAAAGAGGTCTCCCGGCCTGGGTGATCCCTTCCAGACCTCACCTCTGTGGGAACAGTGTGGCTGCTGTGTCTTCCTTTCTTGATTCTGGCTAGGAGATGAACCAGTTAGAAACGACATCATGACTCCAACTTTTTATTATGTGCCCTGTGCCATTTAGAGTGGTCATAGACAAAGCCAATGTCATCACCTTTCTGTCTTTGTTGGTAAATGACTTGTCTGGAATCCTCCAGCTATACCTTAGGTAAAAAACAATTTGCACACTGTGTCCTTCAGTTGTGTTTCTATGAGCAGTTTCTGGTTGTGTCCCCAGTCACTATTAGAGCTGATATAATCTCATGACACATACCAGTTTTATACCAAAACACTTGCATGAAATCTGTTATGTGAATTTCTCCCTCTTTTTTTCCGTTGCACATAACTACTCTGTGTCCTTTAGTATGCTTAAAGTCAGAATTCCCTATGAATTAAGATGAACACATCTGAACTTTGTAGACATTTACCACAAGTAACTCGTTCTTCACAGAAGACTCTCATTCCCCTGCAAGATTCCAGGCATCCTCCACTCCCCAGAGGTCTCCGAGGCCTTTGACAACACTTCAAGAGGGAAGACTCCTTTCTCAGGGAGAGGACCAGAGGAGGCACAGTGAGGGTCCGGCTGCAGAACGTTTTGCCAGGAGTGGCTGTGATTCCATGAGCAGAATATGAGTCGTTTATTCCCAATCATTTTTTTTGTGTTCTTAATATAGCAAAGGCAGAGCATCTGGAGTCGCCGTAGAGGAGGGATGCAGGGTGAACCTGGACATCGATGGCTGCCTATCGGGAGAATGCTACTTCATTAATCTGTAATTACTTCTGTTAACCCTCTAGGACAGGACCCTTGCCATTTTACTTCTGCAGACATGGGCAATGATGTGTGGTGGCAATAGGTTAACCTCTTGCATCTACTACCCCAAGCTGTAGGTGGTATCCAGTGGCAGGGACAGACTTTTCAGGTACTGATGCTACTCTCTTGGATCCTGGTGGTAGAGAGGTGGCAGGTGCTAACACCTTCTTCTCTGGGTTACAGCTGCTTTTGGTATTGGTTCTCTTGTCTGGCATATGGATGTAGCTGTCACTTCTGTTCTGCAGGGCAGTCTGGATCCTGTGGACCTCCGCCGTTAACTGGATGATTCTGCATGCCCTACCCTAGACATGCCCCGCCCCCATGGACTATTAGGCACATCCACCTCCTGAACCTTAGTGGCCCTGAGGCCACCCGGAACCCCTCCACCTGCAACACTTGGTAAGATGATCTAAGCACTAGGATTTGACTCTAAAACACGCTCACCTTATTTTGTTGCTGTTAGGTCTTGGGCCAAGGTGCAGAGGCGGTACCACAGACCATTGTGATGCAAGGGGAATGTGTCTGCTGCCATTACCATATTCCTCAAGTTGCTCAGGATCTCATCTTTGTCCTTTCCCCCACCATGGGTTGGTACAGGCATCTCTTGTGGAAAAGGAATGGGGCCGTATGCAGAAAAGCAGACATAGCGCTTCAGCAGAAATGCCCTGTACACAGTCCACTTGCTGGGATCTGTGAGGCATGAGGCACAATGTAACGTACGTCCATCTAGTTGTGCTCACAGCCATCCATAGTTGTTCTATGAGTGATGAATACATCTGAATCAGGGCTTTTAGGAGTCTTCATCAAGTTATAAGGGATGGTTCTTCAAGTTCTTTTTGGGTATCACCGGAGGCATGTGGGACACCCTGTGCATGTAATTTGGGATCTCACTGGGACAAAGAGTTTAAGTTGACGGAAGTATGTGGGGAGGGATTTTTTTTTTGTTTTTGGCCTCCAAACAGTCTACTCAAGTCAGAATAAACCTCCATCCCTTCTAGAGCTTTTTGCAGGTCTAGAAGTAGGTGTCACAACCAAGAGTGACATCGACACTGGCTCTGCCAAAACTACCAAGAAGCACAAAGTAAATACTGTGGCCATTTTCAGTTCTAAGTCTTTACGGACAGCCACATCTTTCTGTACAGGACACTCTCCTGCTATTGTCTCTGGTTTGTGTGAAGTATGGCCTGTCTACTGTTTTTTTTTTTTTTCCCAAATGCAAAACCTTTACCACCGAGTCTATGGGATTCCCTATTTTCCAGCTGGCATCTCTTTGTGGTAACTTTAGAAGCTAAGCGTGCTTAAGGGTGAGAACCATAGGGCTTTTCCAATGTGTTCCTGGAATAAATCAAGGAGGATGACACCACACTCCACTTGGAAGTCTCCTACCTTGCCTCATTCTTTGTGGATCTCCTCAATGTGGAATCATTGCTCTTGCTGTTTCTTCCTCTCCTGTTTCCTTCTATTGAGGGTTTTAACGTGCTCAGAAAAATCTGTGGGTATCCTTACAATTTGAAAATGCAAACTGCCTTCACTCCAACTTATATTTTTGTATGTGTCATTTACAGTGGTCTTAGACAAAGTAAATTTCATACCCATCAGCATTTTGGTAAACATGCTGTCCAGAGTCCCTTCAGGTGTGCCCTGGGCACAAATATCTGAACTATAAGAGGTGGCATATTTGCCATAGAAAACATGCACTGAAACTTAAGTTGTGAAGAGAAAAAATCCAAAATTACCTGTGTGTCAAGTCCCCACGGTGTCCTTCACTTGTGTTCACATGAGCACATTCTCTCGTGTCCTGTGTCACAGGTACAGGTAAAACATGGAAACTTACACCAGACATCAAAGTGCATTTGTGTTAATTTTGTCTTTTAGAATTTCAGCTCATTTTTCCAGAGGACACAATTACCCTGCAGAGTGTACTGCACTTAAGCTGAGAAGTACCTCTGAATTCAAATAAATTAGCTGAACCCAACTAACATGTATAGGCTACCTGTTTCTCTAAGAGCATGCTTTCCCAGGTCCTCTACAGGCCCTCACTGTGCCCATGGATAGCACTTCCAGAGAGGAGGAGATCCCATTGTCGGGACAGTAGTTTGGACACAGGCAGGGGCTTAGAGGCAGAACTTTGAGCCACGAGGGCTATGATTCCATGTGTGGACACTGGCTTTGTCATTCCTTCTCATTCTGTAGTTCTTCACATACACAATAAACAGCCTCTGTGGTGGAGGGGATGAAGGGTGGAGTGTGATCCTGGACATAGTTGACTTCCTATCTGGAATATGCTACTTTGTTAATTTAGTATTCAGCCTATAAATCTTCTAGGAAAAGGACGCTTGCTGTTTCTATGTTTCCAGACACGTGGGGACATTAGTTTACCCCAATCACATCCTCTTCCCACCCCAAAGCTGTAAGTGGAACCCAAAGTATGGGTAGAGATTTTGGCACTGATGCTGCCCTCTTGGAACCTGGTGGTGGGGAAGCTAGTAGGATATGAGCACTGCTGCTTTGGGTTTCTGCTTTTTGCTGGTGTTGGTGCTCGGTTCTGTCCTATGAACATACCTCTCATTTCTTTTCCGCAGGCTATTTTGTATGCAAGAGTCCTGGTCCTTTCCCAGGATTGCCTTGCAGGCTGTACCCTGTGGACCACCCTTCACCACCAGTCATGGGCTATAGGCCACATCCCCCTCCTCCACCTACTCTCTTTGTTAAGATGACCTCAACTGGATGAGTGGCTGGAAAAGTATATTCATCTTCTTCATGATTGACTTTGTGGCAACGATGTAGAGATGGTTGTGAGTCTTGGCAATGCAACTCCAAACTGCCTGAGGACACTGTAGCATATCTCAAGTTTCTCAGGACATACATACAATGGGCAGTGTCATGTCCCTGTAATACAGTGAGCTATACGTTTCTCTTGTCAAATGAAAGAGGTTTTTTACACAAAAGCAGACGTATCAGCAGTACTGGGGCGTATGTTGGAGACACAATGTGTTGGGTTCTCTAACTTTTAGAGCATCAGGTGTCCTGTGTGAAAGAGGGACATTCATTAAACGATGCAGACCTTGTGATCACCATGATGGAAACACCAGTGAAGGATCCAGTGCAAAACCGGGGGAGACTTGAATCATACAGGAATAGAAGGGAAGTTGAGCACAAGAAGCAGAGTTTGAGGAGGTGCAGAGGGGAGGGTGTTGGGGGTCAGTGAGATGCAGCTGGAGGTCATTCCTGGCCACAGCCTGAGCAGGGAGTGTGAGGTCCATACAGAGCTGCTATGTGGGACCGCTCTCAGTGCACAATGCACTGTTCAGCTCCAAAATGTCAGTGTGTTGCCAAAGTGCACGCAGGTAATCACCTAAAAAGATTCTTGTCTCCCTGGATTTTCCTGAAGGTTCTACATATTTGTGGGGGGGGGGGGGGAAGAGCCCTGGAGATATGGGGAATTTAACTTGTTCTTATGAAAATGCTGTATGCCCAAGTTCATATCCCTCAGTGAGACTAAAAGTGGAGACAGTTTCTAGATCAGCTGAGTCATCCTACAATTCAGGGCTGGCCAGATGCCACCCCTGCTGGACCCCTGTCATCACCCTGACTACAGCTTTGCATCTCCTCAAACTTCTCTCACAATATCCTGAGGCTTTGCCTGTGTTCCTGCTGTCTCAGCCCTAATAACAGTTCTCAGTGGGACCTACACAGAGCCTCAGCTGTGTTATCTGTGAAAACAGGGGTAATATTTGTTTCTAAGAACAAGAGAAAAAGAAGACATTCAGTGTATAAAGCATCTGCAAAATCTCTGGGAACACGCTTCTCACAGTTTCAGTTAAGATAGCTCCACACAATGATCCTCCAAAAAAGATGGTCACAGGAGTTCATTAAACTAGGACTGTTAACAACTCAGCCCAGGGAGTGGGAATCACGGTTTTAAAAAATAAGACAATGTCCCTCGTTTTTCTATTAGAATTCGGGCCCTGCCACACAGTGAAAGAAAAGCTAATTATGAGAATGTGTACATTCAGAGACCTAGATCTGAAGACAATCATTTTCTATTACACATAATCTCACAGATGCAGCCACACACTACAGTGTTCATCTGAGGCCACAGCCACAGATAAACTACAGAAGACAGAATGCATGTAGGAAAACATAAGGTCACAGGGAAATAAACCAAAATCTCTTTGCCTTGTAGGACAACTCTTTTGAAATTTGAAGAGGACTGTGCATGGTGACAGACTATCATGTTTGTATATACATTTTAAGAATGTGCCAGATCTACCTGAATGCTTTCCATGCCCATCCTGTCCCCTCCACTTTGTCCTTCCTACTGTCCCCTAATCCACCTTTCATCGTTATGTCTCTGTGTCAGCGTCTGCTTCTAGGACCATCTACTCTCACTCCCCATTGGAGCACACAGTGGGGTTCCTGTACACACAGGTAAGAAAGTACCAGAAATGGTGGAGGGAGTTTTCTGGGGTGATGGGACCTTCCTATATCTAGGTGCTTATGCTCATTTATTTTGGAAATATTCCCTGAGTCCATGATGCCTTCGGGTCAGATAGGTATCTGTCCTTAGGAAATGGTTGAGATCTAATGGTGGAGAAGGATGAGGGACCAGCAGTGACTGTGGTAGAGGAGTGAGGGTCAGACCCATGCCCAGGATGCCAGGTGTTCACAGACAGCACCACGTGTAGGAGGACTCTGAGGAGCAGAGATTTCTTGATCAGACCCATGGACTACATAATCATCCTGCAGTTTCCTCACTGAGCGATGGCCAGAGCAGAAGGACAGCAGCTGGAGGACACCCTGATCATGGCTGGAGTGGAGCAGTGGGCCTGGGGGATTGAGTCAGGGAAAGGGACAGGCAGAAGGCAGCAACAGGGAGTTTGAGAGACAAAGGAAAGAGAAGAGAAGGGACCCTTCTCTGCTGACTTCACCTACATTTCTGTGTGACCAAAATGAGACGCTTGTCTCCCAGGGAAGGGAAGAGGGCTGGCAAAAAGACAGAATGACATACTCAGCTCAAGTGCCCAGGGTATCTGCCTTGCTCTTGAGTACCTAACACAGGAAGCACGTGCTTTCTGTCATGATTGGAACTGCAGCTCGTACCATTTAGTGAAAATCAATCCAATTATGCATCCCTCAGCATTAAAGTACTCCAACAAAATTAAGTGAACAGACTGAAAGATACAACACAGGATAAAGTCCAAAGGTAGAATGACTGCAATACTTTCGGGCATACAGTCTATCAGAAAAGGAGGTAGGTACCCTAGTGCTGGCCTTCAGACACCTGGGCAATATCTGAAAATGTAAAAAAAAAAAAAAGTCCTTACTCCAAAAGCAACATTAGCTCTAGACACAAAGGGATCATGATTTAAGGTTTAGAGAGAAAGCATGTGACTTCATGGTGCTGTGTCCAAGAGATCAATTCTCATCAAATTATACCCTTTAATTTGAGGCTCTTTGTTATATGTAAATTATACGTCATTAAAGAGAGTTTCAAAGCACAAAATACTAGAAGCAAATGTGGGAACGTTCCTTTCAAATCCTGAAGTGCATGGGTGAGATGAGTCTGTCTGCCCATGTCTCAAAAATCCAAAATAATAAGACACTTAAAAAATTAATAGCAGACTAAGCAGACCCTGAGCTCACACTGTCCCATGTTTTCAACTGCATAACATCCACATCCAAGTCCATGAACCAGAGAACGATCCAAAGACTGGCAGAACAAACTCCACACCTAAATAGAAGCTGCATCAGAAAGGTGGAGTCTGGCTGCCTGCAGAAGGGGCAGAAAAAGTGAGCCCTCACACCAGGGAAGACTAATCTCCATAACATTGGGCATTAAAACCCAGGGGGGGCTGAAATCCCTTGAGTTTAGATCCTGGGCTTTGGAGGTCAGCTGACCCAGCACTGGGTGATCCAGGAGGATGAGTGATAGCCAGGTCCCTGCCTGTGTAGAGAGGCAACGTAAACATGGCATTTCACACAATGCTTAGGCCACAGGAGACACATGTATTCATGCTGATTCTTGATTCTTGACTCAGCTGGCCTGCCTGGGTCCCACTGACACCACTGACAGCAAGCACAGCCCACAACAGGCACGCATTCAGTGCAGACCTCCGCACTGAAAGGAAAAGTAACCCAGACACAACAGCAGGGAGTGAGCAATACCCATACGATATCCTCCTGAAGGTCCAGGTTCTATAAACGGAGATGTGCACTGCTGAGGACTCCAGGACCTCTTCTTCATAACGGCATTAATTTCAAGATCAGAAGGCACAGCTGACTTTCCTAACACAGAGAAATGGAGCCAGAGAGACAGACAAAATGGACACACAGAGATGTTTATCCACAGTGAAAGACCTAGTCAAAGCCACAGCCAGAGATCTAAGCCAAAGACATATAAGTAACATACCTGATACAGAATTTAAAGCAATGATCATAAGGATACTCACTGGAGTTGTGGAATGAGTAGAAGAGTGAGACCCCTGACAGAGGTAAGATATAACATAGTTACACACTGAGGACACAATAAAGGAGAAACATGCTTGCTGGAATGAACAGAGGGATGGAAGAAGCAGCCGAACAAACTAGTGACCTCGAAGACTAAGTGATGGAAATTAATCACACTGAACCAAAGACAGAGAACAGAATTCTGCCACGTGAGACGAGACTAAGGGAACTCAGTAACTACAGGAAAGATAATAGTATTCATATTGTAGGAGTCCCAGAAGGAAGAGAAAATGGGGAAGAAAATTTATTTGAGAAAACAATAGCTGAAAACTTCCCTAATTGGGGGAGGAAAACAAACATCCACATCCAGGAGACTAGAGAACTCCCATCAAAATCAGGCCAACACACAAACCTATTGTAAGGAAACTTACAAATTAGGGTGAGAGTAAAGAAAAACTCATAAAAGCAGCAAAACAGTCCTTAACTTAGAAGGGAAGACCCATGAGGCTAACTACATATTTCTGAAAAGAAACTTGGCAAGCCAGAGTGACATCACATATTCAAAGTGCTGAATGGAAAAATCAGCAGCCAAGAATACTCTATTCAGCAAGGCTATCTTTCAGGATGAAGGAGACACAGACTTTCACAAAGAAAAACTAAAGGAGTTTGTACCACTAAACCAGTCCTGCAAGAAATATTAAGAGGGATTCTTTGAGTGGAAATGAGAGACCAACAGTGACAGTATAGAGGTAGAAGACAAGTTCAAGTAAAAAATGAACATTTCTGGGAAAAAATCAGTTAAAATACTCAGAGAAATGGATCTGAAATATAATAACATCTGCCAAAAACCTAGGGAGGAGAAAGTAATGGGTTCAAAGGTAAATGACCATCAACTTAATACAAACTGCTAAATGCAGAAGAGGTTATATAAACACCTAACAGTAGCCATATCCTAAAACCAGTCATAAATATGCTAAGAATAAAGAAATCAAAATGTATCACTAAAGAAAATAAGCAATACATGAAACAAAGGCAAGAAAGGATCAGAGAAAATCATTAGAAACCACAACGAAACAGGCAATAAAATGGCAATACATATATACATAGCAATCAATTTTGAAGGGAAATGGAGTGAATGCTCCAGTCTAGAGAGGTAGGGTCTAAGAATGGGTGACAAAACAAAACAGATTCTGATGCCTACAAGTGACCCACTTTACACCTCAAGAATGACAGGATAGCGAAACATCACACAAATGAATGTCAAAAGAAAGCTGGGGTGGCAATATTTGTATCAGAAAAAATACACTCAAAAAAGTACATAACAAGAGACAGAGGAGGACAGTATATAACAGTAAATGGTACAATCCCAAAAGAAGATATAACAACTGTAAATATATCCCACAATTAAATGGGATTTATTCCCAAGCTACAAAGGTGGTTCAATATTCGCAAATCAATCAATGTGATACAATACATCAACAGGAGAAAGGATAAGAACCAGATGATCAGGAAATCCGGGTGGCTGATCCTTTAACAGTCTGAAATCAGCTCAGGTCATGACTTCATGATTCCTGAGTTCAAGTCCTGCGTCAGACTCTGTGCTGAAAGCTCAGATCCAAGAGCCTCCTTCGACTTCTATGTCTCCCTCTCTCTCTTCCCCTCCCTGCTCACGCTCTCTCTCAAAATTAGTAAACGTTAAAAGAAAAGCAGCATACAGTCATTTCAATACATGCAGAAGGGAACATTTGACAAAGTACAACATCCGTTCATGCATGTAACCCCCTAAAGTAGGTTTACAGGAAACATACATTAACATCATAAAGGTTATCTATGAAAACCCTGCAGTTATAATCAAGCTTAATGGGGAAAATCTGAGAGCTTTTCCTGTAAGGTCAGGAAGAAGACAAGGATGTTTACTCATACCACTTTTAGTAAACAAATTACTGGAAGTCCTAGCCACAGCCAGCAGACAAACAAAATGAAACTATTTGCAGATTACATGACACTATATATAGAAAACCCGAAAGAGTCCACCCAATAACTGCTAGAACTGATAAATGAATTCAGCAATGTCACAGGATGCAAAATCATTGTACAGAAATCTGTTGCATTTGTAGACCATACAGAAGCAGTAGAAAGAGACATTAAGAAAACAGTCCCATTTACAGTCATACAACAAAAATAAGGTATCTATAAATCTAACCAAAGTGGTGAGCGACCTATACTCAGAAAAGTATAAAACAGTGATGAAAGAAATTCAAGATGACACAAAGAAATGGAAGGACATTTCATACCCACGGATCAGAAGTACAAGTATAGTGAAAATGTCTATGCTTCCCAAAGCAATTGACAGAATTAGAGCAATTTCCATCAAATTACCGACAGCAGTTTTCACAGAACGACAACAGTCCTAAAATTTGTATGGAACCAAAAAAGACCCCAATCTTCAGAGTAAACAATCTTTATGTGAAGTGATAATTATGGATGGCACTATGCCTCTGGATCTTCTGCTCCAAAACACAATAACTCTGGCTTAAGCATTTCAACAAACGTTAGACATATCCCAACCAAGGATCATTCTACAAAATACATTCTACAAACGTACCCTCAAAACTTTGCACCTTATGAAAAATATGGAAAAATCTAAAAATTGTCATGGCCAAGTGGAGCCTAAGGAGACAGGATGACTGTAATGTGCCAGCTGGGATGAGTCTGGGCTAGGAGAGGTTAAAACCGAAGCAATCTGAATAGAAATATAAACTTTACTTCATACTACCATATCTCTTTGATACATTGATTGTGATCATGTACCAACCATTATGACATCAATAGTGAGAAACAGTCTGATGTATGTGGATACTCAGTATTATGCTCCCAATTTTTTTTGGTAACTAGAAACCCATCATGAAAGAATAGATTATTAGTAATCATGGTTTTTCTACACGTAAGATTACATAACCAGTTCCAGTATTAGTTACTAGTGATGTACATGTACCTATTCTTGTTCTTACTATTGTTTAATTTAAATAATAGCATTCATGGTACAGAAAACTGAATGCATGATAAACCCTTCATAGAAACATCTACTTTACATATTTTAAGATAGTAACGTATGTATATACGACTCTATTATGTGGTATGTAAATGTTTTTCTGATCTTGAACGAGCATGTCATTGAATGGCTTTCCATAAAGGTGGTTATGCTAGATAATGAATGATACTCAGATTTTACAGGATGTACGTCACATCATGCCTGAACATTGTCAAAAATAAAAAGATACATGCGGCCAGATGAAGCATTGTGACTGGCTCACTTATTGTAAAGAACCCTTGCTTTACTATTTTCACGTATATTTTTAGCAGGAATACAAGAGAATCAAATATTTCCAAATCGAAGAGATATTCAAAGACTGGAAGAACGATAGGGAGTTCAAAGGGTTTCAGAAGGATAAGATGTGACCATGAAGGGGGAGTCACAGGCAAGCAGCTTTCTCTGGTCCACACTGACATGTTTGCATGAGGATATGTGACTTGCCAAAGGGTAAGTCCCAGAAGTACAAGAGGAAAAGACAACGCTTTAGGGCGGGGTGACTTGGAAAGGGTGCTTCTGTGCCTAAGTGATGGGTCAGCAACCTGGCTGGGGGTCCCTGCGTCAAAGACTTCAAAAGGTCAGCAGTAACCTATACTCACAAAGATCTTAGCAACATAGATCAAAGTAACTTAGAGCCACAAAGATCTTAGAACCACAGAGTCGATCTTCACCTATGATTAGGAGATGGTCACAGTTTCACAGGATATGATCTTTGGGCCGGCAGTAGATGCCTAAAATATTATTTAGGGCTATACATTTAATGAAAAAAATGTATGTGTAAAAATTTGGGTTTGGAATGTTAAGAAAAATCACAGGCCCATCATGGAGTTACTTACGTTAAGGCCACATGTCACTAAACCTAATTTCATTCCTGTAGGAATGTAACCTTTAACCAGTCAGCAAAGAATTTCCTAGTCAGTGCTGGAAATTTAACTGATAGATCCCTGCCATTCCCCTCAGAGAGGCAGTCTTGCCTAAATAAGGTATTCCATGCCACTATTTTTTTTTAAGTTTATTCAAGTTAGAGACAGGGAGCACATGCAAAAGAGGGGCAAGACAACAGGGAAAGAGAGAATCCCACAACCAAGAGGTCATGATCTGAGGCAGGATCAAGAGTCAGACACTTAACCAAGCCATCCAGGCACCCTGAGAATGTGGAGTTTCAAAGGTTAGCAGTCTTGGCTGGGATACAGCCATGAGGGCACTGGCCTACTCATGAAGAGAAAGCGCAAACAACTTGCAGGCAGATGGCATTGAAACAGTGATCTGTACAACACCTGGTGCACACACTGGGGGAGATTATACACTCATCGTGGAGAGCATCCCTGTGAAGCAGTGTTCACAATGAGGGGACAAAGAGCTAGGACAGAGGAGCTTCGTGGCGCCATTACCCTGCTCTGCACACCCCCCCAGCAAAAAAAACACAGAGCCATCTGCTGGAACCAAGGCAATCCCCACACTGGGTGCCTTAGCTGCTTACGACAACCCCAACTTCCTGTGTTCTGCCGAGACTGGGCTTCAAGGTCATTCAATCTTGCTTCAGTCCCAATGGAGCTGGCCCCTTCCCCACAAGACCAGGGGAAGCCCATGACCATACCACCTCTCTTGACCAGACAGTTATGCAGGGCTTCACTTCTAGTGGCAATCATTTCAAGTCTCACTTAACAAGCAGATTGGAGCAGACCTAGATAAGTCTCACAACATTCTGGCCAAGGACCATACATTGCTCATACAACTGGCTTGAAGGATAGTGCAGCCAGAACACAAAACAGTGCGTGCAACACACACCACAGACACTCCGTGATGTGCCAGGTCCTGGACACTAGATGATCTCCTCTTCATAAAGCCATTCATCCCAGAGGCAGGTAACATAATGAGCTTTGGTAACAGAGAAGGTAAATACTCAACCAAAATGCCAAGATAAGAGGAATGCATCCCAAATGAAAGAACAAGATAAGGTCATGGCCAGAGACATGGAAGGAACATTTCCAAACTCATTCTATGAGGCCGGCATGGCCTTGAGTCCAAACTCGACAAAGACCCCACCGGAAAGGAAAACTACAGACCAATTTCCCTGATGAACCTGGATGCGAAAATTCCCAACAAAAAGTAGCAAACCGGATCCAACAATACATAAAAAGGATTATTCAGGACAATGAGGTGGATTTTATTCCTGGAATGCACGATAGATTGAATATCTGCAAATCAACTGATGTGATACATCACATTGATAAAAGAAAGGATAACAACCACATGATCCTCTCAATAGATGCAGAATAACCGTTTGACAAGATGCAGCAGCATCCTTTCTTGGTGAAAAAAAAAAAACCTCATGAAAGGAGGGATAGAAGTATCATTCCTCAACATGAGAATATCCAGATATGAAAGTCCCACAGCTAATATCATCTTCAGTGGTGAAAAACTGAGCTTTCCCCCTAAGGTCAGGAACACGACGGGGATGTCCACTCTCAGCACTGTTATTCACCATACTGTTGGAAGTCTTAGCCTCAGCAATTAGACATCAAAAAGAATACAAGTTGTCCAAGTTGGCTAGGAGGAATCAATCTATCCCTGCTCACAGACACGATACTCTCCGTGGAAAATCTGAATGACTCCACCAAAAAACTTCTTGGATTGATACAGGAATTCAGGAAAGTATCAGAATATACAATCAATATGCAGAAGTTGATTGCATTTCTATACACCAGTAATGAATCAACAGAGAAATCAAGGAATTGATGCCATTTACAACTGCACTGAAAACCATAAAATACCCAGGGATAAACCCAACCAAAGAGGGAAAAGATCAGTACAGTTAAAACAATAGAGGGTCTCCTGGGTGGCTCAGTCGGTTAAGTGCCGTCTTCGGTTCTGGGCATGATCCTGCATTTGTGGGATTGAGTCCCTTGACGGGCTCTGTGCTGACAGCTCAGAGTCTGGAGCCTGCCTCAGAGTCTGTGTCTCCCTCTCTCTCTCTCTCTGCCCTCCCCCCCCACCACCGCTCATGCGCTCTCACTTGCTCGCTGACTCTCTCAAATATAAATAAACATTAAAAAATTAAAAGAACAAACCAGGGGCGCCTGGGTGGCTCAGTCGGTTAAGCCTCCGACTTCAGCTCAGGTCACGATCTCACGGTCCGTGAGTTCGAGCCCCATGTCGGGCTCTGGGGTGATGGCTCAGAGCCTGGAGCCTGCTTCCGATTCTGTGTCTCCCTCTCTCTCTGCCCCTCCCCCATTCATGCTCTGTCTCTCTCTGTCTCAAAAATAAATAAACTTTAAAAAAAAAAATTAAAAAAAAAATAAATAAAAAAAATAAAATAAAAGAACAAACCATACAGCGTCTATAAAAGAAGTTGAAGAAGACACAAAGAAATGAAAAAAAAATCCCATGTACATGGATTAGAAGAACAAATATTGTTAAAATGTCAATACTATCCAAAGCAATCGACAAATTCAATGTAATTCCTATCAAAATAACACCAGCATTTTTCACAGAGCTAGAGACAACAATCCTAAAATTGTATGGAACCAGAAAAGATCCCAAAGAGCCAAAGTAATGTTGAAAAAGAAAAACAAAGATGGAGACATTACAACTCTGGACTTTATGGTGCATTAGAAAGCCGCAGTCATCAAGACAGTATGGAACGGGCACAAGAACAGACACATAGATCAAAGGACCAGAATATGGAACCCAGAAATGGAGCCTCAAACATATGGCTGAATAATCTTTCACAAAGCAGGAAAGAATATCCAAAGGAAAAAGAAGAGTCTCTTCAGCAAATGGTACTGGGAAACCTGGACAGTGACAAGTATGAACCTGGACTATGTTCTTAAACTTCTCTCTCTCTCTCTCTCTCTCTCTCTCTCTCTCTCTCTCTCTCTCACACACACACACACACACACACACACACACACACAAACACACACACACCTCAAAATGGATGAAACATCTAAATGTAAGACAGGAAACCATCAAAATCCTAGAGGAGAAAACAGGCAACCTACCTCTTTGATCCTGACCGCAACAACTTCTTGCTTGTCATTTCTCCAGAAGCAAGGGCAATAAAACCAAAATAAACAATTGGGACCTCAAGATAAAAAGCTTCTGCACAGCAGAGGAAACAATCAGGAAAACTAAAAGGAAACTGAATGGAATGGGAGAAGATATTTACAGGTGACATATCAGATAAAGGGTTAGTATCCAAAATCTATCAAGAACTTATCACACTCAACACCCAAAAACCAAATAATCCAGAGAAGAAATGGGCAAAAGACATGAAGAGACACTTTAACAGGACATCCAGATTGGTCACATGTGAAAAGATGCTCAACCACATTCCTCATAAGTGAAATACACATCAAAACCACAATGAGATATCCCCTCACGCCGATCAGAATAGCTAAAATTAACATCTCAGGAAACGACAGATGTTGGCAAGGATGCAAAGGGAAAGCTTTTGCAATGCTGGTGGGAATGCAAAATGGTGTAGCCACTCTGGAAAATAGTATGGAGATTCGCTACAAAAACCAAAACTAGAACTGCACTAGGACCCAGCAATTGCACTACTAGGTTTTTACACAAAGGATACATTAATGCTGACTCCAAGTGGCACATGCACTCTAATGTTTATAGCAGCATTATCAACAATAGCTACATTATGCAAAGAGGCCAAATGACCATTGACAGATGAATGGATAAAGAAGATGTATATTCATACAATGGAATATTACACGGTGATCAAAAGGAGTGAAATCTTGCTATTTTCAACAACGTTTAGTGAACTGGACTTTATTATGATAAGCAAAATATGTCAGAGAAAGACACACATCATATTAAATTCCACAGATGAGAGAATTCATAACACTGAAGAACGTAGTGAAAGGAAAGCAAAAATAAGATACAAACAGAGATGGAGTCAAACGATAAGACACCGTTAAATAGAGGGAAGAAGCTCAGGGTTCCTGGAGGGTTACTGAATAGGGGTATGGGCTACATGGGTGATGGGCATTACAGACAGCACTTAGGATGAGTACTGGATATATTTTGTAATTGACGGATCACTAAATTCTAATCCTCAAACTATTCCACTATAAGGTAACTAACTTGGGCTTAAATATTAAAAAGGAAAAAAAATATTAAAAATAAGTAAAGAAATATACTACCAGTCAAAAGTAAAGAATATATAAATCGGGCTCTTTTAGTGGAAATGAGAGACCAAAATTGTTACAGACAAGAAAGGATCAGAGAAAACATCAAGATACAATGGTAAAACAACTAGTAGGGCAGTAAATATATACCTATCAATAATTACTCTAATGTAAATCGATAAATGCTCCAATCAAAAGACATTGGATAGGGAGACAGAATGGACACAAAAAAAAAGAAAAGAAAAGAAAAAGAAAAGAAACAAACAAACAAACAAAAAAACCAAGGCCTATCTAGGTGCTGCCTACAAAGCCTTATTTGGACTTAAGTCACCTGCAGATTTAAATTGAGGGAATGAAAAAACATTTATCATGCCAATAATATCAAAAGAAACCCAGTACCAATACTTATATCGGGCAAAAAAACTTTAAAATTGAGACTGTAGTTTGGTACCCTTTAGGTCAATACCTAGTAGAAAATTGCATGCACCCAATATTTATAGCAGCTTTATCAACAGTAGCTAAATTATGGAGAAAGCCCAAGTGTCCAACAAATGATGAAGGTATAAAGAAGTTGTGGGGTCTGTGTATGTGTGTGTCTGTGTATTCATGTATATGCACGTGTGTGTGTGTGTGTACGTGTATATATTCATACATACATACATACATACGTATATACAATCAAATATGTCTCGGCCTCAAAAAGAATGAAATCCTGTCATTTGCAACGATGTGGATGGATCTAGAATGTGTTATGCTAAGTGAAATATGTCAATCAGAGAAAGACAAATATATCATTTCACTCATGTGTAATTGAAGAAACAAAACAGATGAAAACATGGGAAGGGGGCAGGAAAAGAGAAGAGTGGTAACAAGCCACATGTGTCTCTTAATGATAGAGAAAAAAAAGTGAAGATTCATGGAGGGAGATGGGTCAGCTCTGGGCTAGATGGGGGACCTGTATTAAGAAGAGCACTTGTTGTGATGAGCACTGGGTGTTGTATGTAAGGGATGAATCACTGAATTCTACTCACGAATCCGAGAATGCACTGTAAGTCAACTAAGACTTAAATTTAAAAAATAAACCTGTAACAAGAGATGAAGACGAACACTATCTCATACTAAAGGGGACAACCAAACAAGAAGATCCAATGACTGTAAATTTTGATGCCCCCAACATGCAACCACCAAGTATATAAAACATTTAACAACAATAAAAGAACTCATTTAAAATAATATAACGATATTAGAGGACTTTAACACATAACTCACATCGATGGACAGAACCTGTAAACAGAAAACCAACAAGGAAACAATGGCTTTGAATGACACACTGGACCAGATGGGTGTAACAGATATATTCAGAACACTCCATACTAAAATGACAGAGTACACATTCTTTTCAAGTGCACATGGGGCATTTTCCATAATTGATCACATTCTAGGTCACAAATCAGGCCTCAACAGGTACCCAAAGGCAGAGATCAGACCAAGCATTTTTTCTGACCACAAAGCTAAGAAACATGAAGTTAACCACGTGTGCGCACGCACGCACACACACACACACACACACACACTAAGGGGGAAAGGCCACAATTAAAGGGAGGTTAAATAACATGCTACCAAATGAATGGGTCAAACAGGAAATCAATGAGAAAATACACCGAAACTAATGAAAATGAAAATACACTGGTAAAAGTATTTGGAATGCGGCAGAAGCAGTCTATGATGGAAGTATATAGCAGTACAAGCCTACCATAAAGAGCAAGAAAAATCCCAAACAATCCTAACTTATAACTAAAGGAATGAGAAGAACAGCCGAAGGAAGGAAATAATAGAGATTAAGGCAGAAATAAGGAATATAGAAACCAAAAAGACACTAGAGCAAATCAATGAAACCAGGGGCTGGTTCCTTGAAAACAGTAATCAACATGAAAACCTCCTAGCCATACTTTTCACAAAGAAGAAGGAAAGGACTCAAATAAAATCACAAATAACACAGGAGAAATAACAGTCAACACCACAAAAATACAGTTAGAAGATAATATTATGAAAATCTATATGCAACAAATTGGACACTCTGAGAAAAATGGAACAATTCCTAGAAACACACAAACTACCAAAACTGAAACGGAAAGATACATAAAATCTGAAAACAGAAAGAAATCAAATCAGTAATAAAAAATTTCCCCCCCAACACAAGAGTTCAGGGCCAGATGGCTTCACTAATGAATTCCACCATCCATTTAAGGAAGAGATAATATGTATTCTTCTCGAATTATTACAAAAATTAAAAAAAGAAGGAAAACTTACAAATTCATCTTATGAGGCCATCATTACCTTGATACCAAAACCAGTTAAAGCCTCCACTAAAAATGAAAACTGCCGGGGCTCCTGTGTGGCTCAGTGGGTTTGGTGTCCAAATCTTAATTTTGGATTAGGACATTATCTTGCAGCGCATGGATTCGAGTCCCACGTTGGACCCTGTGCTGACAGTGTGGAGCATGGCCAAGATTCTCCCTCTCCCTGTTTCTGCCCCTCCCTCACTTTTATGTACCCTATGTCTCTAAGTAAATAAATACTTTAAATATGTTTTAAAAAATTTAAATAATACTACAGACCAATATCCCGATGAATATGTATGCATAAATTCTCATTAAAATACCTTCAAATTAAAGTCAATAATACATTAATAGAATCATTTACCATAATCAAGTGGGATATATTCCCGGACTGCAAGGGTGGTTCCACATTCACAGATCAATCAACATGATGCACCACAGTAATAGAAGAAAGGATAAGAACAATATGATGCTTTCAAGACATGCAGGAAAACGATTTGACAAAATGTCACGTCCATTCACGATAAAACCCCCTAGCAAGTATATTGGTACTCAGCCTACCTGCGCATAATAAAGGCCATCTATGAAAAACCCACAGCTCATCTCATCCTCAATGGGGAAAAATTGAAATTTTTCTTCCAAGGTCAGGGACAAGATGGGGATGATCCCTCTCACCACTGTTATTCCACATAGTACTGTAAGTTATAGCCACAGCAATCAGACAACAAAAAGAAATAAGAAGCATCCAAACTGGCAAGGAAGAAATAGAACTTTCATTATTTGGAAATGACATGATGCTTTCTATAGAAAACATGAAAGATTCCCCTCAAAATTGTTAGAATTGATACATGAATTCAACAAATCAAAATATACAGAAATCAATGTACATAAATCTATTGCATTTCTGTAGACAAATAATGAATTAACAGAAAGAGAAAGTAAGGGGTCAATCCCATTGACAGGTGCACCAAATACCCCAAGATACCTGGAATAAACCTAACCAAAGAGGTAAAAGATCTGTACTCTAAAGGCTTTGAAACACTGATGAAAGAAATGGAAGAGGACGCAAAGAAAAGGAAATACATTTCATGTTCACGGACAGGAAGAACAAAATACTGTTAAAAGGTCTACACTCCACAAAACAATCGACACATGTAAGGAAATCCCTATCACACAAACAAAACATTTGTCACAGAACTAGAACAAATAGTCCCAAAATATGTATGGAGTGACAAAGACCCCAAACAGCCAAAAGAAATTGAAGACCAAAACTAAAGCTGGAGACATCACGCTTCTAGACTTTAGGTTATATTACAAAGCTGTACTGAACAGAACAGTATGGTACTGGCAACCAACAACAACAACAAAAACATAGACGCAGAGACCAATAGAATGGAAACCCAGGCATGAACTCATACATATATGGTCAATTAATTCTCAACAAAGCAGGAAAGGATATCCAATGGGTAAAAAAGATACTCTTGGGACACATGTGTGTCTCCACAGCGTGTGACTGTGGATTCAGCTCCAACCATGATCTCAGGGCAGTGCAGAGCATGCGTGGGATTCTCTCTCTCCATTTCTCTCTGACCCTCTTCTGCATGTTCTCTCTCTCTCTCTCTCTCTCTCTCTCTCTCTCTCTCTCTCTCTCAAAAATAAATACATAAACTTAAAAAAAAGTCTCCTCAACATGTGGTTTTGGAAAACTAGACAGCAACCTGCAAAACAAAACAAAAACACAACCGGACCACTTTCTTACAACATACACAAAAATAAATCCAACATGAATAAAGAACTATGTGTGAAACCTGAAACCATAAAAATCCCAGAGGATACCTAACACAGGCAGTATCTTATTTGACATTGGCTGTACAAACATCTTTGTAGATATATCTCCTGAGGTAAGGGAAACACAAGCAAAAATAATGGGACTTCATAAAAATAAAAAGCTCCTGTCACAAAGGAAATAATCAACAAAACTAAAACACCTACAGAATAATATTTGTAAACGACATCTGATAAAGGTTTACTGTCCAAAATACATAAAGTTATACAGCACCCAAAAACTGAGAAATCCAATTAAAAATGGGCAGATGACACGAATGGACATTTTCCCAAGGTGACATAAACATAGCCAAGAGACACATGAAAAGATGCTCAGCGTTACTCGTCTTCAGGGAAATACAATTCAAAAGTACAAGGAGATAACACGTCACATCTGTGAAAATGACTAAACTCAATGAATGATGAGACAGCAGGTGTTGGCAAGGATGTGGGGAAAGAGGAACCCTCTTGCATTGTGGGAAGGAATGCAAACTGGTGCAGCCACTCTGGAAAACAACATGGAGATTCGTCAAAAAAAAAATGGAAATAGAACTATGTTACGATCCAGCAATTTCACTACGAGGTATTTACAGAAAGATTACAAAAATAATTCTTCAAAGGGATACATGCACCATGAGTTTACAGCAGCATTTTCTACAAAAGCCAAATTACGGAAACTGACCAAGCATCCATCAACTGACGAATAAACTGAGATATAGTATATGGAATGTAATATTATTTAGCCATAAAAACATGAAATCTTGTCATTTTCCACGAGGTGGATGGAGAGAATGTTATGCTGGGTGAAATAAGCCTGTCAGAGAAACACAAATACCAGATGATTTCACTAACACATGGAAATAAAACAAAACAAAGTGGGGGGGGGGGGGAGGAGACAGTGACAAACACTCTTAACTAGAAAACAAACTGAGGGGTTCCACAATGAGGTGGGGGAATGGATGAAACAGCTTCTGGGGATTAGGAAGTGCACCTGGGATGAGCACCAGGTGACGCATGGAAGTTGCTCTACATTGTACACCTGAAACTAATATTACACTGTATGTTTACTAAGTGCAATTTAAAGTAATAGATATCAGAAGGTTAAGACACCTACCTACGGGGTTTTCTGTAGTTTTCAATCACTTCATTAGGTTGGAAAAATAACCATAAATTTTTTAAAAAAGCATGTATGTTGTGGGGGACAGTTTGTGCCCTTACCTCGGTCACTGGTTCCAGCAGGACTCGGAAAGTGGGTCACAGCTCATTCTTCTAGAAGGTCCTGAGACAAACATTTCGTGTATTCAAGTCCTAATGGAGTGCAGCTCCCGTTCTTCTGAATTTCTGTCAGGGTTTCTTCCCGGAAACAAGCCTGAATCTGGAACAAACCATCGACTGTATCTATGAGGTGACGTCGTGGAACCCTGCAATCCACAAGTCCTTTAGTAAAATACGACTTGTTCAAATACTGTCCAGGAAGTTGAGGAATGAAACACGGGAACAACCCAGAAAATGCAAGGGCCTATGCTGTTTTGCAACCATCATGCCCAGGGAAGCCACCCAGCGCCCCCTCCTCAGCACTCAGTACAACAAGGCAGCTTCTCTCTGGCGACTCAGGAGATGCCAAGTTGCTGCAAAGCTCCCAAGGTCTCCCATGGGGCGGGCGGCAGAACCCGCTGGAAACACAGCTCTGCTCTCTGTCCTGAGACAGTGGTAGAGGCCCTGTGTCCTCTGGGAGCAGCAGCAGCCCTTCCTGCTCTGAAGTGCCCTGGGTCAGAAAAGCTGATGGTGCGCCCTCTGCTGGCCATCACTGCCTAGGCAGAGGAGGCCGCCCCTCCGGGTCTGTGGTGCTTGAGCCCTCTCTGCTGGCTACCATGGGAATTCCTGCAAAGTTGAAGGCCTTGGTCGCTCAGCTGAGGGACTGAAGGTGCTCTGGGCAACTCCGCCTGTTCTCCACAATGGGAAGGGTCTTAGTGACAGGGCCTGGGACACAAAGAAACCTTTTCCTTCTCCTTTTTTTTGAGTGAAGAATGAAACAGAATTTATTAACATAATGACATCATTTGTAATGTTTTAAGCAATGTCCACAGAAAAATAGACGGCCAATTTACACATGCTGAGCAAGTAATTGTGTTTACCACCAGAGTATTTAGGTTAGATAAAGAACTGACACCTTTGAGAGAGAGATAACTGCTTCCAGCTATGGAACGAATGAGTCCTAGGGATACAAGAGATAGCCAATTGAATAGAGTTAATCCTGTAATAATACTGTTGCATGCTTTCACAGGATAGCTACACTTGTGCTGAAGGACAACATAATTTATAGACATATGGAATGACTACAATGTATGCCTAAAACTAATACAACAAATGTGTGAAGAATATTTCAATGAAAAGTTGACATCCTTTTACATTTAAAAATGAAACTCTAAGAAGAGGGAAAGAAGGAAATTATAATGATAAAAGGTATAATCCAACGAAAGATACAACAATTGTAAACATACATGTGCTCAACCTGAGAGAATCCAATACACAAAACACTGAAAACCTAAAGGAAAGAATTGATACTCATACATACATAGAAGGGCACTTTAACACTGCAAAGACATCAAGGGAGATATCATTCCACCAGAAAATATACATTTGTACATTTTCTAATAACAGCATGCACATGGGTTCCAGAATTGATGAAGAAATACTCGACATGGAACGTGGAATATCACCATGTCATTTCCAAAGCGAGACGGCAGCTGCACGAGAGGATTCCTGAAGCCTACAGTAAGGGTGGCACATACATATGTCTAGCCTTGGAACCCATAGAATAATCTTGACCGGCACACACCCTTGTGACTCCACTCAGCCCTTTGGGGATACACCTGCTCTGCTCTGGGGTAACAACCCGGAGCCTCCAGGGAGCTAACCCTAAACCTAATGGTAACCCTAACCAGAATACTCACCCTACACCTAACCCTATATATCACACTAACTTTACAACAGATCCATGCCGGAACATGTGCCCTCATTTCAGCCTTCCATGGAATTCAAAACACTGATGTTGCTTCGACCCTGGCGACTTTCCTGGACCGAACCATAAACCTCTGACGATATCACGTGGCTGGGGTGCAGAAGCAGTAAAGGGTCACTCGGAATGGAACGTGGAACCTCACCATATCATTTCCCAGGCCCGGCTGCAGCTGCCCGAGAGGATTCCTGAGGCTTAACCTACAGGGGGCCATATATTTGTGTGAAATTGGAAGCCAAAGACTGGTCTTGATTGGCAACCTCCCTGTACCCTCTACTCAGACCTTCGGGGAGACCACTGCACAACTGTGGGTTCAACGCCTGGAAAATCCTGGGACCTAACTCTAAGCCTAATGCAACCCCTAAACGGAAAGCTCCACCGAAGTCTAAGCCGACCTCGAACCCTGACCCTATACTTGAGACCCACCGTCACATAGGCCCTCACTTCAGACCTCGAGGGAGATCATGAGTCTCGGGTGGCATCGGTCCTGGTGACGTCCCTGGAACGAAACCTAAACGTACCTAACGCTCTCTCACCATGGGGACCCAATACTACAGTCTGACAACACCATGCAACCGGGGTCCAGAAGCGTGCAGGCTAACTCGGCATGGAACCTGGAACCTCAACATGCATTTCCCAACCCGGCTACAACAGCCCGAGAGGATTCCTGAGGCCTCCCAGAACATCGCACAGAGAGGTTGTGGCCTTGGAAGCCAAAGAGTGATCCTGACCGTCACCCAACCTTCTGCCCTAAACTCAGAACTCCGTGGAGACAACTGGCTTCTGAGGGTTTGGCACCTGGAGACACCAGGGACCTAACGCTAACCCTAACCCCACTCCAAAAGGGGACCCTCCAACGAAAATAAAGGGGACCTAGAACCCTACCCTACACATGAGCAGTCCCATGTAATGGGCCCTCACTTCAGCCCTCGAAGGAGATCACGAGACCAGAGTAGCTTCAGCCCTGGCGGCGTCCCTGGACCGAATCCAAACACTAGCTAAGGCTCTCTCCCCATAGGGACCCAATTCCAACGTCTGAGAAGACCAGGCGCCTGGGGTCCAAAAGCGGTGCAGGCTGACTCGGCATGGAACCTGGAAGCTCACCATGTCGTTTCCCAGGCCCGGCTGAGGTGGACCGAGAGGATTCCGGAGGCCTCCTGGACCAGGGGCCAATCACATGTGTGGCCTTGGCAGCCAAAGACAGACCCTGACCGGCACCGTATCTTGTGCCCTCAACTCAGCCCTTCGGGGAGACCACTGCCATCCTATGGGTTCAGCAACTGGATCCTGGGACCTAACCCTAACCCAACCCTACCGCGAACCAGGACCCTCCACTGAAACTTAAGCCTGCCTCGAACCCTAACCCTGCAATTGATCCGCCTTCTGGCATGGGTCTTCACTTCAGCCCTTGAGGAAGATCACGAGACCCGAGTCGCATCGTCCCAGGCGACGTCCAAGGACCAAACGCTTACCCTTACTAAGGCTCCCTACCCATGGGGACCCAATTCCAACGTCTGAGAAGACCAGGCGGCTGGGGGCAAGAAGCGGTGCAGGCGGACTCGGCATGGAACCTGGAAGCTCACCATGTTGTTTCCCAGGACCTGCAACGGCCCGAGAGGCTGCAACGGCCCCAGAGGAATCCTGAGGCCTGCTCGACCAGGGGCCCAATCATGTGTTTGGCCTTGGCAGCCAAAGACGGATCATGACCGGCAGCCTCCCTTGTGCCCTCAACTCAGCCCTTGGGGGCGACCACTGCCCTGCTGTGTGTTGGGCGCCTGGAGCCTCCTGGGACCTAACCCTAACCCTAACAGTATCCCGAACTGGGACCCTCCACCACAACCTAAGCCTGCCTCGAACCCTAACCCTGCTATGGAGCCGCCTTCTGGCATGGGCCCTCACTTCAGCCCTCGAGGGAGATCACGAGACTGGAGTCGATTCAGCCCTGGCGACGTCCCTGGACCAAACCCTAACCCTAGCTAAGGCTCCCTCCCCATGGGGACCCCATGCCAAAGTCTGACAACACCACGAGCCTGGGGTCCAGAAGTAGTGCAGGCTGACTCGGCATGGAAGCTGCAAGCTCACCATGTCGTTTCCAGGCCCGTCTGCAGCTGACCGAGAGGATTCCGGAGGCCTCCTCGAACAGGGGCCGATCGACGTCTGTGGCCTTGGCAGGCAAAGACGGATCCTGACCGGCACCGTCCCTTGTGCCCTCAACTCAGCCCTTCGGGAAGACCACTGCCCTGCTGTGGGTTCGGCGCCTGGAGCCTCCTGGGGCCTAACCCTAACCCTAACCCCACACCGAACGGGGACCCTCCACCCAAACCTAAGCCGGCCCCGACCCCTAACCCTGCACTTGAGCCGCCTTGCTGCATGGGCCCTCACTTCAGCCCTCGAGGGAGATCACGAGACCGGAGTCGCTTCGGCCCTGGCGACGTCCCTGGACCGAACCCTAACCCTAGATAAGGCTCTCTCCCCAAGAGGACCCAATGCCAACGTCTGACAACCCCACGCGCCTGGGGTCCGGAAGAGGTGCAGGCTGACTCGGCATGGAACCTGGAAGCTCACCATGTCGTTTCCCAAGCCCGGCTGCAGCTGCTGAGAGGATTGCGGAGGCCTCCTCGACCAGGGGCCCAAACACGTGTGTGGCCTTGGCAGCCAAAACGGATCCTGACCGGCAGCCTCCCTTGTGCCCTCAACTCATCCCTTGGGGGCGACCACTGCCATACTGTGGGTTGGGCGCCTGGAGCCTCCTGGGACCTAACCCTAACCCTAACCGTACCCCGAACCGGGAACCTCCACCACAACCTAAGCCTGCCTCGAACCCTAACCCTGCTATGGAGCCGCCTTCTGGCATGGGCCCTCACTTCAGCCCTCGAGGGAGATCACGAGACTGGAGTCGATTCAGCCCTGGCGACGTCCCTGGACCAAACCCTAACCCTAGCTAAGGCACCCTCCCCATGGGGACCCCATGCCAAAGTCTGACAACACCACGCGCCTGGAGTCCAGAAGCGGTGCAGGCTGACTCGGCATGGAACCTGCAAGCTCACCATGTCGTTTCCAGGCCCGTCTGCAGCTGACCGAGAGCATTCCGGAGGCCTCCACGAACAGGGGCCCAAACACGTGTGTGGCCTTGGCAGCCAAAGACGGATTCTGACCGGCAGCCTCCCTTGTGCCCTCAACTCAGCCCTTGGGGGCGACCAGTGCCATGCTGTGGGTTGGGCACCTGGAGCCTCCTGGGACCGAATCCTAACCCTAACCGTACCCCGAACCGGGACCCTCCACCACAACCTAAGCCAGCCTCGAACCCTAACCCTGCTATGGAGCCGCCTTCTGGCATGGGCCCTCACTTCAGCCCTCGAGGGAGATCACGAGACTGGAGTCGATTCAGCCCTGGCGACGTCCTTGGCCCAAACCCTATCCCTAGCTAAGGCTCCATCCCCATGGGGACCCCATGCCAATGTCTGACAACACTACGCGCCTAGGGTCCAGAAGCGGTGCAGGATGACTCGGCAGGGAAGCTGCAAGCTGACCATGTCGTTTCCAGGCCCGTCTGCTGCTGACCGAGAGTATTCCGGAGGCCTCCTCGAACAGGGGCCGATCGACGTCTGTGTCCTTGGCAGCCAAAGACGGATCCTGAACGGCACCGTCCCTTGTTCCCTCAACTCAGCCCTTCGGGAAGACCACTGGCCTGCTGTGGGTTCGGCGCCTGGAGCCTCCTGGGACCTAACCCTAACCCTAACCCCACACCGAACGGGGACCCTCCACTGAAACCTAAGCCGGCCTCGACCCCTAACCCTGCACTTGAGCCGCCTTGCTGCATGGACCCTCACTTCAGCCCTCGAGGGAGATCACGATACCGGAGTCGCTTCGGCCCTGGCGACGTCCCTGGACCGAACCCTAACCCTAGCTAAGGCTCTCTCCCCAAGAGGACCCTATGCCAACGTGTGACAACACCACGCGCCTCGGGTCCGGAAGAGGTGCAGGTGACTCGGCATGGAACCTGGAAGCTCACCATGTCATTTCCCAGGCCTGGCTGCAGCTGCGGAAAGGATTGCGGAGGCCTCCTCGAACAGTGGCCCAAACACGTGTGTGGCCTTGGCAGCCAAAGACGGATCCTGACCGGCAGCCTCCCTTGTGCCCTCAACTCATCCCTTGGGGGCGACCACGGCCATGCTGTGGGTTGGGCGCCTGGAGCCTCCTGGGACCTAACCCTAACCCTAACCGTACCCCGAACCGGGAACCTCCACCACAACCTAAGCCTGCCTCGAATCCCAACCCTGCTATGGAGCCGCCTTCTGGCATGGGCCCTCACTTCAGCCCTCGAGGGAGATCACGAGACTGGAGTCGATTCAGCCCTGGGGACGTCCCTGGACCAAACCCTAACCCTAGCTAAGGCTCCCTCCCCTTGGGGACCCCATGCCAAAGTCAGACAGCACCATGCGCCTGGAGTCCAGAAGCGGTGCAGGCTGACTCGGCATGGAAGCTGCAAGCTCACCATGTCGTTTCCAGGCCCGTCTGCAGCTGACCGAGAGGATTCCGGAGTCCTCTTCGAACAGTGGCCCAAACACGGGTGTGGCCTTGGCAGCCAAAGACGCATCCTGACCGGCAGTCTCCCTTGTGCCCTCAACTCAGCCCTTGGGGGCGACCAGTGCCATGCTGTGGGTTGGGCACCTGGAGCCTCCTGGGACCGAATCCTAACCCTAACCGTACCCCGAACCGGGACCCTCCACCACAACCTAAGCCAGCCTCGAACCCTAACCCTGCTATGGAGCCGCCTTCTGGCATGGGCCCTCACTTCAGCCCTCGAGGGAGATCACGAGACTGGAGTCGATTCAGCCCTGGCGACGTCCTTGGCCCAAACCCTATCCCTAGCTAAGGCTCCCTCCCCATGGGGACCCCATGCCAAAGTCTGGCAACACCACACGCCTGGGGTCCAGAAGCGGTGCAGGCTGACTCGGCATGGAAGCAGCAAGCTCACCATGTTGTTTCCAGGCCCGTCTGCAGCTGACCGAGAGGATTCCGGAGGCCTCCTCGAACAGGGACCGATCGACGTCTGTGGCCATGGCAGCCAAAGTCGGATCCTGACCGGCACCGTCCCTTGTGCCCTCAACTCAGCCTTTCGGGAAGACCCCTGCCCTGCTGTGTGTTCGGCGCCTGGAGCCTCCTGGGACCTAACCCTAACCCTAACCCCACACCGAACGGGGACCCTCCACTGAAACCTAAGCCGGCCTCGACCCCTAACCCTGCACTTGAGCCGTCTTGCTGCATGGGCCCTCACTTCAGCCCTCGAGGGAGATCACGATACCGGAGTCGCTTCGGCCCTGGCGACGTCCCTGGACCGAACCCTAACCCTAGCTAAGGCTCTCTCCCCAAGAGGACCCTATGCCAACGTCTGACAACACCACGCGCCTCGGGTCTGGAAAAGGTGCAGGCTGACTCGGCATGGAACCTGGAAGCTCACCATGCCGTTTCCCAGGCCCGTCTGCAGCTGACCGAGAGGATTCCGGAGGCCTCCTTCAACAGGGGCCGATCGACGTCTGTGGATTTGGCAGCCAAAGACGGATCCTGACCAGCAGCCTCCCTTGTGCCCTCAACTCAGCCCTTGGGGGCGACCACTGCCATGCTGTGGGTTGGGCGCCTGGAGCCTCCTGGGACCTAACCCTAACCCTAAACGTACCCCGAACCGGGACCCTCCACCACAACCTAAGCCTGCCTCGAACCCTAACCCTGCTATGGAGCCGCCTTGCTGCATGGGCCCTCACTTCAGCCCTCGAGGGAGATCACGAGACTGGAGTCGATTCAGCCCTGGACCAAACCCTAACCCTGGCTAACCCTGGACCAAACCCTAACCCTAGCTAAGGCGACGTCCCTGGACCAAACCCTAACCCTAGCTAAGGCACCCTCCCCATGGGGATCCCATGCAAAAGTCTGACAACACCACGCGCCTGGGGTCCAGAAGCCGTGCAGGCTGACTCGGCATGGAAGCTGCAAGCTCACCATGTCGTTTCCAGGCCCGTCTGCAGCTGACCGAGAGCATTCCGGAGGCCTCCTCGAACAGTGGCCGATCGACGTCTGTGGCCTTGGCAGCCAAATATGGATCCTGCCCGGCAGCCTCCCTTGTGCCCTCAACTCAGCCCTTGTAGGCGACCACTGCCATGCTGTGGGTTGGGCTCCTGGCGCCTCCTGGGACCTAACCCTAACCCTAACCGTACCCCGAACCGGGAACCTCCACCACAACCTAAGCCTGCCTCGATCCCTAACTCTGCTATGGAGCCGCCTTCTGGCATGGGCCCTCACTTCAGCCCTCGAAGGAGATCACGAGACTGGAGACGATTCAGCCCTGGCGACGTCCCTGGACCAAACCCTAACCCTAGCTAAGTCACCCTCCCCATGGGGACCCCATGCCAAAGTCTGACAGCACCACGCGCCTGGGGTCCAGAAGCGGTGCAGGCTGACTCGGCATGGAAGCTGCAAGCTCACCATGTCGTTTCCCAGGCCCGGCTGCAGCTTCCGAGATGATTGCGGAGGACTCCACGAACAGGGGCCCAAACACGTGTGTGGCCTTGGCAGCCAAAGACGGATCCTGACCGGCAGCCTCCCTTGTACCCTCAACTCAGCCCTTGGGGGCGACCACTCCCATACTGTGAGTTGGGCGCCTGGAGACTCCTGGGACCTAACCCTAACCCTAACCGTACGCCGAACCGGGACCCTCCACCACAAACTAAGCCTGCCTCGAACCCTAACCCTGCTATGGAGCCGCCTTCTGGCATGGGCCCTCACTTCAGCCCTCGAGGGAGATCACGAGACTGGAGTCGATTCAGCCCTGGCGACATCCCTGGACCAAACCCTAACCCTAGCTAAGGCACCCTCCCCATGGGGACCCCATGCCAAAGTCTGACAACACCACGCGCCTGGGGTCCAGAAGCGGTGCAGGCTGACTCGGCATGGAAGCTGCAAGCTCACCATGTCGTTTCCAGGCCCGTCTGCAGCTGACCGAGAGGATTCCGGAGGCCTCCTCGAACAGGGGCTGATCGACGTCTGTGGCCTTGGCAGCCAAAGACGGATTCTGACCGGCAGCCTCCCTTGTGCCCTCAACTCAGCCCTTCGGGAAGACCACTGCCCTGCTGTGTGTTCGGCGCCTGGAGTCTCCTGGGGCCTAACCCTAACCCTAACCCCACACCGAACGGGGACCCTCCACCGAAACCTAAGCCGGCCTCGACCCCTAACCCTGCACTTGAGCCGCCTTGCTGCATGGGCCCTCACTTCCGCCCTCGAGGGAGATCACGACACCGGAGTCCCTTCGGCCCTGGCGACGTCCCTGAACCGAACCCTAACCCTAGCTAAGGCTCTCTCCCCAAGAGGACCCAATGCCAACGCCTGAAAACCCCACGCGCCTGGGGTCCGGAAGAGGTGCAGGCTGACTCGGCATGGAACCTGGAAGCTCACCATGTCGTTTCCCAGGCCCGGCTGCAGCTGCCGAGAGGATTGCGGAGGCCTCCTCGACCAGGGGCCCAAACACGTGTGTGGCCTTGGCAGCCAAAGACGGATCCTGACCGGCAGCCTCCCTTGTACCCTCAACTCATCCCTTGGGGGCGACCACTCCCATACTGTGAGTTGGGCGCCTGGAGACTCCTGGGACCTAACCCTAACCCTAACCGTACGCCGAACCGGGACCCTCCACCACAAACTAAGCCTGCCTCGAACCCTAACCCTGCTATGGAGCCGCCTTCTGGCATGGGCCCTCACTTCAGCCCTCGAGGGAGATCACGAGACTGGAGTCGATTCAGCCCTGGCGACATCCCTGGACCAAACCCTAACCCTAGCTAAGGCTCCCTCCCCATGGGGACCCCATGCCAAAGTCTGACAACACCACGCGCCTGGGGTCCAGAAGCGGTGCAGGCTGACTCGGCATGGAAGCTGCAAGCTCACCATGTCGTTTCCAGGCCCGTCTGCAGCTGACCGAGAGGATTCCGGAGGCCTCCTCGAACAGGGGCTGATCGACGTCTGTGGCCTTGGCAGCCAAAGACGGATTCTGACCGGCAGCCTCCCTTGTGCCCTCAACTCAGCCCTTCGGGAAGACCACTGCCCTGCTGTGGGTTCGGCGCCTGGAGTCTCCTGGGGCCTAACCCTAACCCTAACCCCACACCGAACGGGGACCCTCCACCGAAACCTAAGCCGGCCTCGACCCCTAACCCTGCACTTGAGCCGCCTTGCTGCATGGGCCCTCACTTCCGCCCTCGAGGGAGATCACGACACCGGAGTCCCTTCGGCCCTGGCGACGTCCCTGAACCGAACCCTAACCCTAGCTAAGGCTCTCTCCCCAAGAGGACCCAATGCCAACGCCTGAAAACCCCACGCGCCTGGGGTCCGGAAGAGGTGCAGGCTGACTCGGCATGGAACCTGGAAGCTCACCATGTCGTTTCCCAGGCCCGGCTGCAGCTGCCGAGAGGATTGCGGAGGCCTCCTCGACCAGGGGCCCAAACACGTGTGTGGCCTTGGCAGCCAAAGACGGATCCTGACCGGCAGCCTCCCTTGTACCCTCAACTCATCCCTTGGGGGCGACCACTGCCATGCTGTGGGTTGGGCGCCTGGAGCCTCCTGGGACCTAACCCTAACCCTAACCGTACCCCGAACCGGGAACCTCCACCACAACCTAAGCCTGCCTCGAACCCTAACCCTGCTATGGAGCCGCCTTCTGGCATGGGCCCTCACTTCAGCCCTCGAGGGAGATCACGAGACTGGAGACGATTCAGCCTTGGCGACGTCCCTGGACCAAACCCTAACCCTAGCTAAGGCACCCTCCCCATGAGGACCCCATGCCAATGTCTGACAACACCACTCGCCTGGGTTCCAGAAGCGGTGCAGGCTGACTCGGCATGGAAGCTGCAAGCTCACCATGTCGTTTCCCGGGCCCGGCTGCAGCTGCCGAGATGATTGCGGAGGCCTCCACGAACAGAGGCCCAAACACGTGTGTAGCC
This sequence comes from Neofelis nebulosa, assembly GCF_028018385.1. Taxonomy (NCBI): domain Eukaryota; kingdom Metazoa; phylum Chordata; class Mammalia; order Carnivora; family Felidae; genus Neofelis; species Neofelis nebulosa. The sequence continues at coordinate 2,922,102 of NC_080787.1, forward strand.
TTGGCAGCCAAAGACGGATCCTGACCGGCAGCCTCCCTTGTGCCCTCAACTCATCCCTTGGGGGCGACCACTGCCATGCTGTGGTTTGGGCGCCTGGAGCCTCCTGGGACCTAACCCTAACCCTAACCGTACCCCGAACCGGGACCCTCCACCACAACCTAGGCCTGCCTCGACCCTAACCCTGCTATGGAGCCGCCTTGCTGCATGGGCTCTCACTTCAGCCCTCGAGGGAGATCACGAGACTGGAGTCGATTCAGCCCTGGCGACGTCCCTGGACCAAACCCCAACCCTAGCTAAGGCTCCCTCCCCATGGGCACCCCATGCCAAAGTCTGACAACACCACGCGTCTGGGGTCCAGAAGCAGTGCAGGGTGACTCGGCATGGAAGCTGCAAGCTCACCATGTTGTTTCCAGGCCCCTCTGCAGCTGATCGAGAGGATTCCGGAGGCCTCCTCGAACAGTGGCCCAAACACGGGTGTGGCCTTGGCAGCCAAAGACGGATCCTGACCGGCAGCCTCCCTTGTGCCCTCAACTCAGCCCTTGGGGGCGACCACTGCCCTGCTGTGGGTTGGGCGCCTGGAGCCTCCTGGGACCTAACCCTAACCCTAACCGTACCACGAACCGGGACCTTCCACCACAACCTAAGCCTGCCTCGAATCCCAACCCTGCTATGGAGCCGCCTTCTGGCATGGGCCCTCACTTCAGCCCTCGAGGGAGATCACGAGACTGGAGACGATTCAGCCCTGGGGACGTCCCTGGACCAAACCCTAACCCTAGCTAAGTCACCCTCCCCATGGGGACCCCATGCCAAAGTCTGACAGCACCACGCGCCTGGGGTCCAGAAGCGGTGCAGGCTGACTCGGCATGGAAGCTGCAAGCTCACCATGTCGTTTCCCAGGCCCGGCTGCAGCTTCCGAGATGATTGCGGAGGCCTCCACGAACAGGGGCCCAAACACGTGTGTGGCCTTGGCAGCCAAAGACGGATCCTGACCGGCAGTCTCCCTTGTACCCTCAACTCAGCCCTTGGGGGCGACCACTCCCATACTGTGAGTTGGGCGCCTGGAGACTCCTGGGACCTAACCCTAACCCTAACCGTACGCCGAACCGGGACCCTCCACCACAAACTAAGCCTGCCTCGAACCCTAACCCTGCTATGGAGCCGCCTTCTGGCATGGGCCCTCACTTCAGCCCTCGAGGGAGATCACGAGACTGGAGTCAATTCAGCCCTGGCGACATCCCTGGACCAAACCCTAACCCTAGCTAAGGCTCCCTCCCCATGGGGACCCCATGCCAAAGTCTGACAACACCACGCGCCTGGGGTCCAGAAGCGGTGCAGGCTGACTCGGCATGGAAGCTGCAAGCTCACCATGTCGTTTCCAGGCCCGTCTGCAGCTGACCGAGAGGATTCCGGAGGCCTCCTCGAACAGGGGCTGATCGACGTCTGTGGCCTTGGCAGCCAAAGACGGATTCTGACCGGCAGCCTCCCTTGTGCCCTCAACTCAGCCCTTCGGGAAGACCACTGCCCTGCTGTGGGTTCGGCGCCTGGAGTCTCCTGGGGCCTAACCCTAACCCTAACCCCACACCGAACGGGGACCCTCCACCGAAACCTAAGCCGGCCTCGACCCCTAACCCTGCACTTGAGCCGCCTTGCTGCATGGGCCCTCACTTCCGCCCTCGAGGGAGATCACGACACCGGAGTCCCTTCGGCCCTGGCGACGTCCCTGAACCGAACCCTAACCCTAGCTAAGGCTCTCTCCCCAAGAGGACCCAATGCCAACGCCTGAAAACCCCACGCGCCTGGGGTCCGGAAGAGGTGCAGGCTGACTCGGCATGGAACCTGGAAGCTCACCATGTCGTTTCCCAGGCCTGGCTGCAGCTGCCGAGAGGATTGCGGAGGCCTCCTCGACCAGGGGCCCAAACACGTGTGTGGCCTTGGCAGCCAAAGACGGATCCTGACCGGCAGCCTCCCTTGTACCCTCAACTCATCCCTTGGGGGCGACCACTGCCATGCTGTGGGTTGGGCGCCTGGAGCCTCCTGGGACCTAACCCTAACCCTAACCGTACCCCGAACCGGGAACCTCCACCACAACCTAAGCCTGCCTCGAACCCTAACCCTGCTATGGAGCCGCCTTCTGGCATGGGCCCTCACTTCAGCCCTCGAGGGAGATCACAAGACTGGAGACGATTCAGCCTTGGCGACGTCCCTGGACCAAACCCTAACCCTAGCTAAGGCACCCTCCCCATGGGGACCCCATGCCAATGTCTGACAACACCACTCGCCTGGGTTCCAGAAGCGGTGCAGGCTGACTCGGCATGGAAGCTGCAAGCTCACCATGTCGTTTCCCGGGCCCGGCTGCAGCTGCCGAGATGATTGCGGAGGCCTCCACGAACAGAGGCCCAAACACGTGTGTAGCCTTGGCAGCCAAAGACGGATCCTGACCGGCAGCCTCCCTTGTGCCCTCAACTCATCCCTTGGGGGCGACCACTGCCATGCTGTGGTTTGGGCGCCAGGAGCCTCCTGGGACCTAACCCTAACCCTAACCGTACCCCGAACCGGGACCCTTCACCACAACCTAGGCCTGCCTCGACCCTAACCCTGCTATGGAGCCGCCTTGCTGCATGGGCTCTCACTTCAGCCCTTGAGGGAGATCACGAGACTGGAGTCGATTCAGCCCTGGCGACGTCCCTGGACCAAACCCCAACCCTAGCTAAGGCTCACTCCCCATGGGCACCCCATGCCAAAGTCTGACAACACCACGCGTCTGGGGTCCAGAAGCAGTGCAGGGTGACTCGGCATGGAAGCTGCAAGCTCACCATGTTGTTTCCAGGCCCGTCTGCAGCTGACCGAGAGGATTCCGGAGGCCTCCTCGAACAGTGGCCCAAACACGGGTGTGGCCTTGGCAGCCAAAGACGGATCCTGACCGGCAGCCTCCCTTGTGCCCTCAACTCAGCCCTTGGGGGCGACCACTGCCCTGCTGTGGGTTGGGCGCCTGGAGCCTCCTGGGACCTAACCCTAACCCTAACCGTACCACGAACCGGGACCTTCCACCACAACCTAAGCCTGCCTCGAATCCCAACCCTGCTATGGAGCCGCCTTCTGGCATGGGCCCTCACTTCAGCCCTCGAGGGAGATCACGAGACTGGAGTCGATTCAGCCCTGGGGACGTCCCTGGACCAAACCCTAACCCTAGCTAAGGCTCCCTCCCCTTGGGGACCCCATGCCAAAGTCTGACAGCACCACGCGCCTGGAGTCCAGAAGCGGTGCAGGCTGACTCGGCATGGAAGCTGCAAGCTCACCATGTCGTTTCCAGGCCCGTCTGCAGCTGACCGAGAGGATTCCGGAGTCCTCTTCGAACAGTGGCCCAAACACGGGTGTGGCCTTGGCAGCCAAAGACGCATCCTGACCGGCAGTCTCCCTTGTGCCCTCAACTCAGCCCTTGGGGGCGACCACTGCCATGCTGTGGGTTGGGCACCTGGAGCCTCCTGGGACCGAATCCTAACCCTAACCGTACCCCGAACCGGGACCCTCCACCACAACCTAAGCCAGCCTCGAACCCTAACCCTGCTATGGAGCCGCCTTCTGGCATGGGCCCTCACTTCAGCCCTCGAGGGAGATCACGAGACTGGAGTCGATTCAGCCCTGGCGACGTCCTTGGCCCAAACCCTATCCCTAGCTAAGGCTCCATCCCCATGGGGACCCCATGCCAATGTCTGACAACACTACGCGCCTAGGGTCCAGAAGCGGTGCAGGATGACTCGGCAGGGAAGCTGCAAGCTGACCATGTCGTTTCCAGGCCCGTCTGCTGCTGACCGAGAGTATTCCGGAGGCCTCCTCGAACAGGGGCCGATCGACGTCTGTGTCCTTGGCAGCCAAAGACGGATCCTGAACGGCACCGTCCCTTGTGCCCTCAACTCAGCCCTTCGGGAAGACCACTGGCCTGCTGTGGGTTCGGCGCCTGGAGCCTCCTGGGACCTAACCCTAACCCTAACCCCACACCGAACGGGGACCCTCCACTGAAACCTAAGCCGGCCTCGACCCCTAACCCTGCACTTGAGCCGCCTTGCTGCATGGACCCTCACTTCAGCCCTCGAGGGAGATCACGATACCGGAGTCGCTTCGGCCCTGGCGACGTCCCTGGACCGAACCCTAACCCTAGCTAAGGCTCTCTCCCCAAGAGGACCCTATGCCAACGTGTGACAACACCACGCGCCTCGGGTCCGGAAGAGGTGCAGGTGACTCGGCATGGAACCTGGAAGCTCACCATGTCATTTCCCAGGCCTGGCTGCAGCTGCGGAAAGGATTGCGGAGGCCTCCTCGAACAGTGGCCCAAACACGTGTGTGGCCTTGGCAGCCAAAGACGGATCCTGACCGGCAGCCTCCCTTGTGCCCTCAACTCATCCCTTGGGGGCGACCACGGCCATGCTGTGGGTTGGGCGCCTGGAGCCTCCTGGGACCTAACCCTAACCCTAACCGTACCCCGAACCGGGAACCTCCACCACAACCTAAGCCTGCCTCGAATCCCAACCCTGCTATGGAGCCGCCTTCTGGCATGGGCCCTCACTTCAGCCCTCGAGGGAGATCACGAGACTGGAGTCGATTCAGCCCTGGGGACGTCCCTGGACCAAACCCTAACCCTAGCTAAGGCTCCCTCCCCTTGGGGACCCCATGCCAAAGTCAGACAGCACCATGCGCCTGGAGTCCAGAAGCGGTGCAGGCTGACTCGGCATGGAAGCTGCAAGCTCACCATGTCGTTTCCAGGCCCGTCTGCAGCTGACCGAGAGGATTCCGGAGTCCTCTTCGAACAGTGGCCCAAACACGGGTGTGGCCTTGGCAGCCAAAGACGCATCCTGACCGGCAGTCTCCCTTGTGCCCTCAACTCAGCCCTTGGGGGCGACCACTGCCATGCTGTGGGTTGGGCACCTGGAGCCTCCTGGGACCGAATCCTAACCCTAACCGTACCCCGAACCGGGACCCTCCACCACAACCTAAGCCAGCCTCGAACCCTAACCCTGCTATGGAGCCGCCTTCTGGCATGGGCCCTCACTTCAGCCCTCGAGGGAGATCACGAGACTGGAGTCGATTCAGCCCTGGCGACGTCCTTGGCCCAAACCCTATCCCTAGCTAAGGCTCCATCCCCATGGGGACCCCATGCCAATGTCTGACAACACTACGCGCCTAGGGTCCAGAAACGGTGCAGGATGACTCGGCATGGAAGCTGCAAGCTGACCATGTCGTTTCCAGGCCCGTCTGCTGCTGACCGAGAGTATTCCGGAGGCCTCCTCGAACAGGGGCCGATCGACGTCTGTGTCCTTGGCAGCCAAAGACGGATCCTGAACGGCACCGTCCCTTGTTCCCTCAACTCAGCCCTTCGGGAAGACCCCTGGCCTGCTGTGGGTTCGGCGCCTGGAGCCTCCTGGGACCTAACCCTAACCCTAACCCCACACCGAACGGGGACCCTCCACTGAAACGTAAGCCGGCCTCGACCCCTAACCCTGCACTTGAGCCGCCTTGCTGCATGGACCCTCACTTCAGCCCTCGAGGGAGATCACGATACCGGAGTCGCTTCGGCCCTGGCGACGTCCCTGGACCGAACCCTAACCCTAGCTAAGGCTCTCTCCCCAAGAGGACCCTATGCCAACGTCTGACAACACCACGCGCCTCGGGTCCGGAAGAGGTGCAGGTGACTCGGCATGGAACCTGGAAGCTCACCATGTCATTTCCCAGGCCTGGCTGCAGCTGCGGAAAGGATTGCGGAGGCCTCCTCGAACAGTGGCCCAAACACGTGTGTGGCCTTGGCAGTCAAAGACGGATCCTGACCGGCAGCCTCCCTTGTGCCCTCAACTCATCCCTTGGGGGCGACCACTGCCATACTGTGGGTTGGGCGCCTGGAGCCTCCTGGGACCTAACCCTAACCCTAACCGTACCCCGAACCGGGAACCTCCACCACAACCTAAGCCTGCCTCGAACCCTAACCCTGCTATGGAGCCGCCTTCTGGCATGGGCCCTCACTTCAGCCCTCGAGGGAGATCACGAGACTGGAGACGATTCAGCCTTGGCGACGTCCCTGGACCAAACCCTAACCCTAGCTAAGGCACCCTCCCCATGGGGACCCCATGCCAATGTCTGACAACACCACTCGCCTGGGTTCCAGAAGCGGTGCAGGCTGACTCGGCATGGAAGCTGCAAGCTCACCATGTCGTTTCCCGGGCCCGGCTGCAGCTGCCGAGATGATTGCGGAGGCCTCCACGAACAGAGGCCCAAACACGTGTGTAGCCTTGGCAGCCAAAGACGGATCCTGACCGGCAGCCTCCCTTGTGCCCTCAACTCATCCCTTGGGGGCGACCACTGCCATGCTGTGGTTTGGGCGCCTGGAGCCTCCTGGGACCTAACCCTAACCCTAACCGTACCCCGAACCGGGACCCTCCACCACAACCTAGGCCTGCCTCGACCCTAACCCTGCTATGGAGCCGCCTTGCTGCATGGGCTCTCACTTCAGCCCTCGAGGGAGATCATGATACTGGAGTCGATTCAGCCCTGGCGACGTCCCTGGACCAAACCCCAACCCTAGCTAAGGCTCCCTCCCCATGGGCACCCCATGCCAAAGTCTGACAACACCACGCGTCTGGGGTCCAGAAGCAGTGCAGGGTGACTCGGCATGGAAGCTGCAAGCTCACCATGTTGTTTCCAGGCCCCTCTGCAGCTGATCGAGAGGATTGCGGAGGCCTCCTCGAACAGTGGCCCAAACACGGGTGTGGCCTTGGCAGCCAAAGACGGATCCTGACCGGCAGCCTCCCTTGTGCCCTCAACTCAGCCCTTGGGGGCGACCACTGCCCTGCTGTGGGTTGGGCGCCTGGAGCCTCCTGGGACCTAACCCTAACCCTAACCGTACCACGAACCGGGACCTTCCACCACAACCTAAGCCTGCCTCGAATCCCAACCCTGCTATGGAGCCGCCTTCTGGCATGGGCCCTCACTTCAGCCCTCGAGGGAGATCACGAGACTGGAGACGATTCAGCCCTGGCGACGTCCCTGGACCAAACCCTAACCCTAGCTAAGTCACCCTCCCCATGGGGACCCCATGCCAAAGTCTGACAGCACCACGCGCCTGGGGTCCAGAAGCGGTGCAGGCTGACTCGGCATGGAAGCTGCAAGCTCACCATGTCGTTTCCCAGGCCCGGCTGCAGCTTCCGAGATGATTGCGGAGGCCTCCACGAACAGGGGCCCAAACACGTGTGTGGCCTTGGCAGCCAAAGACGGATCCTGACCGGCAGTCTCCCTTGTACCCTCAACTCAGCCCTTGGGGGCGACCACTCCCATACTGTGAGTTGGGCGCCTGGAGACTCCTGGGACCTAACCCTAACCCTAACCGTACGCCGAACCGGGACCCTCCACCACAAACTAAGCCTGCCTCGAACCCTAACCCTGCTATGGAGCCGCCTTCTGGCATGGGCCCTCACTTCAGCCCTCGAGGGAGATCACGAGACTGGAGTCGATTCAGCCCTGGCGACATCCCTGGACCAAACCCTAACCCTAGCTAAGGCTCCCTCCCCATGGGGACCCCATGCCAAAGTCTGACAACACCACGCGCCTGGGGTCCAGAAGCGGTGCAGGCTGACTCGGCATGGAAGCTGCAAGCTCACCATGTCGTTTCCAGGCCCGTCTGCAGCTGACCGAGAGGATTCCGGAGGCCTCCTCGAACAGGGGCTGATCGACGTCTGTGGCCTTGGCAGCCAAAGACGGATTCTGACCGGCAGCCTCCCTTGTGCCCTCAACTCAGCCCTTCGGGAAGACCACTGCCCTGCTGTGGGTTCAGCGCCTGGAGTCTCCTGGGGCCTAACCCTAACCCTAACCCCACACCGAACGGGGACCCTCCACCGAAACCTAAGCCGGCCTCGACCCCTAACCCTGCACTTGAGCCGCCTTGCTGCATGGGCCCTCACTTCCGCCCTCGAGGGAGATCACGACACCGGAGTCCCTTCGGCCCTGGCGACGTCCCTGAACCGAACCCTAACCCTAGCTAAGGCTCTCTCCCCAAGAGGACCCAATGCCAACGCCTGAAAACCCCACGCGCCTGGGGTCCGGAAGAGGTGCAGGCTGACTCGGCATGGAACCTGGAAGCTCACCATGTCGTTTCCCAGGCCCGGCTGCAGCTGCCGAGAGGATTGCGGAGGCCTCCTCGACCAGGGGCCCAAACACGTGTGTGGCCTTGGCAGCCAAAGACGGATCCTGACCGGCAGCCTCCCTTGTACCCTCAACTCATCCCTTGGGGGCGACCACTGCCATGCTGTGGGTTGGGCGCCTGGAGCCTCCTGGGACCTAACCCTAACCCTAACCGTACCCCGAACCGGGAACCTCCACCACAACCTAAGCCTGCCTCGAACCCTAACCCTGCTATGGAGCCGCCTTCTGGCATGGGCCCTCACTTCAGCCCTCGAGGGAGATCACGAGACTGGAGACGATTCAGCCTTGGCGACGTCCCTGGACCAAACCCTAACCCTAGCTAAGGCACCCTCCCCATGGGGACCCCATGCCAATGTCTGACAACACCACTCGCCTGGGTTCCAGAAGCGGTGCAGGCTGACTCGGCATGGAAGCTGCAAGCTCACCATGTCGTTTCCCGGGCCCGGCTGCAGCTGCCGAGATGATTGCGGAGGCCTCCACGAACAGAGGCCCAAACACGTGTGTAGCCTTGGCAGCCAAAGACGGATCCTGACCGGCAGCCTCCCTTGTGCCCTCAACTCATCCCTTGGGGGCGACCACTGCCATGCTGTTGTTTGGGCGCCTGGAGCCTCCTGGGACCTAACCCTAACCCTAACCGTACCCCGAACCGGGACCCTCCACCACAACCTAGGCCTGCCTCGACCCTAACCCTGCTATGGAGCTGCCTTGCTGCATGGGCTCTCACTTCAGCCCTCGAGGGAGATCACGAGACTGGAGTCGATTCAGCCCTGGCGACGTCCCTGGACCAAACCCTAACCCTAGCTAAGGCTCCCTCCCCTTGGGGACCCCATGCCAAAGTCTGACAGCACCACGCGCCTGGAGTCCAGAAGCGGTGCAGGCTGACTCGGCATGGAAGCTGCAAGCTCACCATGTCGTTTCCAGGCCCGTCTGCAGCTGACCGAGAGGATTCCGGAGTCCTCTTCGAACAGTGGCCCAAACACGGGTGTGGCCTTGGCAGCCAAAGACGCATCCTGACCGGCAGTCTCCCTTGTGCCCTCAACTCAGCCCTTGGGGGCGACCACTGCCATGCTGTGGGTTGGGCACCTGGAGCCTCCTGGGACCGAATCCTAACCCTAACCGTACCCTGAACCGGGACCCTCCACCACAACCTAAGCCAGCCTCGAACCCTAACCCTGCTATGGAGCCGCCTTCTGGCATGGGCCCTCACTTCAGCCCTCGAGGGAGATCACGAGACTGGAGTCGATTCAGCCCTGGCGACGTCCTTGGCCCAAACCCTATCCCTAGCTAAGGCTCCATCCCCATGGGGACCCCATGCCAATGTCTGACAACACTACGCGCCTAGGGTCCAGAAGCGGTGCAGGATGATTCGGCAGGGAAGCTGCAAGCTGACCATGTCGTTTCCAGGCCCGTCTGCTGCTGACCGAGAGTATTCCGGAGGCCTCCTCGAACAGGGGCCGATCGACGTCTGTGTCCTTGGCAGCCAAAGACGGATCCTGAACGGCACCGTCCCTTGTGCCCTCAACTCAGCCCTTCGGGAAGACCACTGGCCTGCTGTGGGTTCGGCGCCTGGAGCCTCCTGGGACCTAACCCTAACCCTAACCCCACACCGAACGGGGACCCTCCACTGAAACCTAAGCCGGCCTCGACCCCTAACCCTGCACTTGAGCCGCCTTGCTGCATGGACCCTCCCTTCAGCCCTCGAGGGAGATCACGATACCGGAGTCGCTTCGGCCCTGGCGACGTCCCTGGACCGAACCCTAACCCTAGCTAAGGCTCTATCCCCAAGAGGACCCTATGCCAACGTGTGACAACACCACGCGCCTCGGGTCCGGAAGAGGTGCAGGTGACTCGGCATGGAACCTGGAAGCTCACCATGTCATTTCCCAGGCCTGGCTGCAGCTGCGGAAAGGATTGCGGAGGCCTCCTCGAACAGTGGCCCAAACACGTGTGTGGCCTTGGCAGCCAAAGACGGATCCTGACCGGCAGCCTCCCTTGTGCCCTCAACTCATCCCTTGGGGGCGACCACTGCCATGCTGTGGGTTGGGCGCCTGGAGCCTCCTGGGACCTAACCCTAACCCTAACCGTACCCCGAACCGGGAACCTCCACCACAACCTAAGCCTGCCTCGAATCCCAACCCTGCTATGGAGCCGCCTTCTGGCATGGGCCCTCACTTCAGCCCTCGAGGGAGATCACGAGACTGGAGTCGATTCAGCCCTGGGGACGTCCCTGGACCAAACCCTAACCCTAGCTAAGGCTCCCTCCCCTTGGGGACCCCATGCCAAAGTCAGACAGCACCACGCGCCTGGAGTCCAGAAGCGGTGCATGCTGACTCGGCATGGAAGCTGCAAGCTCACCATGTCGTTTCCAGGCCCGTCTGCAGCTGACCGAGAGGATTCCGGAGTCCTCTTCGAACAGTGGCCCAAACACGGGTGTGGCCTTGGCAGCCAAAGACGCATCCTGACCGGCAGTCTCCCTTGTGCCCTCAACTCAGCCCTTGGGGGCGACCACTGCCATGCTGTGGGTTGGGCACCTGGAGCCTCCTGGGACCGAATCCTAACCCTAACCGTACCCCGAACCGGGACCCTCCACCACAACCTAAGCCAGCCTCGAACCCTAACCCTGCTATGGAGCCGCCTTCTGGCATGGGCCCTCATTTCTGCCCTAAAGGGAGATCACGAGACTGGATTCAATTCAGCCCTGGCGACGTCCCTGGACCAAACCCTAACCCTAGCTAAGGCTCCCTCCCCATGGGGACCCCATGCCAAAGTCTGGCAACACCACACGCCTGGGGTCCAGAAGCGGTGCAGGCTGACTCGGCATGGAAGCAGCAAGCTCACCATGTTGTTTCCAGGCCCGTCTGCAGCTGACCGAGAGGATTCCGGAGGCCTCCTCGAACAGGGACCGATCGACGTCTGTGGCCATGGCAGCCAAAGTCGGATCCTGACCGGCACCGTCCCTTGTGCCCTCAACTCAGCCTTTCGGGAAGACCACTGCCCTGCTGTGGGTTCGGCGCCTGGAGCCTCCTGGCACCTAACCCTAACCCTAACCCCACACCGAACGGGGACCCTCCACTAAAACCTAAGCCGGCCTCGACCCCTAACCCTGCACTTGAGCCGTCTTGCTGCATGGGCCCTCACTTCAGCCCTCGAGGGAGATCACGATACCGGAGTCGCTTCGGCCCTGGCGACGTCCCTGGACCGAACCCTAACCCTAGCTAAGGCTCTCTCCCCAAGAGGACCCTATGCCAACGTCTGACAACACCACGCGCCTCGGGTCTGGAAAAGGTGCAGGCTGACTCGGCATGGAACCTGGAAGCTCACCATGCCGTTTCCCAGGCCCGTCTGCAGCTGACCGAGAGGATTCCGGAGGCCTCCTTCAACAGGGGCCGATCGACGTCTGTGGATTTGGCAGCCAAAGACGGATCCTGACCAGCAGCCTCCCTTGTGCCCTCAACTCAGCCCTTGGGGGCGACAACTGCCATGCTGTGGGTTGGGCGCCTGGAGCCTCCTGGGACCTAACCCTAACCCTAAACGTACCCCGAACCGGGACCCTCCACCACAACCTAAGCCTGCCTCGAACCCTAACCCTGCTATGGAGCCGCCTTGCTGCATGGGCCCTCACTTCAGCCCTCGAGGGAGATCACGAGACTGGAGTCGATTCAGCCCTGGACCAAACCCTAACCCTGGCTAACCCTGGACCAAACCCTAACCCTAGCTAAGGCGACGTCCCTGGACCAAACCCTAACCCTAGCTAAGGCACCCTGCCCATGGGGATCCCATGCAAAAGTCTGACAACACCACGCGCCTGGGGTCCAGAAGCCGTGCAGGCTGACTCGGCATGGAAGCTGCAAGCTCACCATGTCGTTTCCAGGCCCGTCTGCAGCTGACCGAGAGCATTCCGGAGGCCTCCTCGAACAGTGGCCGATCGACGTCTGTGGCCTTGGCAGCCAAATATGGATCCTGCCCGGCAGCCTCCCTTGTGCCCTCAACTCAGCCCTAGTAGGCGACCACTGCCATGCTGTGGGTTGGGCTCCTGGCGCCTCCTGGGACCTAACCCTAACCCTAACCGTACCCCGAACCGGGAACCTCCACCACAACCTAAGCCTGCCTCAATCCCTAACTCTGCTATGGAGCCGCCTTCTGGCATGGGCCCTCACTTCAGCCCTCGAAGGAGATCACGAGACTGGAGACGATTCAGCCCTGGCGACGTCCCTGGACCAAACCCTAACCCTAGCTAAGTCACCCTCCCCATGGGGACCCCATGCCAAAGTCTGACAGCACCACGCGCCTGGGGTCCAGAAGCGGTGCAGGCTGACTCGGCATGGAAGCTGCAAGCTCACCATGTCGTTTCCCAGGCCCGGCTGCAGCTTCCGAGATGATTGCGGAGGACTCCACGAACAGGGGCCCAAACACGTGTGTGGCCTTGGCAGCCAAAGACGGATCCTGACCGGCAGCCTCCCTTGTACCCTCAACTCAGCCCTTGGGGGCGACCACTCCCATACTGTGAGTTGGGCGCCTGGAGACTCCTGGGACCTAACCCTAACCCTAACCGTACGCCGAACCGGGACCCTCCACCACAAACTAAGCCTGCCTCGAACCCTAACCCTGCTATGGAGCCGCCTTCTGGCATGGGCCCTCACTTCAGCCCTCGAGGGAGATCACGAGACTGGAGTCGATTCAGCCCTGGCGACATCCCTGGACCAAACCCTAACCCTAGCTAAGGCTCCCTCCCCATGGGGACCCCATGCCAAAGTCTGACAACACCACGCGCCTGGGGTCCAGAAGCGGTGCAGGCTGACTCGGCATGGAAGCTGCAAGCTCACCATGTCGTTTCCAGGCCCGTCTGCAGCTGACCGAGAGGATTCCGGAGGCCTCCTCGAACAGGGGCTGATCGACGTCTGTGGCCTTGGCAGCCAAAGACGGATTCTGACCGGCAGCCTCCCTTGTGCCCTCAACTCAGCCCTTCGGGAAGACCACTGCCCTGCTGTGGGTTCGGCGCCTGGAGTCTCCTGGGGCCTAACCCTAACCCTAACCCCACACCGAACGGGGACCCTCCACCGAAACCTAAGCCGGCCTCGACCCCTAACCCTGCACTTGAGCCGCCTTGCTGCATGGGCCCTCACTTCCGCCCTCGAGGGAGATCACGACACCGGAGTCCCTTCGGCCCTGGCGACGTCCCTGAACCGAACCCTAACCCTAGCTAAGGCTCTCTCCCCAAGAGGACCCAATGCCAACGCCTGAAAACCCCACGCGCCTGGGGTCCGGAAGAGGTGCAGGCTGACTCGGCATGGAACCTGGAAGCTCACCATGTCGTTTCCCAGGCCCGGCTGCAGCTGCCGAGAGGATTGCGGAGGCCTCCTCGACCAGGGGCCCAAACACGTGTGTGGCCTTGGCAGCCAAAGACGGATCCTGACCGGCAGCCTCCCTTGTACCCTCAACTCATCCCTTGGGGGCGACCACTGCCATGCTGTGGGTTGGGCGCCTGGAGCCTCCTGGGACCTAACCCTAACCCTAACCGTACCCCGAACCGGGAACCTCCACCACAACCTAAGCCTGCCTCGAACCCTAACCCTGCTATGGAGCCGCCTTCTGGCATGGGCCCTCACTTCAGCCCTCGAGGGAGATCACGAGACTGGAGACGATTCAGCCTTGGCGACGTCCCTGGACCAAACCCTAACCCTAGCTAAGGCACCCTCCCCATGGGGACCCCATGCCAATGTCTGACAACACCACTCGCCTGGGTTCCAGAAGCGGTGCAGGCTGACTCGGCATGGAAGCTGCAAGCTCACCATGTCGTTTCCCGGGCCCGGCTGCAGCTGCCGAGATGATTGCGGAGGCCTCCACGAACAGAGGCCCAAACACGTGTGTAGCCTTGGCAGCCAAAGACGGATCCTGACCGGCAGCCTCCCTTGTGCCCTCAACTCATCCCTTGGGGGCGACCACTGCCATGCTGTGGTTTGGGCGCCTGGAGCCTCCTGGGACCTAACCCTAACCCTAACCGTACCCCGAACCGGGACCCTCCACCACAACCTAGGCCTGCCTCGACCCTAACCCTGCTATGGAGCCGCCTTGCTGCATGGGCTCTCACTTCAGCCCTCGAGGGAGATCACGAGACTGGAGTCGATTCAGCCCTGGCGACGTCCCTGGACCAAACCCCAACCCTAGCTAAGGCTCCCTCCCCATGGGCACCCCATGCCAAAGTCTGACAACACCACGCGTCTGGGGTCCAGAAGCAGTGCAGGGTGACTCGGCATGGAAGCTGCAAGCTCACCATGTTGTTTCCAGGCCCCTCTGCAGCTGACCGAGAGGATTCCGGAGGCCTCCTCGAACAGTGGCCCAAACACGGGTGTGGCCTTGGCAGCCAAAGACGGATCCTGACCGGCAGCCTCCCTTGTGCCCTCAACTCAGCCCTTGGGGGCGACCACTGCCCTGCTGTGGGTTGGGCGCCTGGAGCCTCCTGGGACCTAACCCTAACCCTAACCGTACCACGAACCGGGACCTTCCACCACAACCTAAGCCTGCCTCGAATCCCAACCCTGCTATGGAGCCGCCTTCTGGCATGGGCCCTCACTTCAGCCCTCGAGGGAGATCACGAGACTGGAGTCGATTCAGCCCTGGGGACGTCCCTGGACCAAACCCTAACCCTAGCTAAGGCTCCCTCCCCTTGGGGACCCCATGCCAAAGTCTGACAGCACCACGCGCCTGGAGTCCAGAAGCGGTGCAGGCTGACTCGGCATGGAAGCTGCAAGCTCACCATGTCGTTTCCAGGCCCGTCTGCAGCTGACCGAGAGGATTCCGGAGTCCTCTTCGAACAGTGGCCCAAACACGGGTGTGGCCTTGGCAGCCAAAGATGCATCCTGACCGGCAGTCTCCCTTGTGCCCTCAACTCAGCCCTTGGGGGCGACCACTGCCATGCTGTGGGTTGGGCACCTGGAGCCTCCTGGGACCGAATCCTAACCCTAACCGTACCCCGAACCGGGACCTTCCACCACAACCTAAGCCAGCCTCGAACCCTAACCCTGCTATGGAGCCGCCTTCTGGCATGGGCCCTCACTTCAGCCCTCGAGGGAGATCACGAGACTGGAGTCGATTCAGCCCTGGCGACGTCCTTGGCCCAAACCCTATCCCTAGCTAAGGCTCCATCCCCATGGGGACCCCATGCCAATGTCTGACAACACTACGCGCCTAGGGTCCAGAAGCGGTGCAGGATGACTCGGCATGGAAGCTGCAAGCTGACCATGTCGTTTCCAGGCCCGTCTGCTGCTGACCGAGAGTATTCCGGAGGCCTCCTCGAACAGGGGCCGATCGACGTCTGTGTCCTTGGCAGCCAAAGACGGATCCTGAACGGCACCGTCCCTTGTGCCCTCAACTCAGCCCTTCGGGAAGACCACTGGCCTGCTGTGGGTTCGGCGCCTGGAGCCTCCTGGGACCTAACCCTAACCCTAACCCCACACCGAACGGGGACCCTCCACTGAAACCTAAGCCGGCCTCGACCCCTAACCCTGCACTTGAGCCGCCTTGCTGCATGGACCCTCCCTTCAGCCCTCGAGGGAGATCACGATACCGGAGTCGCTTCGGCCCTGGCGACGTCCCTGGACCGAACCCTAACCCTAGCTAAGGCTCTCTCCCCAAGAGGACCCTATGCCAACGTCTGACAACACCACGCGCCTCGGGTCCGGAAGAGGTGCAGGTGACTCGGCATGGAACCTGGAAGCTCACCATGTCATTTCCCAGGCCTGGCTGCAGCTGCGGAAAGGATTGCGGAGGCCTCCTCGAACAGTGGCCCAAACACGTGTGTGGCCTTGGCAGCCAAAGACGGATCCTGACCGGCAGCCTCCCTTGTGCCCTCAACTCATCCCTTGGGGGCGACCACTGCCATACTGTGGGTTGGGCGCCTGGAGCCTCCTGGGACCTAACCCTAACCCTAACCGTACCCCGAACCGGGAACCTCCACCACAACATAAGCCTGCCTCGAACCCTAACCCTGCTATGGAGCCGCCTTCTGGCATGGGCCCTCATTTCTGCCCTAAAGGGAGATCACGAGACTGGATTCAATTCAGCCCTGGCGACGTCCCTGGACCAAACCCTAACCCTAGCTAAGGCTCCCTCCCCATGGGGACCCCATGCCAAAGTCTGGCAACACCACACGCCTGGGGTCCAGAAGCGGTGCAGGCTGACTCGGCATGGAAGCAGCAAGCTCACCATGTTGTTTCCAGTCCCGTCTGCAGCTGACCGAGAGGATTCCGGAGGCCTCCTCGAACAGGGACCGATCGACGTCTGTGGCCATGGCAGCCAAAGTCGGATCCTGACCGGCACCGTCCCTTGTGCCCTCAACTCAGCCTTTCGGGAAGACCACTGCCCTGCTGTGGGTTCGGCGCCTGGAGCCTCCTGGCACCTAACCCTAACCCTAACCCCACACCGAACGGGGACCCTCTACTAAAACCTAAGCCGGCCTCGACCCCTAACCCTGCACTTGAGCCGTCTTGCTGCATGGGCCCTCACTTCAGCCCTCGAGGGAGATCACGATACCGGAGTCGCTTCGGCCCTGGCGACGTCCCTGGACCGAACCCTAACCCTAGCTAAGGCTCTCTCTCCAAGAGGACCCTATGCCAACGTCTGACAACACCACGCGCCTCGGGTCTGGAAAAGGTGCAGGCTGACTCGGCATGGAACCTGGAAGCTCACCATGCCGTTTCCCAGGCCCGTCTGCAGCTGACCGAGAGGATTCCGGAGGCCTCCTTCAACAGGGGCCGATCGACGTCTGTGGATTTGGCAGCCAAAGACGGATCCTGACCAGCAGCCTCCCTTGTGCCCTCAACTCAGCCCTTGGGGGCGACCACTGCCATGCTGTGGGTTGGGCGCCTGGAGCCTCCTGGGACCTAACCCTAACCCTAAACGTACCCCGAACCGGGACCCTCCACCACAACCTAAGCCTGCCTCGAACCCTAACCCTGCTATGGAGCCGCCTTGCTGCATGGGCCCTCACTTCAGCCCTCGAGGGAGATCACGAGACTGGAGTCGATTCAGCCCTGGACCAAACCCTAACCCTGGCTAACCCTGGACCAAACCCTAACCCTAGCTAAGGCGACGTCCCTGGACCAAACCCTAACCCTAGCTAAGGCACCCTCCCCATGGGGATCCCATGCAAAAGTCTGACAACACCACGCGCCTGGGGTCCAGAAGCCGTGCAGGCTGACTCGGCATGGAAGCTGCAAGCTCACCATGTCGTTTCCAGGCCCGTCTGCAACTGACCGAGAGCATTCCGGAGGCCTCCTCGAACAGTGGCCGATCGACGTCTGTGGCCTTGGCAGCCAAATATGGATCCTGCCCGGCAGCCTCCCTTGTGCCCTCAACTCAGCCCTTGTAGGCGACCACTTCCATGCTGTGGGTTGGGCTCCTGGCGCCTCCTGGGACCTAACCCTAACCCTAACCGTACCCCGAACCGGGAACCTCCACCACAACCTAAGCCTGCCTCGATCCCTAACTCTGCTATGGAGCCGCCTTCTGGCATGGGCCCTCACTTCAGCCCTCGAGGGAGATCACGAGACTGGAGACGATTCAGCCCTGGCGACGTCCCTGGACCAAACCCTAACCCTAGCTAAGTCACCCACCCATGGGGACCCCATGCCAAAGTCTGACAACAACACGCGCCTGGGGTCCAGAAGCGGTGCAGGCTGACTCGGCATGGAAGCTGCAAGCTCACCATGTCGTTTCCCAGGCCCGGCTGCAGCTTCCGAGAGGATTGCGGAGGCCTCCACGAACAGGGGCCCAAACACGTGTGTGGCCTTGGCAGCCAAAGACGGATCCTGACCGGCAGCCTCCCTTGTACCCTCAACTCAGCCCTTGGGGGCGACCATTCCCATACTGTGAGTTGGGCGCCTGGAGACTCCTGGGACCTAACCCTAACCCTAACCGTACGCCGAACCGGGACCCTCCACCACAAACTAAGCCTGCCTCGAACCCTAACCCTGCTATGGAGCCGCCTTCTGGCATGGGCCCTAACTTCAGCCCTCGAGGGAGATCACGAGACTGGAGACGATTCAGCCTTGGCGACGTCCCTGGACCAAACCCTAACCCTAGCTAAGGCACCCTCCCCATGGGGACCCCATGCCAATGTCTGACAACACCACTCGCCTGGGTTCCAGAAGCGGTGCAGGCTGACTCGGCATGGAAGCTGCAAGCTCACCATGTCGTTTCCAGGGCCCGGCTGCAGCTGCCGAGATGATTGCGGAGGCCTCCACGAACAGAGGCCCAAACACGTGTGTAGCCTTGGCAGCCAAAGACGGATCCTGACCGGCAGCCTCCCTTGTGCCCTCAACTCAGCCCTTGGGGGCGACCACTGCCATGCTGTGGTTTGGGCGCCTGGAGCCTCCTGGGACCTAACCCTAACCCTAACCGTACCCCGAACCGGGACCCTCCACCACAACCTAGGCCTGCCTCGACCCTAACCCTGCTATGGAGCCGCCTTGCTGCATGGGCTCTCACTTCAGCCCTCGAGGGAGATCACGAGACTGGAGTCGATTCAGCCCTGGGGACGTCCCTGGACCAAACCCTAACCCTAGCTAAGGCTCCCTCCCCTTGGGGACCCCATGACAAAGTCTGACAGCACCACGCGCCTGGAGTCCAGAAGCGGTGCAGGCTGACTCGGCATGGAAGCTGCAAGCTCACCATGTCGTTTCCAGGCCCGTCTGCAGCTGACCGAGAGGATTCCGGAGTCCTCTTCGAACAGTGGCCCAAACACGGGTGTGGCCTTGGCAGCCAAAGACGCATCCTGACCGGCAGCCTCCCTTGTGCCCTCAACTCAGCCCTTGGGGGCGACCACTGCCATGCTGTGGGTTGGGCACCTGGAGCCTCCTGGGACCGAATCCTAACCCTAACCGTACCCCGAACCGGGACCCTCCACCACAACCTAAGCCAGCCTCGAACCCTAACCCTGCTATGGAGCCGCCTTCTGGCATGGGCCCTCACTTCAGCCCTCGAGGGAGATCACGAGACTGGAGTCGATTCAGCCCTGGCGACGTCCTTGGCCCAAACCCTATCCCTAGCTAAGGCTCCATCCCCATGGGGACCCCATGCCAATGTCTGACAACACTACGCGCCTAGGGTCCAAAAGCGGTGCAGGATGACTCGGCATGGAAGCTGCAAGCTGACCATGTCGTTTCCAGGCCCGTCTGCTGCTGACCGAGAGTATTCCGGAGGCCTCCTCGAACAGGGGCCGATCGACGTCTGTGTCCTTGGCAGCCAAAGACGGATCCTGAACGGCACCGTCCCTTGTGCCCTCAACTCAGCCCTTCGGGAAGACCACTGGCCTGCTGTGGGTTCGGCGCCTGGAGCCTCCTGGGACCTAACCCTAACCCTAACCCCACACCGAACGGGGACCCTCCACTGAAACCTAAGCCGGCCTCGACCCCTAACCCTGCACTTGAGCCGCCTTGCTGCATGGACCCTCCCTTCAGCCCTCGAGGGAGATCACGATACCGGAGTCGCTTCGGCCCTGGCGACGTCCCTGGACCGAACCCTAACCCTAGCTAAGGCTCTCTCCCCAAGAGGACCCTATGCCAACGTGTGACAACACCACGCGCCTCGGGTCCGGAAGAGGTGCAGGTGACTCGGCATGGAACCTGGAAGCTCACCATGTCATTTCCCAGGCCTGGCTGCAGCTGCGGAAAGGATTGCGGAGGCCTCCTCGAACAGTGGCCCAAACACGTGTGTGGCCTTGGCAGCCAAAGACGGATCCTGACCGGCAGCCTCCCTTGTGCCCTCAACTCATCCCTTGGGGGCGACCACTGCCATGCTGTGGGTTGGGCGCCTGGAGCCTCCTGGGACCTAACCCTCACCCTAACCGTACCCCGAACCGGGAACCTCCACCACAACCTAAGCCTGCCTCGAATCCCAACCCTGCTATGGAGCCGCCTTCTGGCATGGGCCCTCACTTCAGCCCTCGAGGGAGATCACGAGACTGGAGTCGATTCAGCCCTGGGGACGTCCCTGGACCAAACCCTAACCCTAGCTAAGGCTCCCTCCCCTTGGGGACCCCATGCCAAAGTCTGACAGCACCACGCGCCTGGAGTCCAGAAGCGGTGCAGGCTGACTCGGCATGGAAGCTGCAAGCTCACCATGTCGTTTCCAGGCCCGTCTGCAGCTGACCGAGAGGATTCCGGAGTCCTCTTCGAACAGTGGCCCAAACACGGGTGTGGCCTTGGCAGCCAAAGACGCATCCTGACCGGCAGTCTCCCTTGTGCCCTCAACTCAGCCCTTGGGGGCGACCACTGCCATGCTGTGGGTTGGGCACCTGGAGCCTCCTGGGACCGAATCCTAACCCTAATCGTACCCCGAACCGGGACCCTCCACCACAACCTAAGCCAGCCTCGAACCCTAACCCTGCTATGGAGCCGCCTTCTGGCATGGGCCCTCACTTCAGCCCTCGAGGGAGATCACGAGACTGGAGTCGATTCAGCCCTGGCGACGTCCTTGGCCCAAACCCTATCCCTAGCTAAGGCTCCATCCCCATGGGGACCCCATGCCAATGTCTGACAACACTACGCGCCTAGGGTCCAGAAACGGTGCAGGATGACTCGGCATGGAAGCTGCAAGCTGACCATGTCGTTTCCAGGC
Organism: Neofelis nebulosa; assembly: GCF_028018385.1. Lineage (NCBI taxonomy): Eukaryota > Metazoa > Chordata > Mammalia > Carnivora > Felidae > Neofelis > Neofelis nebulosa. Next base: position 2,942,898 of record NC_080787.1, read on the forward strand.
CCGTCTGCTGCTGACCGAGAGTATTCCGGAGGCCTCCTCGAACAGGGGCCGATCGACGTCTGTGTCCTTGGCAGCCAAAGACGGATCCTGAACGGCACCGTCCCTTGTTCCCTCAACTCAGCCCTTCGGGAAGACCCCTGGCCTGCTGTGGGTTCGGCGCCTGGAGCCTCCTGGGACCTAACCCTAACCCTAACCCCACACCGAACGGGGACCCTCCACTGAAACCTAAGCCGGCCTCGACCCCTAACCCTGCACTTGAGCCGCCTTGCTGCATGGACCCTCACTTCAGCCCTCGAGGGAGATCACGATACCGGAGTCGCTTCGGCCCTGGCGACGTCCCTGGACCGAACCCTAACCCTAGCTAAGGCTCTCTCCCCAAGAGGACCCTATGCCAACGTCTGACAACACCACGCGCCTCGGGTCCGGAAGAGGTGCAGGTGACTCGGCATGGAACCTGGAAGCTCACCATGTCATTTCCCAGGCCTGGCTGCAGCTGCGGAAAGGATTGCGGAGGCCTCCTCGAACAGTGGCCCAAACACGTGTGTGGCCTTGGCAGTCAAAGACGGATCCTGACCGGCAGCCTCCCTTGTGCCCTCAACTCATCCCTTGGGGGCGACCACTGCCATACTGTGGGTTGGGCGCCTGGAGCCTCCTGGGACCTAACCCTAACCCTAACCGTACCCCGAACCGGGACCCTCCACCACAACCTAAGCCTGCCTCGAACCCTAACCCTGCTATGGAGCCGCCTTCTGGCATGGGCCCTCACTTCAGCCCTCGAGGGAGATCACGAGACTGGAGACGATTCAGCCTTGGCGACGTCCCTGGACCAAACCCTAACCCTAGCTAAGGCACCCTCCCCATGGGGACCCCATGCCAATGTCTGACAACACCACTCGCCTGGGTTCCAGAAGCGGTGCAGGCTGACTCGGCATGGAAGCTGCAAGCTCACCATGTCGTTTCCCGGGCCCGGCTGCAGCTGCCGAGATGATTGCGGAGGCCTCCACGAACAGAGGCCCAAACACGTGTGTAGCCTTGGCAGCCAAAGACGGATCCTGACCGGCAGCCTCCCTTGTGCCCTCAACTCATCCCTTGGGGGCGACCACTGCCATGCTGTGGTTTGGGCGCCTGGAGCCTCCTGGGACCTAACCCTAACCCTAACCGTACCCCGAACCGGGACCCTCCACCACAACCTAGGCCTGCCTCGACCCTAACCCTGCTATGGAGCCGCCTTGCTGCATGGGCTCTCACTTCAGCCCTCGAGGGAGATCACGAGACTGGAGTCGATTCAGCCCTGGCGAAGTCCCTGGACCAAACCCCAACCCTAGCTAAGGCTCCCTCCCCATGGGCACCCCATGCCAAAGTCTGACAACACCACGCCTCTGGGGTCCAGAAGCAGTGCAGGGTGACTCGGCATGGAAGCTGCAAGCTCACCATGTTGTTTCCAGGCCCCTCTGCAGCTGATCGAGAGGATTCCGGAGGCCTCCTCGAACAGTGGCCCAAACACGGGTGTGGCCTTGGCAGCCAAAGACGGATCCTGACCGGCAGCCTCCCTTGTGCCCTCAACTCAGCCCTTGGGGGCGACCACTGCCCTGCTGTGGGTTGGGCGCCTGGAGCCTCCTGGGACCTAACCCTAACCCTAACCGTACCACGAACCGGGACCTTCCACCACAACCTAAGCCTGCCTCGAATCCCAACCCTGCTATGGAGCCGCCTTCTGGCATGGGCCCTCACTTCAGCCCTCGAGGGAGATCACGAGACTGGAGACGATTCAGCCCTGGGGACGTCCCTGGACCAAACCCTAACCCTAGCTAAGTCACCCTCCCCATGGGGACCCCATGCCAAAGTCTGACAGCACCACGCGCCTGGGGTCCAGAAGCGGTGCAGGCTGACTCGGCATGGAAGCTGCAAGCTCACCATGTCGTTTCCCAGGCCCGGCTGCAGCTTCCGAGATGATTGCGGAGGCCTCCACGAACAGGGGCCCAAACACGTGTGTGGCCTTGGCAGCCAAAGACGGATCCTGACCGGCAGTCTCCCTTGTACCCTCAACTCAGCCCTTGGGGGCGACCACTCCCATACTGTGAGTTGGGCGCCTGGAGACTCCTGGGACCTAACCCTAACCCTAACCGTACGACGAACCGGGACCCTCCACCACAAACTAAGCCTGCCTCGAACCCTAACCCTGCTATGGAGCCGCCTTCTGGCATGGGCCCTCACTTCAGCCCTCGAGGGAGATCACGAGACTGGAGTCGATTCAGCCCTGGCGACATCCCTGGACCAAACCCTAACCCTAGCTAAGGCTCCCTCCCCATGGGGACCCCATGCCAAAGTCTGACAACACCACGCGCCTGGGGTCCAGAAGCGGTGCAGGCTGACTCGGCATGGAAGCTGCAAGCTCACCATGTCGTTTCCAGGCCCGTCTGCAGCTGACCGAGAGGATTCCGGAGGCCTCCTCGAACAGGGGCTGATCGACGTCTGTGGCCTTGGCAGCCAAAGACGGATTCTGACCGGCAGCCTCCCTTGTGCCCTCAACTCAGCCCTTCGGGAAGACCACTGCCCTGCTGTGGGTTCGGCGCCTGGAGTCTCCTGGGGCCTAACCCTAACCCTAACCCCACACCGAACGGGGACCCTCCACCGAAACCTAAGCCGGCCTCGACCCCTAACCCTGCACTTGAGCCGCCTTGCTGCATGGGCCCTCACTTCCGCCCTCGAGGGAGATCACGACACCGGAGTCCCTTCGGCCCTGGCGACGTCCCTGAACCGAACCCTAACCCTAGCTAAGGCTCTCTCCCCAAGAGGACCCAATGCCAACGCCTGAAAACCCCACGCGCCTGGGGTCCGGAAGAGGTGCAGGCTGACTCGGCATGGAACCTGGAAGCTCACCATGTCGTTTCCCAGGCCCGGCTGCAGCTGCCGAGAGGATTGCGGAGGCCTCCTCGACCAGGGGCCCAAACACGTGTGTGGCCTTGGCAGCCAAAGACGGATCCTGACCGGCAGCCTCCCTTGTACCCTCAACTCATCCCTTGGGGGCGACCACTGCCATGCTGTGGGTTGGGCGCCTGGAGCCTCCTGGGACCTAACCCTAACCCTAACCGTACCCCGAACCGGGAACCTCCACCACAACCTAAGCCTGCCTCGAACCCTAACCCTGCTATGGAGCCGCCTTCTGGCATGGGCCCTCACTTCAGCCCTCGAGGGAGATCACGAGACTGGAGACGATTCAGCCTTGGCGACGTCCCTGGACCAAACCCTAACCCTAGCTAAGGCACGCTCCCCATGGGGACCCCATGCCAAAGTCTGACAGCACCACGCGCCTGGGTTCCAGAAGCGGTGCAGGCTGACTCGGCATGGAAGCTGCAAGCTCACCATGTCGTTTCCCGGGCCCGGCTGCAGCTGCCGAGATGATTGCGGAAGCCTCCACGAACAGAGGCCCAAACACGTGTGTAGCCTTGGCAGCCAAAGACGGATCCTGACCGGCAGCCTCCCTTGTGCCCTCAACTCATCCCTTTGGGGCGACCACTGCCATGCTGTGGTTTGGGCGCCTGGAGCCTCCTGGGACCTAACCCTAACCCTAACCGTACCCCGAACCGGGACCCTCCACCACAACCTAGGCCTGCCTCGACCCTAACCCTGCTATGGAGCCGCCTTGCTGCATGGGCTCTCACTTCAGCCCTCGAGGGAGATCACGAGACTGGAGTCGATTCAGCCCTGGCGACGTCCCTGGACCAAACCCCAACCCTAGCTAAGGCTCCCTCCCCATGGGCACCCCATGCCAAAGTCTGACAACACCACGCGTCTGGGGTCCAGAAGCAGTGCAGGGTGACTCGGCATGGAAGCTGCAAGCTCACCATGTTGTTTCCAGGCCCCTCTGCAGCTGACCGAGAGGATTCCGGAGGCCTCCTCGAACAGTGGCCCAAACACTGGTGTGGCCTTGGCAGCCAAAGACGGATCCTGACCGGCAGCCTCCCTTGTGCCCTCAACTCAGCCCTTGGGGGCGACCACTGCCCTGCTGTGGGTTGGGCGCCTGGAGCCTCCTGGGACCTAACCCTAACCCTAACCGTACCACGAACCGGGACCTTCCACCACAACCTAAGCCTGCCTCGAATCCCAACCCTGCTATGGAGCCGCCTTCTGGCATGGGCCCTCACTTCAGCCCTCGAGGGAGATCACGAGACTGGAGTCGATTCAGCCCTGGGGACGTCCCTGGACCAAACCCTAACCCTAGCTAAGGCTCCCTCCCCTTGGGGACCCCATGCCAAAGTCTGACAGCACCACGCGCCTGGAGTCCAGAAGCGGTGCAGGCTGACTCGGCATGGAAGCTGCAAGCTCACCATGTCGTTTCCAGGCCCGTCTGCAGCTGACCGAGAGGATTCCGGAGTCCTCTTCGAACAGTGGCCCAAACACGGGTGTGGCCTTGGCAGCCAAAGACGCATCCTGACCGGCAGTCTCCCTTGTGCCCTCAACTCAGCCCTTGGGGGCGACCACTGCCATGCTGTGGTTTGGGCACCTGGAGCCTCCTGGGACCGAATCCTAACCCTAACCGTACCCCGAACCGGGACCCTCCACCACAACCTAAGCCAGCCTCGAACCCTAACCCTGCTATGGAGCCGCCTTCTGGCATGGGCCCTCACTTCAGCCCTCGAGGGAGATCACGAGACTGGAGTCGATTCAGCCCTGGCGACGTCCTTGGCCCAAACCCTATCCCTAGCTAAGGCTCCATCCCCATGGGGACCCCATGCCAATGTCTGACAACACTACGCGCCTAGGGTCCAGAAGCGGTGCAGGATGACTCGGCATGGAAGCTGCAAGCTGACCATGTCGTTTCCAGGCCCGTCTGCTGCTGACCGAGAGTATTCCGGAGGCCTCCTCGAACAGGGGCCGATCGACGTCTGTGTCCTTGGCAGCCAAAGACGGATCCTGAACGGCACCGTCCCTTGTGCCCTCAACTCAGCCCTTCGGGAAGACCCCTGGCCTGCTGTGGGTTCGGCGCCTGGAGTCTCCTGGGACCTAACCCTAACCCTAACCCCACACCGAACGGGGACCCTCCACTGAAACCTAAGCCGGCCTCGACCCCTAACCCTGCACTTGAGCCGCCTTGCTGCATGGACCCTCACTTCAGCCCTCGAGGGAGATCACGATACCGGAGTCGCTTCGGCCCTGGCGACGTCCCTGGACCGAACCCTAACCCTAGCTAAGGCTCTCTCCCCTAGAGGACCCTATGCCAACGTGTGACAACACCACGCGCCTCGGGTCCGGAAGAGGTGCAGGTGACTCGGCATGGAACCTGGAAGCTCACCATGTCATTTCCCAGGCCTGGCTGCAGCTGCGGAAAGGATTGCGGAGGCCTCCTCGAACAGTGGCCCAAACACGTGTGTGGCCTTGGCAGCCAAAGACGGATCCTGACCGGCAGCCTCCCTTGTGCCCTCAACTCATCCCTTGGGGGCGACCACTGCCATACTGTGGGTTGGGCGCCTGGAGCCTCCTGGGACCTAACCCTAACCCTAACCGTACCCCGAACCGGGAACCTCCACCACAACCTAAGCCTGCCTCGAACCCTAACCCTGCTATGGAGCCGCCTTCTGGCATGGGCCCTCATTTCTGCCCTAAAGGGAGATCACGAGACTGGATTCAATTCAGCCCTGGCGACGTCCCTGGACCAAACCCTAACCCTAGCTAAGGCTCCCTCCCCATGGGGACCCCATGCCAAAGTCTGGCAACACCACACGCCTGGGGTCCAGAAGCGGTGCAGGCTGACTCGGCATGGAAGCAGCAAGCTCACCATGTTGTTTCCAGGCCCGTCTGCAGCTGACCGAGAGGATTCCGGAGCCCTCCTCGAACAGGGACCGATCGACGTCTGTGGCCATGGCAGCCAAAGTCGGATCCTGACCGGCACCGTCCCTTGTGCCCTCAACTCAGCCTTTCGGGAAGACCACTGCCCTGCTGTGGGTTCGGCGCCTGGAGCCTCCTGGGACCTAACCCTAACCCTAACCCCACACCGAACGGGGACCCTCCACTGAAACCCAAGCCGGCCTCGACCCCTAACCCTGCACTTGAGCCGTCTTGCTGCATGGGCCCTCACTTCAGCCCTCGAGGGAGATCACGATACCGGAGTCGCTTCGGCCCTGGCGACGTCCCTGGACCGAACCCTAACCCTAGCTAAGGCTCTCTCCCCAAGAGGACCCTATGCCAACGTCTGACAACACCACGCGCCTCGGGTCTGGAAAAGGTGCAGGCTGACTCGGCATGGAACCTGGAAGCTCACCATGCCGTTTCCCAGGCCCGTCTGCAGCTGACCGAGAGGATTCCGGAGGCCTCCTTCAACAGGGGCCGATCGACGTCTGTGGATTTGGCAGCCAAAGACGGATCCTGACCAGCAGCCTCCCTTGTGCCCTCAACTCATCCCTTGGGGGCGACCACTGCCATACTGTGGGTTGGGCGCCTGGAGCCTCCTGGGACCTAACCCTAACCCTAACGGTACCCCGAACCGGGAACCTCCACCACAACCTAAGCCTGCCTCGAACCCTAACCCTGCTATGGAGCCGCCTTCTGGCATGGGCCCTCATTTCTGCCCTAAAGGGAGATCACGAGACTGGATTCAATTCAGCCCTGGCGACGTCCCTGGACCAAACCCTAACCCTAGCTAAGGCTCCCTCCCCATGGGGACCCCATGCCAAAGTCTGGCAACACCACTCGCCTGGGTTCCAGAAGCGGTGCAGGCTGACTCGGCATGGAAGCTGCAAGCTCACCATGTCGTTTCCCGGGCCCGGCTGCAGCTGCCGAGATGATTGCGGAGGCCTCCACGAACAGAGGCCCAAACACGTGTGTAGCCTTGGCAGCCAAAGACGGACCCTGACCGGCAGCCTCCCTTGTGCCCTCAACTCATCCCTTGGGGGCGACCACTGCCATGCTGTGGTTTGGGCGCCTGGAGCCTCCTGGGACCTAACCCAAACCCTAACCGTACCCCGAACCGGGACCCTCCACCACAACCTAGGCCTGCCTCGACCCTAACCCTGCTATGGAGCCGCCTTGCTGCATGGGCTCTCACTTCAGCCCTCGAGGGAGATCAAGAGACTGGAGTCGATTCAGCCCTGGCGACGTCCCTGGACCAAACCCCAACCCTAGCTAAGGCTCCCTCCCCATGGGCACCCCATGCCAAAGTCTGACAACACCACGCGTCCGGGGTCCAGAAGCAGTGCAGGGTGACTCGGCATGGAAGCTGCAAGCTCACCATGTTGTTTCCAGGCCCCTCTGCAGCTGATCGAGAGGATTCCGGAGGCCTCCTCGAACAGTGGCCCAAACACGGGTGTGGCCTTGGCAGCCAAAGACGGATCCTGACCGGCAGCCTCCCTTGTGCCCTCAACTCAGCCCTTGGGGGCGACCACTGCCCTGCTGTGGGTTGGGCGCCTGGAGCCTCCTGGGACCTAACCCTAACCCTAACCGTACCACGAACCGGGACCTTCCACCACAACCTAAGCCTGCCTCGAATCCCAACCCTGCTATGGAGCCGCTTTCTGGCATGGGCCCTCACTTCAGCCCTCGAGGGAGATCACGAGACTGGAGACGATTCAGCCCTGGCGACGTCCCTGGACCAAACCCTAACCCTAGCTAAGTCACCCTCCCCATGGGGACCCCATGCCAAAGTCTGACAGCACCACGCGCCTGGGGTCCAGAAGCGGTGCAGGCTGACTCGGCATGGAAGCTGCAAGCTCACCATGTCGTTTCCCAGGCCCGGCTGCAGCTTCCGAGATGATTGCGGAGGCCTCCACGAACAGGGGCCCAAACACATGTGTGGCCTTGGCAGCCAAAGACGGATCCTGACCGGCAGTCTCCCTTGTACCCTCAACTCAGCCCTTGGGGGCGACCACTCCCATACTGTGAGTTGGGCGCCTGGAGACTCCTGGGACCTAACCCTAACCCTAACCGTACGCCGAACCGGGACCCTCCACCACAAACTAAGCCTGCCTCGAACCCTAACCCTGCTATGGAGCCGCCTTCTGGCATGGGCCCTCACTTCAGCCCTCGAGGGAGATCACGAGACTGGAGTCGATTCAGCCCTGGCGACATCCCTGGACCAAACCCTAACCCTAGCTAAGGCTCCCTCCCCATGGGGACCCCATGCCAAAGTCTGACAACACCACGCGCCTGGGGTCCAGAAGCGGTGCAGGCTGACTCGGCATGGAAGCTGCAAGCTCACCATGTCGTTTCCAGGCCCGTCTGCAGCTGACCGAGAGGATTCCGGAGGCCTCCTCGAACAGGGGCTGATCGACGTCTGTGGCCTTGGCAGCCAAAGACGGATTCTGACCGGCAGCCTCCCTTGTGCCCTCAACTCAGCCCTTCGGGAAGACCACTGCCCTGCTGTGGGTTCGGCGCCTGGAGTCTCCTGGGGCCTAACCCTAACCCTAACCCCACACCGAACGGGGACCCTCCACCGAAACCTAAGCCGGCCTCGACCCCTAACCCTGCACTTGAGCCGCCTTGCTGCATGGGCCCTCACTTCCGCCCTCGAGGGAGATCACGACACCGGAGTCCCTTCGGCCCTGGCGACGTCCCTGAACCGAACCCTAACCCTAGCTAAGGCTCTCTCCCCAAGAGGACCCAATGCCAACGCCTGAAAACCCCACGCGCCTGGGGTCCGGAAGAGGTGCAGGCTGACTCGGCATGGAACCTGGAAGCTCACCATGTCGTTTCCCAGGCCCGGCTGCAGCTGCCGAGAGGATTGCGGAGGCCTCCTCGACCAGGGGCCCAAACACGTGTGTGGCCTTGGCAGCCAAAGACGGATCCTGACCGGCAGCCTCCCTTGTACCCTCAACTCATCCCTTGGGGGCGACCACTGCCATGCTGTGGGTTGGGCGCCTGGAGCCTCCTGGGACCTAACCCTAACCCTAACCGTACCCCGAACCGGCAACCTCCACCACAACCTAAGCCTGCCTCGAACCCTAACCCTGCTATGGAGCCGCCTTCTGGCATGGGCCCTCACTTCAGCCCTCGAGGGAGATCACGAGACTGGAGACGATTCAGCCTTGGCGACGTCCCTGGACCAAACCCTAACCCTAGCTAAGGCACCCTCCCCATGGGGACCCCATGCCAATGTCTGACAACACCACTCGCCTGGGTTCCAGAAGCGGTGCAGGCTGACTCGGCATGGAAGCTGCAAGCTCACCATGTCGTTTCCCGGGCCCGGCTGCAGCTGCCGAGATGATTGCGGAGGTCTCCACGAACAGAGGCCCAATCACGTGTGTAGCCTTGGCAGCCAAAGACGGATCCTGACCGGCAGCCTCCCTTGTGCCCTCAACTCATCCCTTGGGGGCGACCACTGCCATGCTGTGGTTTGGGCGCCTGGAGCCTCCTGGGACCTAACCCTAACCCTAACCGTACCCCGAACCGGGACCCTCCACCACAACCTAGGCCTGCCTCGACCCTAACCCTGCTATGGAGCCGCCTTGCTGCATGGGCTCTCACTTCAGCCCTCGAGGGAGATCACGAGACTGGAGTCGATTCAGCCCTGGCGACGTCCCTGGACCAAACCCCAACCCTAGCTAAGGCTCCCTCCCCATGGGCACCCCATGCCAAAGTCTGACAACACCACGCGTCTGGGGTCCAGAAGCAGTGCAGGGTGACTCGGCATGGAAGCTGCAAGCTCACCATGTTGTTTCCAGGCCCCTCTGCAGCTGACCGAGAGGATTCCGGAGGCCTCCTCGAACAGTGGCCCAAACACGGGTGTGGCCTTGGCAGCCAAAGACGGATCCTGACCGGCAGCCTCCCTTGTGCCCTCAACTCAGCCCTTGGGGGCGACCACTGCCCTGCTGTGGGTTGGGCGCCTGGAGCCTCCTGGGACCTAACCCTAACCCTAACCGTACCACGAACCGGGACCTTCCACCACAACCTAAGCCTGCCTCGAATCCCAACCCTGCTATGGAGCCGCCTTCTGGCATGGGCCCTCACTTCAGCCCTCGAGGGAGATCACGAGACTGGAGTCGATTCAGCCCTGGGGACGTCCCTGGACCAAACCCTAACCCTAGCTAAGGCTCCCTCCCCTTGGGGACCCCATGCCAAAGTCTGACAGCACCACGCGCCTGGAGTCCAGAAGCGGTGCAGGCTGACTCGGCATGGAAGCTGCAAGCTCACCATGTCGTTTCCAGGCCCGTCTGCAGCTGACCGAGAGGATTCCGGAGTCCTCTTCGAACAGTGGCCCAAACACGGGTGTGGCCTTGGCAGCCAAAGACGCATCCTGACCGGCAGTCTCCCTTGTGCCCTCAACTCAGCCCTTGGGTGCGACCACTGCCATGCTGTGGGTTGGGCACCTGGAGCCTCCTGGGACCGAATCCTAACCCTAACCGTACCCCGAACCGGGACCCTCCACCACAACCTAAGCCAGCCTCGAACCCTAACCCTGCTATGGAGCCGCCTTCTGGCATGGGCCCTCACTTCAGCCCTCGAGGGAGATCACGAGACTGGAGTCGATTCAGCCCTGGCGACGTCCTTGGCCCAAACCCTATCCCTAGCTAAGGCTCCATCCCCATGGGGACCCCATGCCAATGTCTGACAACACTACGCGCCTAGGGTCCAGAAGCGGTGCAGGATGACTCGGCATGGAAGCTGCAAGCTGACCATGTCGTTTCCAGGCCCGTCTGCTGCTGACCGAGAGTATTCCGGAGGCCTCCTCGAACAGGGGCCGATCGACGTCTGTGTCCTTGGCAGCCAAAGACGGATCCTGAACGGCACCGTCCCTTGTGCCCTCAACTCAGCCCTTCGGGAAGACCACTGGCCTGCTGTGGGTTCGGCGCCTGGAGCCTCCTGGGACCTAACCCTAACCCTAACCCCACACCGAACGGGGACCCTCCACTGAAACCTAAGCCGGCCTCGACCCCTAACCCTGCACTTGAGCCGCCTTGCTGCATGGACCCTCCCTTCAGCCCTCGAGGGAGATCACGATACCGGAGTCGCTTCGGCCCTGGCGACGTCCCTGGACCGAACCCTAACCCTAGCTAAGGCTCTCTCCCCAAGAGGACCCTATGCCAACGTGTGACAACACCACGCGCCTCGGGTCCGGAAGAGGTGCAGGTGACTCGGCATGGAACCTGGAAGCTCACCATGTCATTTCCCAGGCCTGGCTGCAGCTGCGGAAAGGATTGCGGAGGCCTCCTCGAACAGTGGCCCAAACACGTGTGTGGCCTTGGCAGCCAAAGACGGATCCTGACCGGCAGCCTCCCTTGTGCCCTCAACTCATCCCTTGGGGGCGACCACTGCCATGCTGTGGGTTGGGCGCCTGGAGCCTCCTGGGACCTAACCCTAACCCTAACCGTACCCCGAACCGGGAACCTCCACCACAACCTAAGCCTGCCCCGAATCCCAACCCTGCTATGGAGCCGCCTTCTGGCATGGGCCCTCACTTCAGCCCTCGAGGGAGATCACGAGACTGGAGTCGATTCAGCCCTGGGGACGTCCCTGGACCAAACCCTAACTCTAGCTAAGGCACCCTCCCCATGGGGACCCCATGCCAATGTCTGACAACACCACTCGCCTGGGTTCCAGAAGCGGTGCAGGCTGACTCGGCATGGAAGCTGCAAGCTCACCATGTCGTTTCCCGGGCCCGGCTGCAGCTGCCGAGATGATTGCGGAGGCCTCCACGAACAGAGGCCCAAACACGTGTGTAGCCTTGGCAGCCAAAGACGGATCCTGACCGGCAGCCTCCCTTGTGCCCTCAACTCATCCCTTGGGGGCGACCACTGCCATGCTGTGGTTTGGGCGCCTGGAGCCTCCTGGGACCTAACCCTAACCCTAACCGTACCACGAACCGGGACCTTCCACCACAACCTAAGCCTGCCTCGAACCCTAACCCTGCTATGGAGCCGCCTTCTGGCATGGGCCCTCATTTCTGCCCTAAAGGGAGATCACGAGACTGGATTCAATTCAGCCCTGGCGACGTCCCTGGACCAAACCCTAACCCTAGCTAAGGCTCCCTCCCCATGGGGACCCCATGCCAAAGTCTGGCAACACCACACGCCTGGGGTCCAGAAGCGGTGCAGGCTGACTCGGCATGGAAGCAGCAAGCTCACCATGTTGTTTCCAGGCCCGTCTGCAGCTGACCGAGAGGATTCCGGAGGCCTCCTCGAACAGGGACCGATCGACGTCTGTGGCCATGGCAGCCAAAGTCGGATCCTGACCGGCACCGTCCCTTGTGCCCTCAACTCAGCCTTTCGGGAAGACCACTGCCCTGGTGTGGGTTCGGCGCCTGGAGCCTCCTGGGACCTAACCCTAACCCTAACCCCACACCGAACGGGGACCCTCCACTGAAACCCAAGCCGGCCTCGACCCCTAACCCTGCACTTGAGCCGTCTTGCTGCATGGGCCCTCACTTCAGCCCTCGAGGGAGATCACGATACCGGAGTCGCTTCGGCCCTGGCGACGTCCCTGGACCGAACCCTAACCCTAGCTAAGGCTCTCTCCCCAAGAGGACCCTATGCCAACGTCTGACAACACCACGCGCCTCGGGTCTGGAAAAGGTGCAGGCTGACTCGGCATGGAACCTGGAAGCTCACCATGCCGTTTCCCAGGCCCGTCTGCAGCTGACCGAGAGGATTCCGGAGGCCTCCTTCAACAGGGGCCGATCGACGTCTGTGGATTTGGCAGCCAAAGACGGATCCTGACCAGCAGCCTCCCTTGTGCCCTCAACTCATCCCTTGGGGGCGACCACTGCCATACTGTGGGTTGGGCGCCTGGAGCCTCCTGGGACCTAACCCTAACCCTAACGGTACCCCGAACCGGGAACCTCCACCACAACCTAAGCCTGCCTCGAACCCTAACCCTGCTATGGAGCCGCCTTCTGGCATGGGCCCTCATTTCTGCCCTAAAGGGAGATCACGAGACTGGATTCAATTCAGCCCTGGCGACGTCCCTGGACCAAACCCTAACCCTAGCTAAGGCTCCCTCCCCATGGGGACCCCATGCCAAAGTCTGGCAACACCACTCGCCTGGGTTCCAGAAGCGGTGCAGGCTGACTCGGCATGGAAGCTGCAAGCTCACCATGTCGTTTCCCGGGCCCGGCTGCAGCTGCCGAGATGATTGCGGAGGCCTCCACGAACAGAGGCCCAAACACGTGTGTAGCCTTGGCAGCCAAAGACGGATCCTGACCGGCAGCCTCCCTTGTGCCCTCAACTCATCCCTTGGGGGCGACCACTGCCATGCTGTGGTTTGGGCGCCTGGAGCCTCCTGGGACCTAACCCAAACCCTAACCGTACCCCGAACCGGGACCCTCCACCACAACCTAGGCCTGCCTCGACCCTAACCCTGCTATGGAGCCGCCTTGCTGCATGGGCTCTCACTTCAGCCCTCGAGGGAGATCACGAGACTGGAGTCGATTCAGCCCTGGCGACGTCCCTGGACCAAACCCCAACCCTAGCTAAGGCTCCCTCCCCATGGGCACCCCATGCCAAAGTCTGACAACATCACGCGTCTGGGGTCCAGAAGCAGTGCAGGGTGACTCGGCATGGAAGCTGCAAGCTCACCATGTTGTTTCCAGGCCCCTCTGCAGCTGACCGAGAGGATTCCGGAGGCCTCCTCGAACAGTGGCCCAAACACGGGTGTGGCCTTGGCAGCCAAAGACGGATCCTGACCGGCAGCCTCCCTTGTGCCCTCAACTCAGCCCTTGGGGGCGACCACTGCCCTGCTGTGGGTTGGGCGCCTGGAGCCTCCTGGGACCTAACCCTAACCCTAACCGTACCACGAACCGGGACCTTCCACCACAAGCTAAGCCTGCCTCGAATCCCAACCCTGCTATGGAGCCGCCTTCTGGCATGGGCCCTCACTTCAGCCCTCGAGGGAGATCACGAGACTGGAGACGATTCAGCCCTGGCGACGTCCCTGGACCAAACCCTAACCCTAGCTAAGTCACCCTCCCCATGGGGACCCCATGCCAAAGTCTGACAGCACCACGCGCCTGGGGTCCAGAAGCGGTGCAGGCTGACTCGGCATGGAAGCTGCAAGCTCACCATGTCGTTTCCCAGGCCCGGCTGCAGCTTCCGAGATGATTGCGGAGGCCTCCACGAACAGGGGCCCAAACACGTGTGTGGCCTTGGCAGCCAAAGACGGATCCTGACCGGCAGTCTCCCTTGTACCCTCAACTCAGCCCTTGGGGGCGACCACTCCCATACTGTGAGTTGGGCGCCTGGAGACTCCTGGGACCTAACCCTAACCCTAACCGTACGCCGAACCGGGACCCTCCACCACAAACTAAGCCTGCCTCGAACCCTAACCCTGCTATGGAGCCGCCTTCTGGCATGGGCCCTCACTTCAGCCCTCGAGGGAGATCACGAGACTGGAGTCGATTCAGCCCTGGCGACATCCCTGGACCAAACCCTAACCCTAGCTAAGGCTCCCTCCCCATGGGGACCCCATGCCAAAGTCTGACAACACCACGCGCCTGGGGTCCAGAAGCGGTGCAGGCTGACTCGGCATGGAAGCTGCAAGCTCACCATGTCGTTTCCAGGCCCGTCTGCAGCTGACCGAGAGGATTCCGGAGGCCTCCTCGAACAGGGGCTGATCGACGTCTGTGGCCTTTGCAGCCAAAGACGGATTCTGACCGGCAGCCTCCCTTGTGCCCTCAACTCAGCCCTTCGGGAAGACCACTGCCCTGCTGTGGGTTCGGCGCCTGGAGTCTCCTGGGGCCTAACCCTAACCCTAACCCCACACCGAACGGGGACCCTCCACCGAAACCTAAGCCGGCCTCGACCCCTAACCCTGCACTTGAGCCGCCTTGCTGCATGGGCCCTCACTTCCGCCCTCGAGGGAGATCACGACACCGGAGTCCCTTCGGCTCTGGCGACGTCCCTGAACCGAACCCTAACCCTAGCTAAGGCTCTCTCCCCAAGAGGACCCAATGCCAACGCCTGAAAACCCCACGCGCCTGGGGTCCGGAAGAGGTGCAGGCTGACTCGGCATGGAACCTGGAAGCTCACCATGCCGTTTCCCAGGCCCGTCTGCAGCTGACCGAGAGGATTCCGGAGGCCTCCTTCAACAGGGGCCGATCGACGTCTGTGGATTTGGCAGCCAAAGACGGATCCTGACCAGCAGCCTCCCTTGTGCCCTCAACTCAGCCCTTGGGGGCGACCACTGCCATGCTGTGGGTTGGGCGCCTGGAGCCTCCTGGGACCTAACCCTAACCCTAACCGTACCCCGAACCGGGAACCTCCACCACAACCTAAGCCTGCCTCGAACCCTAACCCTGCTATGGAGCCGCCTTCTGGCATGGGCCCTCACTTCAGCCCTCGAGGGAGATCACGAGACTGGAGACGATTCAGCCTTGGCGACGTCCCTGGACCAAACCCTAACCCTAGCTAAGGCACCCTCCCCATGGGGACCCCATGCCAATGTCTGACAACACCACTCGCCTGGGTTCCAGAAGCGGTGCAGGCTGACTCGGCATGGAAGCTGCAAGCTCACCATGTCGTTTCCCGGGCCCGGCTGCAGCTACCGAGATGATTGCGGAGGCCTCCACGAACAGAGGCCCAAACACGTGTGTAGCCTTGGCAGCCAAAGACGGATCCTGACCGGCAGCCTCCCTTGTGCCCTCAACTCATCCGTTGGGGGCGACCACTGCCATGCTGTGGTTTGGGCGCCTGGAGCCTCCTGGGACCTAACCCTAACCCTAACCGTACCCCGAACCGGGACCCTCCACCACAACCTAGGCCTGCCTCGACCCTAACCCTGCTATGGAGCCGCCTTGCTGCATGGGCTCTCACTTCAGCCCTCGAGGGAGATCACGAGACTGGAGTCGATTCAGCCCTGGCGACGTCCCTGGACCAAACCCCAACCCTAGCTAAGGCTCCCTCCCCATGGGCACCCCATGCCAAAGTCTGACAACACCACGCGTCTGGGGTCCAGAAGCGGTGCAGGGTGACTCGGCATGGAAGCTGCAAGCTCACCATGTCGTTTCCAGGCCCCTCTGCAGCTGACCGAGAGGATTCCGGAGGCCTCCTCGAACAGTGGCCCAAACACGGGTGTGGCCTTGGCAGCCAAAGACGGATCCTGACCGGCAGCCTCCCTTGTGCCCTCAACTCAGCCCTTGGGGGCGACCACTGCCCTGCTGTGGGTTGGGCGCCTGGAGCCTCCTGGGACCTAACCCTAACCCTAACCGTACCACGAACCGGGACCTTCCACCACAACCTAAGCCTGCCTCGAATCCCAACCCTGCTATGGAGCCGCCTTCTGGCATGGGCCCTCACTTCAGCCCTCGAGGGAGATCACGAGACTGGAGTCGATTCAGCCCTGGGGACGTCCCTGGACCAAACCCTAACCCTAGCTAAGGCTCCCTCCCCTTGGGGACCCCATGCCAAAGTCTGACAGCACCACGCGCCTGGAGTCCAGAAGCGGTGCAGGCTGACTCGGCATGGAAGCTGCAAGCTCACCATGTCGTTTCCAGGCCCGTCTGCAGCTGACCGAGAGGATTCCGGAGTCCTCTTCGAACAGTGGCCCAAACACGGGTGTGGCCTTGGCAGCCAAAGACGCATCCTGACCGGCAGTCTCCCTTGTGCCCTCAACTCAGCCCTTGGGTGCGACCACTGCCATGCTGTGGGTTGGGCACCTGGAGCCTCCTGGGACCGAATCCTAACCCTAACCGTACCCCGAACCGGGACCCTCCACCACAACCTAAGCCAGCCTCGACCCCTAACCCTGCACTTGAGCCGTCTTGCTGCATGGGCCCTCACTTCAGCCCTCGAGGGAGATCACGATACCGGAGTCGCTTCGGCCCTGGCGACGTCCCTGGACCGAACCCTAACCCTAGCTAAGGCTCTCTCCCCAAGAGGACCCTATGCCAACGTCTGACAACACCACGCGCCTCGGGTCTGGAAAAGGTGCAGGCTGACTCGGCATGGAACCTGGAAGCTCACCATGCCGTTTCCCAGGCCCGTCTGCAGCTGACCGAGAGGATTCCGGAGGCCTCCTTCAACAGGGGCCGATCGACGTCTGTGGATTTGGCAGCCAAAGACGGATCCTGACCAGCAGCCTCCCTTGTGCCCTCAACTCAGCGCTTGGGGGCGACCACTGCCATGCTGTGGGTTGGGCGCCTGGAGCCTCCTGGGACCTAACCCTAACCCTAAACGTACCCCGAACCGGGACCCTCCACCACAACCTAAGCCTGCCTCGAACCCTAACCCTGCTATGGAGCCGCCTTGCTGCATGGGCCCTCACTTCAGCCCTCGAGGGAGATCACGAGACTGGAGTCGATTCAGCCCTGGACCAAACCCTAACCCTGGCTAACCCTGGACCAAACCCTAACCCTAGCTAAGGCGACGTCCCTGGACCAAACCCTAACCCTAGCTAAGGCACCCTCCCCATGGGGATCCCATGCAAAAGTCTGACAACACCACGCGCCTGGGGTCCAGAAGCCGTGCAGGCTGACTCGGCATGGAAGCTGCAAGCTCACCATGTCGTTTCCAGGCCCGTCTGCAGCTGACCGAGAGCATTCCGGAGGCCTCCTCGAACAGTGGCCGATCGACGTCTGTGGCCTTGGCAGCCAAATATGGATCCTGCCCGGCAGCCTCCCTTGTGCCCTCAACTCAGCCCTTGTAGGCGACCACTGCCATGCTGTGGGTTGGGCTCCTGGCGCCTCCTGGGACCTAACCCTAACCCTAACCGTACCCCGAACCGGGAACCTCCACCACAACCTAAGCCTGCCTCGATCCCTAACTCTGCTATGGAGCCGCCTTCTGGCATGGGCCCTCACTTCAGCCCTTGAGGGAGATCACGAGACTGGAGACGATTCAGCCCTGGCGACGTCCCTGGACCAAACCCTAACCCTAGCTAAGTCACCCTCCCCATGGGGACCCCATGCCAAAGTCTGACAACAACACGCGCCTGGGGTCCAGAAGCGGTGCAGGCTGACTCGGCATGGAAGCTGCAAGCTCACCATGTCGTTTCCCAGGCCCGGCTGCAGCTTCCGAGATGATTGCGGAGGCCTCCACGAACAGGGGCCCAAACACGTGTGTGGCCTTGGCAGCCAAAGACGGATCCTGACCGGCAGCCTCCCTTGTACCCTCAACTCAGCCCTTGGGGGCGACCACTCCCATACTGTGAGTTGGGCGCCTGGAGACTCCTGGGACCTAACCCTAACCCTAACCGTACGCCGAACCGGGACCCTCCACCACAAACTAAGCCTGCCTCGAACCCTAACCCTGCTATGGAGCCGCCTTCTGGCATGGGCCCTCACTTCAGCCCTCGAGGGAGATCACGAGACTGGAGTCGATTCAGCCCTGGCGACATCCCTGGACCAAACCCTAACCCTAGCTAAGGCTCCCTCCCCATGGGGACCCCATGCCAAAGTCTGACAACACCACGCGCCTGGGGTCCAGAAGCGGTGCAGGCTGACTCGGCATGGAAGCTGCAAGCTCACCATGTCGTTTCCAGGCCCGTCTGCAGCTGACCGAGAGGATTCCGGAGGCCTCCTCGAACAGGGGCTGATCGACGTCTGTGGCCTTGGCAGCCAAAGACGGATTCTGACCGGCAGCCTCCCTTGTGCCCTCAACTCAGCCCTTCGGGAAGACCACTGCCCTGCTGTGGGTTCGGCGCCTGGAGTCTCCTGGGGCCTAACCCTAACCCTAACCCCACACCGAACGGGGACCCTCCACCGAAACCTAAGCCGGCCTCGACCCCTAACCCTGCACTTGAGCCGCCTTGCTGCATGGGCCCTCACTTCCGCCCTCGAGGGAGATCACGACACCGGAGTCCCTTCGGCCCTGGCGACGTCCCTGAACCGAAACCTAACCCTAGCTAAGGCTCTCTCCCCAAGAGGACCCAATGCCAACGCCTGAAAACCCCACGCGCCTGGGGTCCGGAAGAGGTGCAGGCTGACTCGGCATGGAACCTGGAAGCTCACCATGTCGTTTCCCAGGCCCGGCTGCAGCTGCCGAGAGGATTGCGGAGGCCTCCTCGACCAGGGGCCCAAACACGTGTGTGGCCTTGGCAGCCAAAGACGGATCCTGACCGGCAGCCTCCCTTGTACCCTCAACTCATCCCTTGGGGGCGACCACTGCCATGCTGTGGGTTGGGCGCCTGGAGCCTCCTGGGACCTAACCCTAACCCTAACCGTACCCCGAACCGGGAACCTCCACCACAACCTAAGCCTGCCTCGAACCCTAACCCTGCTATGGAGCCGCCTTCTGGCATGGGCCCTCACTTCAGCCCTCGAGGGAGATCACGAGACTGGAGACGATTCAGCCTTGGCGACGTCCCTGGACCAAACCCTAACCCTAGCTAAGGCACCCTCCCCATGGGGACCCCATGCCAATGTCTGACAACACCACTCGCCTGGGTTCCAGAAGCGGTGCAGGCTGACTCGGCATGGAAGCTGCAAGCTCACCATGTCGTTTCCCGGGCCCGGCTGCAGCTGCCGAGATGATTGCGGAGGCCTCCACGAACAGAGGCCCAAACACGTGTGTAGCCTTGGCAGCCAAAGACGGATCCTGACCGGCAGCCTCCCTTGTGCCCTCAACTCATCCCTTGGGGGCGACCACTGCCATGCTGTGGTTTGGGCGCCTGGAGCCTCCTGGGACCTAACCCTAACCGTACCCCGAACCGGGACCCTCCACCACAACCTAGGCCTGCCTGGACCCTAACCCTGCTATGGAGCCGCCTTGCTGCATGGGCTCTCACTTCAGCCCTCGAGGGAGATCACGAGACTGGAGTCGATTCAGCCCTGGCGACGTCCCTGGACAAAACCCCAACCCTAGCTAAGGCTCCCTCCCCATGGGCACCCCATGCCAAAGTCTGACAACACCACGCGTCTGGGGTCCAGAAGCAGTGCAGGGTGACTCGGCATGGAAGCTGCAAGCTCACCCTGTTGTTTCCAGGCCCCTCTGCAGCTGACCGAGAGGATTCCGGAGGCCTCCTCGAACAGTGGCCCAAACACGGGTGTGGCCTTGGCAGCCAAAGACGGATCCTGACCGGCAGCCTCCCTTGTGCCCTCAACTCAGCCCTTGGGGGCGACCACTGCCCTGCTGTGGGTTGGGCGCCTGGAGCCTCCTGGGACCTAACCCTAACCCTAACCGTACCACGAACCGGGACCTTCCACCACAACCTAAGCCTGCCTCGAATCCCAACCCTGCTATGGAGCCGCCTTCTGGCATGGGCCCTCACTTCAGCCCTCGAGGGAGATCACGAGACTGGAGTCGATTCAGCCCTGGGGACGTCCCTGGACCAAACCCTAACCCTAGCTAAGGCTCCCTCCCCTTGGGGACCCCATGCCAAAGTCAGACAGCACCACGCGCCTGGAGTCCAGAAGCGGTGCAGGCTGACTCGGCATGGAAGCTGCAAGCTCACCATGTCGTTTCCAGGCCCGTCTGCAGCTGACCGAGAGGATTCCGGAGTCCTCTTCGAACAGTGGCCCAAACACGGGTGTGGCCTTGGCAGCCAAAGACGCATCCTGACCGGCAGTCTCCCTTGTGCCCTCAACTCAGCCCTTGGGGGCGACCACTGCCATGCTGTGGGTTGGGCACCTGGAGCCTCCTGGGACCGAATCCTAACCCTAACCGTACCCCGAACCGGGACCCTCCACCACAACCTAAGCCAGCCTCGAACCCTAACCCTGCTATGGAGCCGCCTTCTGGCATGGGCCCTCACTTCAGCCCTCGAGGGAGATCACGAGACTGGAGTCGATTCAGCCCTGGGGACGTCCCTGGACCAAACCCTAACCCTAGCTAAGGCTCCCTCCCCTTGGGGACCCCATGCCAAAGTCTGACAGCACCACGCGCCTGGAGTCCAGAAGCGGTGCAGGCTGACTCGGCATGGAAGCTGCAAGCTCACCATGTCGTTTCCAGGCCCGTCTGCAGCTGACCGAGAGGATTCCGGAGTCCTCTTCGAACAGTGGCCCAAACACGGGTGTGGCCTTGGCAGCCAAAGACGCATCCTGACCGGCAGTCTCCCTTGTGCCCTCAACTCAGCCCTTGGGGGCGACCACTGCCATGCTGTGGGTTGGGCACCTGGAGCCTCCTGGGACCGAATCCTAACCCTAACCGTACCCCGAACCGGGACCCTCCACCACAACCTAAGCCAGCCTCGAACCCTAACCCTGCTATGGAGCCGCCTTCTGGCATGGGCCCTCACTTCAGCCCTCGAGGGAGATCACGAGACTGGAGTCGATTCAGCCCTGGCGACGTCCTTGGCCCAAACCCTATCCCTAGCTAAGGCTCCATCCCCATGGGGACCCCATGCCAATGTCTGACAACACTACGCGCCTAGGGTCCAGAAGCGGTGCAGGATGACTCGGCATGGAAGCTGCAAGCTGACCATGTCGTTTCCAGGCCCGTCTGCTGCTGACCGAGAGTATTCCGGAGGCCTCCTCGAACAGGGGCCGATCGACGTCTGTGTCCTTGGCAGCCAAAGACGGATCCTGAACGGCACCGTCCCTTGTGCCCTCAACTCAGCCCTTCGGGAAGACCCCTGGCCTGCTGTGGGTTCGGCGCCTGGAGCCTCCTGGGACCTAACCCTAACCCTAACCCCACACCGAACGGGGACCCTCCACTGAAACCTAAGCCGGCCTCGACCCCTAACCCTGCACTTGAGCCGCCTTGCTGCATGGACCCTCACTTCAGCCCTCGAGGGAGATCACGATACCGGAGTCGCTTCGGCCCTGGCGACGTCCCTGGACCGAACCCTAACCCTAGCTAAGGCTCTCTCCCCAAGAGGACCCTATGCCAACGTGTGACAACACCACGCGCCTCGGGTCCGGAAGAGGTGCAGGTGACTCGGCATGGAACCTGGAAGCTCACCATGTCATTTCCCAGGCCTGGCTGCAGCTGCGGAAAGGATTGCGGAGGCCTCCTCGAACAGTGGCCCAAACACGTGTGTGGCCTTGGCAGCCAAAGACGGATCCTGACCGGCAGCCTCCCTTGTGCCCTCAACTCATCCCTTGGGGGCGACCACTGCCATGCTGTGGGTTGGGCGCCTGGAGCCTCCTGGGACCTAACCCTAACCCTAACCGTACCCCGAACCGGGACCCTCCACCACAACCTAAGCCTGCCTCGAATCCCAACCCTGCTATGGAGCCGCCTTCTGGCATGGGCCCTCACTTCAGCCCTCGAGGGAGATCACGAGACTGGAGTCGATTCAGCCCTGGCGACGTCCCTGGACCAAACCCTAACCCTAGCTAAGGCTCCCTCCCCTTGGGGACCCCATGCCAAAGTCAGACAGCACCACGCGCCTGGAGTCCAGAAGCGGTGCAGGCTGACTCGGCATGGAAGCTGCAAGCTCACCATGTCGTTTCCAGGCCCGTCTGCAGCTGACCGAGAGGATTGCGGAGTCCTCTTCGAACAGTGGCCCAAACACGGGTGTGGCCTTGGCAGCCAAAGACGCATCCTGACCGGCAGTCTCCCTTGTGCCCTCAACTCAGCCCTTGGGGGCGACCACTGCCATGCTGTGGGTTGGGCACCTGGAGCCTCCTGGGACCGAATCCTAACCCTAACCGTACCCCGAACCGGGACCCTCCACCACAACCTAAGCCAGCCTCGAACCCTAACCCTGCTATGGAGCCGCCTTCTGGCATGGGCCCTCACTTCAGCCCTCGAGGGAGATCACGAGACTGGAGTCGATTCAGCCCTGGCGACGTCCTTGGCCCAAACCCTATCCCTAGCTAAGGCTCCATCCCCATGGGGACCCCATGCCAATGTCTGACAACACTACGCGCCCAGGGTCCAGAAGCGGTGCAGGATGACTCGGCATGGAAGCTGCAAGCTGACCATGTCGTTTCCAGGCCCGTCTGCTGCTGACCGAGAGTATTCCGGAGGCCTCCTCGAACAGGGGCCGATCGACGTCTGTGTCCTTGGCAGCCAAAGACGGATCCTGAACGGCACCGTCCCTTGTGCCCTCAACTCAGCCCTTCGGGAAGACCCCTGGCCTGCTGTGGGTTCGGCGCCTGGAGCCTCCTGGGACCTAACCCTAACCCTAACCCCACACCGAACGGGGACCCTCCACTGAAACCTAAGCCGGCCTCGACCCCTAACCCTGCACTTGAGCCGCCTTGCTGCATGGACCCTCACTTCAGCCCTCGAGGGAGATCACGATACCGGAGTCGCTTCGGCCCTGGCGACGTCCCTGGACCGAACCCTAACCCTAGCTAAGGCTCTCTCCCCAAGAGGACCCTATGCCAACGTGTGACAACACCACGCGCCTCGGGTCCGGAAGAGGTGCAGGTGACTCGGCATGGAACCTGGAAGCTCACCATGTCATTTCCCAGGCCTGGCTGCAGCTGCGGAAAGGATTGCGGAGGCCTCCTCGAACAGTGGCCCAAACACGTGTGTGGCCTTGGCAGCCAAAGACGGATCCTGACCGGCAGCCTCCCTTGTGCCCTCAACTCATCCCTTGGGGGCGACCACTGCCATACTGTGGGTTGGGCGCCTGGAGCCTCCTGGGACCTAACCCTAACCCTAACCGTACCCCGAACCGGGAACCTCCACCACAACCTAAGCCTGCCTCGAACCCTAACCCTGCTATGGAGCCGCCTTCTGGCATGGGCCCTCATTTCTGCCCTAAAGGGAGATCACGAGACTGGATTCAATTCAGCCCTGGCGACGTCCCTGGACCAAACCCTAACCCTAGCTAAGGCTCCCTCCCCATGGGGACCCCATGCCAAAGTCTGGCAACACCACACGCCTGGGGTCCAGAAGCGGTGCAGGCTGACTCGGCATGGAAGCAGCAAGCTCACCATGTTGTTTCCAGGCCCGTCTGCAGCTGACCGAGAGGATTCCGGAGGCCTCCTCGAACAGGGACCGATCGACGTCTGTGGCCATGGCAGCCAAAGTCGGATCCTGACCGGCACCGTCCCTTGTGCCCTCAACTCAGCCTTTCGGGAAGACCACTGCCCTGCTGTGGGTTCGGCGCCTGGAGCCTCCTGGGACCTAACCCTAACCCTAACCCCACACCGAACGGGGACCCTCCACTGAAACCTAAGCCGGCCTCGACCCCTAACCCTGCACTTGAGCCGTCTTGCTGCATGGGCCCTCACTTCAGCCCTCGAGGGAGTTCACGATACCGGAGTCGCTTCGGCCCTGGCGACGTCCCTGGACCGAACCCTAACCCTAGCTAAGGCTCTCTCCCCAAGAGGACCCTATGCCAACGTCTGACAACACCACGCGCCTCGGGTCTGGAAAAGGTGCAGGCTGACTCGGCATGGAACCTGGAAGCTCACCATGCCGTTTCCCAGGCCCGTCTGCAGCTGACCGAGAGGATTCCGGAGGCCTCCTTCAACAGGGGCCGATCGACGTCTGTGGATTTGGCAGCCAAAGACGGATCCTGACCAGCAGCCTCCCTTGTGCCCTCAACTCAGCCCTTGGGGGCGACCACTGCCATGCTGTGGGTTGGGCGCCTGGAGCCTCCTGGGACCTAACCCTAACCCTAAACGTACCCCGAACCGGGACCCTCCACCACAACCTAAGCCTGCCTCGAACCCTAACCCTGCTATGGAGCCGCCTTGCTGCATGGGCCCTCACTTCAGCCCTCGAGGGAGATCACGAGACTGGAGTCGATTCAGCCCTGGACCAAACCCTAACCCTGGCTAACCCTGGACCAAACCCTAACCCTAGCTAAGGCGACGTCCCTGGACCAAACCCTAACCCTAGCTAAGGCACCCTCCCCATGGGGATCCCATGCAAAAGTCTGACAACACCACGCGCCTGGGGTCCAGAAGCCGTGCAGGCTGACTCGGCATGGAAGCTGCAAGCTCACCATGTCGTTTCCAGGCCCGTCTGCAGCTGACCGAGAGCATTCCGGAGGCCTCCTCGAACAGTGGCCGATCGACGTCTGTGGCCTTGGCAGCCAAATATGGATCCTGCCCGGCAGCCTCCCTTGTGCCCTCAACTCAGCCCTTGTAGGCGACCACTGCCATGCTGTGGGTTGGGCTCCTGGCGCCTCCTGGGACCTAACCCTAACCCTAACCGTACCCCGAACCGGGAACCTCCACCACAACCTAAGCCTGCCTCGATCCCTAACTCTGCTATGGAGCCGCCTTCTGGCATGGGCCCTCACTTCAGCCCTCGAGGGAGATCACGAGACTGGAGACGATTCAGCCCTGGCGACGTCCCTGGACCAAACCCTAACCCTAGCTAAGTCACCCTCCCCATGGGGACCCCATGCCAAAGTCTGACAACAACACGCGCCTGGGGTCCAGAAGCGGTGCAGGCTGACTCGGCATGGAAGCTGCAAGCTCACCATGTCGTTTCCCAGGCCCGGCTGCAGCTTCCGAGATGATTGCGGAGACCTCCACGAACAGGGGCCCAAACACGTGTGTGGCCTTGGCAGCCAAAGACGGATCCTGACCGGCAGCCTCCCTTGTACCCTCAACTCAGCCCTTGGGGGCGACCACTCCCATACTGTGAGTTGGGCGCCTGGAGACTCCTGGGACCTAACCCTAACCCTAACCGTACGCCGAACCGGGACCCTCCACCACAAACTAAGCCTGCCTCGAACCCTAACCCTGCTATGGAGCCGCCTTCTGGCATGGGCCCTCACTTCAGCCCTCGAGGGAGATCACGAGACTGGAGTCGATTCAGCCCTGGCGACATCCCTGGACCAAACCCTAACCCTAGCTAAGGCTCCCTCCCCATGGGGACCCCATGCCAAAGTCTGACAACACCACGCGCCTGGGGTCCAGAAGCGGTGCAGGCTGACTCGGCATGGAAGCTGCAAGCTCACCATGTCGTTTCCAGGCCCGTCTGCAGCTGACCGAGAGGATTCCGGAGGCCTCCTCGAACAGGGGCTGATCGACGTCTGTGGCCTTGGCAGCCAAAGACGGATTCTGACCGGCAGCCTCCCTTGTGCCCTCAACTCAGCCCTTCGGGAAGACCACTGCCCTGCTGTGGGTTCGGCGCCTGGAGTCTCCTGGGGCCTAACCCTAACCCTAACCCCACACCGAACGGGGACCCTCCACCGAAACCTAAGCCGGCCTCGACCCCTAACCCTGCACTTGAGCCGCCTTGCTGCATGGGCCCTCACTTCCGCCCTCGAGGGAGATCACGACACCGGAGTCCCTTCGGCCCTGGCGACGTCCCTGAACCGAACCCTAACCCTAGCTAAGGCTCTCTCCCCAAGAGGACCCAATGCCAACGCCTGAAAACCCCACGCGCCTGGGGTCCGGAAGAGGTGCAGGCTGACTCGGCATGGAACCTGGAAGCTCACCATGTCGTTTCCCAGGCCCGGCTGCAGCTGCCGAGAGGATTGCGGAGGCCTCCTCGACCAGGGGCCCAAACACGTGTGTGGCCTTGGCAGCCAAAGACGGATCCTGACCGGCAGCCTCCCTTGTACCCTCAACTCATCCCTTGGGGGCGACCACTGCCATGCTGTGGGTTGGGCGCCTGGAGCCTCCTGGGACCTAACCCTAACCCTAACCGTACCCCGAACCGGGAACCTCCACCACAACCTAAGCCTGCCTCGAACCCTAACCCTGCTATGGAGCCGCCTTCTGGCATGGGCCCTCACTTCAGCCCTCGAGGGAGATCACGAGACTGGAGACGATTCAGCCTTGGCGACGTCCCTGGACCAAACCCTAACCCTAGCTAAGGCACCCTCCCCATGGGGACCCCATGCCAATGTCTGACAACACCACTCGCCTGGGTTCCAGAAGCGGTGCAGGCTGACTCGGCATGGAAGCTGCAAGCTCACCATGTCGTTTCCCGGGCCCGGCTGCAGCTGCCGAGATGATTGCGGAGGCCTCCACCAACAGAGGCCCAAACACGTGTGTAGCCTTGGCAGCCAAAGACGGATCCTGACCGGCAGCCTCCCTTGTGCCCTCAACTCATCCCTTGGGGGCGACCACTGCCATGCTGTGGTTTGGGCGCCTGGAGCCTCCTGGGACCTAACCCTAACCCTAACCGTACCCCGAACCGGGACCCTCCACCACAACCTAGGCCTGCCTCGACCCTAACCCTGCTATGGAGCCGCCTTGCTGCATGGGCTCTCACTTCAGCCCTTGAGGGAGATCACGAGACTGGAGTCGATTCAGCCCTGGCGACGTCCCTGGACCAAACCCTAACCCTAGCTAAGGCTCCCTCCCCATGGGCACCCCATGCCAAAGTCTGACAACACCACGCGTCTGGGGTCCAGAAGCAGTGCAGGGTGACTCGGCATGGAAGCTGCAAGCTCACCATGTTGTTTCCAGGCCGCTCTGCAGCTGACCGAGAGGATTCCGGAGGCCTCCTCGAACAGTGGCCCAAACACGGGTGTGGCCTTGGCAGCCAAAGACGGATCCTGACCGGCAGCCTCCCTTGTGCCCTCAACTCAGCCCTTGGGGGCGACCACTGCCCTGCTGTGGGTTGGGCGCCTGGAGCCTCTTGGGACCTAACCCTAACCCTAACCGTACCACGAACCGGGACCTTCCACCACAACCTAAGCCTGCCTCGAATCCCAACCCTGCTATGGAGCCGCCTTCTGGCATGGGCCCTCACTTCAGCCCTCGAGGGAGATCACGAGACTGGAGTCGATTCAGCCCTGGGGACGTCCCTGGACCAAACCCTAACCCTAGCTAAGGCTCCCTCCCCTTGGGGACCCCATGCCAAAGTCTGACAGCACCACGCGCCTGGAGTCCAGAAGCGGTGCAGGCTGACTCGGCATGGAAGCTGCAAGCTCACCATGTCGTTTCCAGGCCCGTCTGCAGCTGACCGAGAGGATTTCGGAGTCCTCTTCGAACAGTGGCCCAAACACGGGTGTGGCCTTGGCAGCCAAAGACGCATCCTGACCGGCAGTCTCCCTTGTGCCCTCAACTCAGCCCTTGGGGGCGACCACTGCCATGCTGTGGGTTGGGCACCTGGAGCCTCCTGGGACCGAATCCTAACCCTAACCGTACCCCGAACCGGGACCCTCCACCACAACCTAAGCCAGCCTCGAACCCTAACCCTGCTATGGAGCCGCCTTCTGGCATGGGCCCTCACTTCAGCCCTCGAGGGAGATCACGAGACTGGAGTCGATTCAGCCCTGGCGACGTCCTTGGCCCAAACCCTATCCCTAGCTAAGGCTCCATCCCCATGGGGACCCCATGCCAATGTCTGACAACACTACGCGCCTAGGGTCCAGAAGCGGTGCAGGATGACTCGGCATGGAAGCTGCAAGCTGACCATGTCGTTTCCAGGCCCGTCTGCTGCTGACCGAGAGTATTCCGGAGGCCTCCTCGAACAGGGGCCGATCGACGTCTGTGTCCTTGGCAGCCAAAGACGGATCCTGAACGGCACCGTCCCTTGTGCCCTCAACTCAGCCCTTCGGGAAGACCACTGGCCTGCTGTGGGTTCGGCGCCTGGAGCCTCCTGGGACCTAACACTAACCCTAACCCCACACCGAAAGGGGACCCTCCACTGAAACCTAAGCCGGCCTCGACCCCTAACCCTGCACTTGAGCCGCCTTGCTGCATGGACCCTCCCTTCAGCCCTCGAGGGAGATCACGATACCGGAGTCGCTTCGGCCCTGGCGACGTCCCTGGACCGAACCCTAACCCTAGCTAAGGCTCTCTCCCCAAGAGGACCCTATGCCAACGTCTGACAACACCACGCGCCTCGGGTCCGGAAGAGGTGCAGGTGACTCGGCATGGAACCTGGAAGCTCACCATGTCATTTCCCAGGCCTGGCTGCAGCTGCGGAAAGGATTGCGGAGGCCTCCTCGAACAGTGGCCCAAACACGTGTGTGGCCTTGGCAGCCAAAGACGGATCCTGACCGGCAGCCTCCCTTGTGCCCTCAACTCATCCCTTGGGGGCGACCACTGCCATGCTGTGGGTTGGGCGCCTGGAGCCTCCTGGGACCTAACCCTAACCCTAACCGTACCCCGAACCGGGAACCTCCACCACAACCTAAGCCTGCCTCGAATCCCAACCCTGCTATGGAGCCGCCTTCTGGCATGGGCCCTCACTTCAGCCCTCGAGGGAGATCACGAGACTGGAGTCGATTCAGCCCTGGGGACGTCCCTGGACCAAACCCTAACCCTAGCTAAGGCTCCCTCCCCTTGGGGACCCCATGCCAAAGTCAGACAGCACCACGCGCCTGGAGTCCAGAAGCGGTGCAGGCTGACTCGGCATGGAAGCTGCAAGCTCACCATGTCGTTTCCAGGCCCGTCTGCAGCTGACCGAGAGGATTCCGGAGTCCTCTTCGAACAGTGGCCCAAACACGGGTGTGGCCTTGGCAGCCAAAGACGCATCCTGGCCGGCAGTCTCCCTTGTGCCCTCAACTCAGCCCTTGGGGGCGACCACTGCCATGCTGTGGGTTGGGCACCTGGAGCCTCCTGGGACCGAATCCTAACCCTAACCGTACCCCGAACCGGGACCCTCCACCACAACCTAAGCCAGCCTCGAACCCTAACCCTGCTATGGAGCCGCCTTCTGGCATGGGCCCTCACTTCAGCCCTCGAGGGAGATCACGAGACTGGAGTCGATTCAGCCCTGGCGACGTCCTTGGCCCAAACCCTATCCCTAGCTAAGGCTCCATCCCCATGGGGACCCCATGCCAATGTCTGACAACACTACGCGCCTAGGGTCCAGAAGCAGTGCAGGATGACTCGGCATGGAAGCTGCAAGCTGACCATGTCGTTTCCAGGCCCGTCTGCTGCTGACCGAGAGTATTCCGGAGGCCTCCTCGAACAGGGGCCGATCGACGTCTGTGTCCTTGGCAGCCAAAGACGGATCCTGAACGGCACCGTCCCTTGTGCCCTCAACTCAGCCCTTCGGGAAGACCCCTGGCCTGCTGTGGGTTCGGCGCCTGGAGCCTCCTGGGACCTAACCCTAACCCTAACCCCACACCGAACGGGGACCCTCCACTGAAACCTAAGCCGGCCTCGACCCCTAACCCTGCACTTGAGCCGCCTTGCTGCATGGACCCTCACTTCAGCCCTCGAGGGAGATCACGATACCGGAGTCGCTTCGGCCCTGGTGACGTCCCTGGACCGAACCCTAACCCTAGCTAAGGCTCTCTCCCCAAGAGGACCCTATGCCAACGTCTGACAACACCACGCGCCTCGGGTCCGGAAGAGGTGCAGGTGACTCGGCATGGAACCTGGAAGCTCACCATGTCATTTCCCAGGCCTGGCTGCAGCTGCGGAAAGGATTGCGGAGGCCTCCTCGAACAGTGGCCCAAACACGTGTGTGGCCTTGGCAGCCAAAGACGGATCCTGACCGGCAGCCTCCCTTGTGCCCTCAACTCATCCCTTGGGGGCGACCACTGCCATACTGTGGGTTGGGCGCCTGGAGCCTCCTGGGACCTAACCCTAACCCTAACCATACCCCGAACCGGGAACCTCCACCACAACCTAAGCCTGCCTCGAACCCTAACCCTGCTATGGAGCCGCCTTCTGGCATGGGCCCTCATTTCTGCCCTAAAGGGAGATCACGAGACTGGATTCAATTCAGCCCTGGCGACGTCCCTGGACCAAACCCTAACCCTAGCTAAGGCTCCCTCCCCATGGGGACCCCATGCCAAAGTCTGGCAACACCACACGCCTGGGGTCCAGAAGCGGTGCAGGCTGACTCGGCATGGAAGCAGCAAGCTCACCATGTTGTTTCCAGGCCCGTCTGCAGCTGACCGAGAGGATTCCGGAGGCCTCCTCGAACAGGGACCGATCGACGTCTGTGGCCATGGCAGCCAAAGTCGGATCCTGACCGGCACCATCCCTTGTGCCCTCAACTCAGCCTTTCGGGAAGACCACTGCCCTGCTGTGGGTTCGGCGCCTGGAGCCTCCTGGGACCTAACCCTAACCCTAACCCCACACCGAACGGGGACCCTCCACTGAAACCTAAGCCGGCCTCGACCCCTAACCCTGCACTTGAGCCGTCTTGCTGCATGGGCCCTCACTTCAGCCCTCGAGGGAGATCACGATACCGGAGTCGCTTCGGCCCTGGCGACGTCCCTGGACCGAACCCTAACCCTAGCTAAGGCTCTCTCCCCAAGAGGACCCTATGCCAACGTCTGACAACACCACGCGCCTCGGGTCTGGAAAAGGTGCAGGCTGACTCGGCATGGAACCTGGAAGCTCACCATGCCGTTTCCCAGGCCCGTCTGCAGCTGACCGAGAGGATTCCGGAGGCCTCCTTCAACAGGGGCCGATCGACGTCTGTGGATTTGGCAGCCAAAGACGGATCCTGACCAGCAGCCTCCCTTGTGCCCTCAACTCAGCGCTTGGGGGCGACCACTGCCATGCTGTGGGTTGGGCGCCTGGAGCCTCCTGGGACCTAACCCTAACCCTAAACGTACCCCGAACCGGGACCCTCCACCACAACCTAAGCCTGCCTCGAACCCTAACCCTGCTATGGAGCCGCCTTGCTGCATGGGCCCTCACTTCAGCCCTCGAGGGAGATCACGAGACTGGAGTCGATTCAGCCCTGGACCAAACCCTAACCCTGGCTAACCCTGGACCAAACCCTAACCCTAGCTAAGGCTCCATCCCCATGGGGACCCCATGCCAATGTCTGACAACACTACGCGCCTAGGGTCCAGAAGCGGTGCAGGATGACTCGGCATGGAAGCTGCAAGCTGACCATGTCGTTTCCAGGCCCGTCTGCTGCTGACCGAGAGCATTCCGGAGGCCTCCTCGAACAGTGGCCGATCGACGTCTGTGGCCTTGGCAGCCAAATATGGATCCTGCCCGGCAGCCTCCCTTGTGCCCTCAACTCAGCCCTTGTAGGCGACCACTGCCATGCTGTGGGTTGGGCTCCTGGCGCCTCCTGGGACCTAACCCTAACCCTAACCGTACCCCGAACCGGGAACCTCCACCACAACCTAAGCCTGCCTCGATCCCTAACTCTGCTATGGAGCCGCCTTCTGGCATGGGCCCTCACTTCAGCCCTCGAGGGAGAT
Source organism: Neofelis nebulosa (assembly GCF_028018385.1). Classification (NCBI taxonomy): domain Eukaryota; kingdom Metazoa; phylum Chordata; class Mammalia; order Carnivora; family Felidae; genus Neofelis; species Neofelis nebulosa. The sequence continues at coordinate 2,974,701 of NC_080787.1, forward strand.
CACGAGACTGGAGACGATTCAGCCCTGGCGACGTCCCTGGACCAAACCCTAACCCTAGCTAAGTCACCCTCCCCATGGGGACCCCATGCCAAAGTCTGACAACAACACGCGCCTGGGGTCCAGAAGCGGTGCAGGCTGACTCGGCATGGAAGCTGCAAGCTCACCATGTCGTTTCCCAGGCCCGGCTGCAGCTTCCGAGATGATTGCGGAGGCCTCCACGAACAGGGGCCCAAACACGTGTGTGGCCTTGGCAGGCAAAGACGGATCCTGACAGGCAGCCTCCCTTGTACCCTCAACTCAGCCCTTGGGGGCGACCACTCCCATACTGTGAGTTGCGCGCCTGGAGACTCCTGGGACCTAACCCTAACCCTAACCTTACGCCGAACCGGGACCCTCCACCACAAACTAAGCCTGCCTCGAACCCTATCCCTGCTATGGAGCCGCCTTCTGGCATGGGCCCTCACTTCAGCCCTCGAGGGAGATCACGAGACTGGAGTCGATTCAGCCCTGGCGACATCCCTGGACCAAACCCTAACCCTAGCTAAGGCTCCCTCCCCATGGGGACCCCATGCCAAAGTCTGACAACACCACGCGCCTGGGGTCCAGAAGCGGTGCAGGCTGACTCGGCATGGAAGCTGCAAGCTCACCATGTCGTTTCCAGGCCCGTCTGCAGCTGACCGAGAGGATTCCGGAGGCCTCCTCGAACAGGGGCTGATCGACGTCTGTGGCCTTGGCAGCCAAAGACGGATTCTGACCGGCAGCCTCCCTTGTGCCCTCAACTCAGCCCTTCGGGAAGACCACTGCCCTGCTGTGGGTTCGGCGCCTGGAGTCTCCTGGGGCCTAACCCTAACCCTAACCCCACACCGAACGGGGACCCTCCACCGAAACCTAAGCCGGCCTCGACCCCTAACCCTGCACTTGAGCCGCCTTGCTGCATGGGCCCTCACTTCCGCCCTCGAGGGAGATCACGACACCGGAGTCCCTTCGGCCCTGGCGACGTCCCTGAACCGAACCCTAACCCTAGCTAAGGCTCTCTCCCCAAGAGGACCCAATGCCAACGCCTGAAAACCCCACGCGCCTGGGGTCCGGAAGAGGTGCAGGCTGACTCGGCATGGAACCTGGAAGCTCACCATGTCGTTTCCCAGGCCCGGCTGCAGCTGCCGAGAGGATTGCGGAGGCCTCCTCGACCAGGGGCCCAAACACGTGTGTGGCCTTGGCAGCCAAAGACGGATCCTGACCGGCAGCCTCCCTTGTACCCTCAACTCATCCCTTGGGGGCGACCACTGCCATGCTGTGGGTTGGGCGCCTGGAGCCTCCTGGGACCTAACCCTAACCCTAACCGTACCCCGAACCGGGAACCTCCACCACAACCTAAGCCTGCCTCGAACCCTAACCCTGCTATGGAGCCGCCTTCTGGCATGGGCCCTCACTTCAGCCCTCGAGGGAGATCACGAGACTGGAGACGATTCAGCCTTGGCGACGTCCCTGGACCAAACCCTAACCCTAGCTAAGGCACCCTCCCCATGGGGACCCCATGCCAATGTCTGACAACACCACTCGCCTGGGTTCCAGAAGCGGTGCAGGCTGACTCGGCATGGAAGCTGCAAGCTCACCATGTCGTTTCCCGGGCCCGGCTGCAGCTGCCGAGATGATTGCGGAGGCCTCCACGAACAGAGGCCCAAACACGTGTGTAGCCTTGGCAGCCAAAGACGGATCCTGACCGGCAGCCTCCCTTGTGCCCTCAACTCATCCCTTGGGGGCGACCACTGCCATGCTGTGGTTTGGGCGCCTGGAGCCTCCTGGGACCTAACCCTAACCCTAACCGTACCCCGAACCGGGACCCTCCACCACAACCTAGGCCTGTCTCGACCCTAACCCTGCTATGGAGCCGCCTTGCTGCATGGGCTCTCACTTCAGCCCTCGAGGGAGATCACGAGACTGGAGTCGATTCAGCCCTGGCGACGTCCCTGGACCAAACAACCAACCCTAGCTAAGGCTCCCTCCCCATGGGCACCCCATGCCAAAGTCTGACAACACCACGCGTCTGGGGTCCAGAAGCAGTGCAGGGTGACTCGGCATGGAAGCTGCAAGCTCACCATGTTGTTTCCAGGCCGCTCTGCAGCTGACCGAGAGGATTCCGGAGGCCTCCTCGAACAGTGGCCCAAACACGGGTGTGGCCTTGGCAGCCAAAGACGGATCCTGACCGGCAGCCTCCCTTGTGCCCTCAACTCAGCCCTTGGGGGCGACCACTGCCCTGCTGTGGGTTGGGCGCCTGGAGCCTCCTGGGACCTATCCCTAACCCTAACCGTACCACGAACCGGGACCTTCCACCACAACCTAAGCCTGCCTCGAATCCCAACCCTGCTATGGAGCCGCCTTCTGGCATGGGCCCTCACTTCAGCCCTCGAGGGAGATCACGAGACTGGAGTCGATTCAGCCCTGGGGACGTCCCTGGACCAAACCCTAACCCTAGCTAAGGCTCCCTCCCCTTGGGGACCCCATGCCAAAGTCTGACAGCACCACGCGCCTGGAGTCCAGAAGCGGTGCAGGCTGACTCGGCATGGAAGCTGCAAGCTCACCATGTCGTTTCCAGGCCCGTCTGCAGCTGACCGAGAGGATTCCGGAGTCCTCTTCGAACAGTGGCCCAAACACGGGTGTGGCCTTGGCAGCCAAAGACGCATCCTGACCGGCAGTCTCCCTTGTGCCCTCAACTCAGCCCTTGGGGGCGACCACTGCCATGCTGTGGGTTGGGCACCTGGAGCCTCCTGGGACCGAATCCTAACCCTAACCGTACCCCGAACCGGGACCCTCCACCACAACCTAAGCCAGCCTCGAACCCTAACCCTGCTATGGAGCCGCCTTCTGGCATGGGCCCTCACTTCAGCCCTCGAGGGAGATCACGAGACTGGAGTCGATTCAGCCCTGGCGACGTCCTTGGCCCAAACCCTATCCCTAGCTAAGGCTCCATCCCCATGGGGACCCCATGCCAATGTCTGACAACACTACGCGCCTAGGGTCCAGAAGCGGTGCAGGATGACTCGGCATGGAAGCTGCAAGCTGACCATGTCGTTTCCAGGCCCGTCTGCTGCTGACCGAGAGTATTCCGGAGGCCTCCTCGAACAGGGGCCGATCGACGTCTGTGTCCTTGGCAGCCAAAGACGGATCCTGAACGGCACCGTCCCTTGTGCCCTCAACTCAGCCCTTCGGGAAGACCACTGGCCTGCTGTGGGTTCGGCGCCTGGAGCCTCCTGGGACCTAACCCTAACCCTAACCCCACACCGAACGGGGACCCTCCACTGAAACCTAAGCCGGCCTCGACCCCTAACCCTGCACTTGAGCCGCCTTGCTGCATGGACCCTCACTTCAGCCCTCGAGGGAGATCACGATACCGGAGTCGCTTCGGCCCTGGCGACGTCCCTGGACCGAACCCTAACCCTAGCTAAGGCTCTCTCCCCAAGAGGACCCTATGCCAACGTCTGACAACACCACGCGCCTCGGGTCCGGAAGAGGTGCAGGTGACTCGGCATGGAACCTGGAAGCTCACCATGTCATTTCCCAGGCCTGGCTGCAGCTGCGGAAAGGATTGCGGAGGCCTCCTCGAACAGTGGCCCAAACACGTGTGTGGCCTTGGCAGTCAAAGACGGATCCTGACCGGCAGCCTCCCTTGTGCCCTCAACTCATCCCTTGGGGGCGACCACTGCCATACTGTGGGTTGGGCGCCTGGAGCCTCCTGGGACCTAACCCTAACCCTAACCGTACCCCGAACCGGGAACCTCCACCACAACCTAAGCCTGCCTCGAACCCTAACCCTGCTATGGAGCCGCCTTCTGGCATGGGCCCTCATTTCTGCCCTAAAGGGAGATCACGAGACTGGATTCAATTCAGCCCTGGCGACGTCCCTGGACCAAACCCTAACCCTAGCTAAGGCTCCCTCCCCATGGGGACCCCATACCAAAGTCTGACAACACAACGCGCCTGGGGTCCAGAAGCAGTGCAGGCTGACTCGGCATGGAAGCTGCAAGATCACCATGTCGTTTCCAGCCCCGTCTGGAGCTGACCGAGAGGATTCCGGAGGCGTCCTCGAACAGGGGCCAATCGACGTCTGTGGCCTTGGCAGCCAAAGACGGATCCTGACCGGCACCGTCCCTTGTGCCCTCAACTCAGCCCTTGGGGGCGACCACTGCCCTGCTGTGGGTTGGGCGCCTGGAGCCTCCTGGGACCTAACCCTAACCCTAACCCCTCACCGAACGGGGACCCTCCACCAAAACCTAAGCCGGCCTCGACCCCTAACCCTGCGCTTGAGCCGCCTTGCTGCATGGGCCGTCACTTCAGCCCTCGAGGGAGATCACGAGACCGGAGTCGCTTCGGCCCTGGCGACGTCCCTGGACCGAACCCTAACCCTAGTTAAGTCTCTCTCCCCAAGAGGACCCTATGACAAAGTCTGACAACACCACGCGCCTGGGGTCCAGAAGCGGTGCAGGCTGACTCGGCATGGAAGCTGCAACCTCACCATGTCGTTTCCAGGCCCGTCTGCAGCTGACCGAGAGGATTCCAGAGTCCTCCTCGAACAGGGGCCGATCGACGTCTGTGGCCTTGGCAGCCAAAGACGGATCCTGACCGGCACCATCCCTTGTGCCCTCAACTCAGCCCTTGGGGGCGACCACTGCCCTGCTGTGGGTTGGGCGCCTGGAGCCTCCTGGGACCTAACCCTAACCCTAACCATACCCCGAACCAGGACCCTCCACCACAACCTAAGCCTACCTCGAACTCTAACCCTGCTATGGAGCCGCCTTCTGGCATGGGCCCTCACTTCAGCACTCGAGAGAGATCACGAGACTGGAGTCGATTCAGCCCTGGCGACGTCCCTGGACCAAACCCTAACCCTAGCTAAGGCTCCCTCCCCATGGGGACCCCATGCCAAAGTGTGACAACACCACGCGCCTGGCGTCCAGAAGCAGTGCAGGCTGACTCGGCATGGAAGCTGCAAGATCACCATGTCGTTTCCAGGCCCGTCTGCAGCTGACCGAGAGGATTCCGGAGGCCTCCTCGAACAGGGGCCGATCAACGTCTGTGGCCTTGGCAGCCAAAGACGGATCCTGACCGGCACCGTCCCTTGTGCCCTCAACTTAGCCCTTCGGGAAGACCACTGCCCTGCTGTGGGTTCGGCGCCTGGAGCCTCCTGGGACCTAACACTACCCCTAACCCCACACCAAACTGGGACCCTCCACCGGAACCTAAGCCGGCCTCGACCCCTAACCCTGCGCTTGAGCCGCCTTGCTGCATGGGCCCTCACTTTAGCCCTCGAGGGAGATCACGAGACCGGAGTCGCTTCGGACCTGGCGACGTCCCTGGACCGAACCCTAACCCTAGTTAAGTCTCTCTCCCCAAGAGGACCCTATGCCAACGTCTGACAACACCACGCGCCTGGGGTCAGGAAGAGGTGCAGGCTGACTCGGCATGGAACCTGGAAGCTCACCATGTCGTTTCCCAGGCCCGGCTGCAGCTGCCGAGAGGATTGCGGAGGCCTCCTCGACCATGGGCCCAAACACGTGTGTGGCCTTGGCAGCCAAAGACGGTTCCTGACCGGCAGCCGCCCTTGTGCCCTCAACTCAGCCCTTGGGGGCGACCACTGCCCTGCTGTGGTTTGGGGGCCTGGAGCCTCCTGGGACCTAACCCTAACCCTAACCGTACCCCCATCCGGGACCCTCCACCACAACCTAAGCCTGCCACGGACCCTAACCCTGCTATGGAGCCGCCTTCTGGCATGGGCCCCCACTTCAGCCCTCGAGGGAGATCACGAGACTGGAGTCGATTCAGCCCTGGCGACGTCCCTGGACCAAACCCTATCCCTAGCTATGGCTCCCTCCCCATGGGCACCCCATGCCAAAGTCTGACAACACCACGCGCCTGGGGTCCAGAAGCCGTGCAGGCTGACTCGGCATGGAAGCTGCAAGCTCACCATGTCGTTTCCAGGCCCGTCTGCAGCTGACCGAGAGCATTCCGGAGGCCTCCTCAAACAGTGGCCGATCGACGTCTGTGGCCTTGGCAGCCAAATATGGATCCTGCCCGGCAGCCTCCCTTGTGCCCTCAACTCAGCCCTTGTAGGCGACCACTGCCATGCTGTGGGTTGGGCTCCTGGCGCCTCCTGGGACCTAACCCTAACCCTAACCGTACCCCGAACCGGGAACCTCCACCACAACCTAAGCCTGCCTCGATCCCTAACTCTGCTATGGAGCCGCATTCTGGCATGGGCCCTCACTTCAGCCCTCGAGGGAGATCACGAGACTGGAGACGATTCAGCCCTGGCGACGTCCCTGGACCAAACCCTAACCCTAGCTAAGTCACCCTCCCCATGGGGACCCCATGCCAAAGTCTGACAACAACACGCGCCTGGGGTCCAGAAGCGGTGCAGGCTGACTCGGCATGGAAGCTGCAAGCTCACCATGTCGTTTCCCAGGCCCGGCTGCAGCTTCCGAGATGATTGCGGAGGCCTCCACGAACAGGGGCCCAAACACGTGTGTGGCCTTGGCAGCCAAAGACGGATCCTGACCGGCAGCCTCCCTTGTACCCTCAACTCAGCCCTTGGGGGCGACCACTCCCATACTGTGAGTTGGGCGCCTGGAGACTCCTGGGACCTAACCCTAACCCTAACCGTACGCCGAACCGGGACCCTCCACCACAAACTAAGCCTGCCTCGAACCCTAACCCTGCTATGGAGCCGCCTTCTGGCATGGGCCCTCACTTCAGCCCTCGAGGGAGATCACGAGACTGGAGTCGATTCAGCCCTGGCGACATCCCTGGACCAAACCCTAACCCTAGCTAAGGCTCCCTCCCCATGGGGACCCCATGCCAAAGTCTGACAACACCACGCGCCTGGGGTCCAGAAGCGGTGCAGGCTGACTCGGCATGGAAGCTGCAAGCTCACCATGTCGTTTCCAGGCCCGTCTGCAGCTGACCGAGAGGATTCCGGAGGCCTCCTCGAACAGGGGCTGATCGACGTCTGTGGCCTTGGCAGCCAAAGACGGATTCTGACCGGCAGCCTCCCTTGTGCCCTCAACTCAGCCCTTCGGGAAGACCACTGCCCTGCTGTGGGTTCGGCGCCTGGAGTCTCCTGGGGCCTAACCCTAACCCTAACCCCACACCGAACCGGGACCCTCCACCGAAACCTAAGCCGGCCTCGACACCTAACCCTGCTATGGAGCCGCCTTGCTGCATGGGCTCTCACTTCAGCCCTCGAGGGAGATCACGAGACTGGAGTCGATTCAGCCCTGGCGACGTCCCTGGACCAAACCCCAACCCTAGCTAAGGCTCCCTCCCCATGGGCACCCCATGCCAAAGTCTGACAACACCACGCGTCTGGGGTCCAGAAGCAGTGCAGGGTGACTCGGCATGGAAGCTGCAAGCTCACCATGTTGTTTCCAGGCCCCTCTGCAGCTGACCGAGAGGATTCCGGAGGCCTCCTCGAACAGTGGCCCAAACACGGGTGTGGCCTTGGCAGCCAAAGACGGATCCTGACCGGCAGCCTCCCTTGTGCCCTCAACTCAGCCCTTGGGGGCGACCACTGCCCTGCTGTGGGTTGGGCGCCTGGAGCCTCCTGGGACCTAACCCTAACCCTCACCCCACACCGAACGGGGACCCTCCACCAAAACATAAGCCGGCCTCGACCCCTAACCCTGCGCTTGAGCCGCCTTGCTGCATGGGCCCTCACTTCCGCCCTCGAGGGAGATCACGACACCGGAGTCCCTTCGGCCCTGGCGACGTCCCTGAACCGAACCCTAACCCTAGCTAAGGCTCTCTCCCCAAGAGGACCCAATGCCAACGCCTGAAAACCCCACGCGCCTGGGGTCCGGAAGAGGTGCAGGCTGACTCGGCATGGAACCTGGAAGCTCACCATGTCGTTTCCCAGGCCCGGCTGCAGCTGCCGAGAGGATTGCGGAGGCCTCCTCGACCAGGGGCCCAAACACGTGTGTGGCCTTGGCAGCCAAAGACGGATCCTGACCGGCAGCCTCCCTTGTACCCTCAACTCATCCCTTGGGGGCGACCACTGCCATGCTGTGGGTTGGGCGCCTGGAGCCTCCTGGGACCTAACCCTAACCCTAAACGTACCCCCATCCGGAACCTTCCACCACAACCTAAGCCTGCCACGGACCCTAACCCTGCTATGGAGCCGCCTTCTGGCATGGGCCCTCACTTCAGCACTCGAGGGATATCACGAGACTGGAGTCGATTCAGCCCTGGCGACGTCCCTGGACCAAACCCTAACCATAGCTAAGGCTCCCTCTCCATGGGGACCCCATGCCAAAGCCTGACAACACCACGCGCCTGGGTTCCAGAAGCAATGCAGGTTGACTCGGCATGGAAGCTGCAAGATCACCATGTCGTTTCCAGGCCCGTCTGCAGCTGACCGACAGGATTCCGGAGGCCTCCTCGAACAGGGGCCGATCGACGTCTGTGGCCTTGGCAGCCAAAGACGGTTCCTGACCGGCACCGTCCCTTGTGCCCTCACCTTAGCCCTTCGGGGCGACCACTGCCCTGCTGTGGGTTGGGCGCCTGGACCCTCTGGGACCTAACCCTAACCCTAACCCCACACCGAACGGGGACTCTCCACCGAAACCTAAGCCGCCCTCGACCCCTAACCCTGCGCTTGAGCCACCTTGCTGCAGGGCCCTCACTTCAGCCCTCGAGGGAGATCACGAGACCAGAGTCGCTTCGGCCCTCGCGACGTCCCTGGACCGAACCCTAACCCTACTTAAGTTCTCTCCCCAAGAGGACCCTATGCCAACGTCTGACAACACCACGCGCCTGGGGTCAGGAAGAGGTGCAGGCTGATTTGGCATGGAACCTGGAAGCTCACCATGTCGTTTCCCAGGCCCGTCTGCAGCTGCCGAGAGGATTGCGGAGGCCTCCTCGACCAGGGGCCCAAACACGTGTGTGGCCTTGGCAGCCAAAAAAGGATCCTGACCGGCAACCTCCCTTGTGCCCTCAACTCAGCCCTTGGGGGCGACCACTGCCCTGCTGTGTGTTGGGCGCCTGGAGCCTCCTGGGACCTAACCCTAACCCTAACCGTACCCCCATCCGGGACCCTCTACCACAACCTAAGCATGCCTCGGACCCTAACCCTGCTATGGAGCCGCCTTCTGGCATGGGCCCTCACTTCAGCACTCGAGGGAGATCACGAGACTGGAGTCGATTCAGCCCTGGCGACGTCCCTGGACCAAAACCTAACCCTAGCTAAGGCCCTCTCCCCATGGGGACCCCATGCCAAAGTCTGACAACACCACGCGCCTGGGGTCCAGAAGCGGGGCAGGCTGACTCGGCATGGAAGCTGCAAGCTCACCATGTCATTTCCAGGCCCGTCTGCAGCTGACCGAGAGGATTCCGGAGGCCTCCTCGAACAGGGGACGATCGACGTCTGTGCCCTTGGCAGCCAAAGACGGATCCTGACCGGCACCGTCCCTTGTGCCCTGAACTCAGCCCTTGGGGGCGACCACTGCCCTGCTGTGGGTTGGGCGCCTGGAGCCTCCTGGGACCTAACCCTAACCCTAACCGTACCCCGAACCGGGACCCTCCACCACAACCTAAGCCTACCTCGAATCTTAACCCTGCGATGGAGCCGCCTTCTGGCATGGGCCCTCACTTCAGCACTCGAGAGAGATCACGAGACTGGAGTCGATTCAGCCCTGGCGACGTCCCAGAACCAAACACTAACCCTAGCTAAGGCTCCCTCCCCATGGGGACCCCATGCCAAGGTCTGACAACACCACGCGCCTGGGGTCCAGAAGAAGTGCATGCTGACTCGACATGGAAGCTGCAAGCTCACCATGTCGTTTCCAGGCCCGTCTGCAGCTGACCGAGAGGATTCCGGAGGCCTCCTCGAACAGGGGCCGATCGACGCCTGTGGCCTTGGCAGCCAAAGACGGATCCTGACCAGCACCGTCCCTTGTGCCCTCAACTTAGCCCTTCAGGAAGACTCCTGCCCTCCTGTGGGTTCGGCGCCTGGAGCCTCCTGGGACCTAACCCTAACCCTAACCGTACCCCCATCCGGGACCCTCCACCACAACCTAAGCCTGCTTCGGACCCTGACCCTGCTATGGAGCCGCCTTCTGGCATGGGCCCTCACTTCAGCACTCGAGGGAGATCACGAGACTGGAGTCGATTCAGCCCTGTCGATGTCCCTGGACAAAACCCTAACCCTAGCTAAGGCTCCCTCCCCATGGGGACCCCATGCCAAAATCTGACAACACCACGCGCGTGGGTTCCAGAAGCGGTGCAGGCTGACACGGCATGGAAGCTGCAAGCTCAACATGTCGTTTCCAGGCCCGTCTGCAGCTGACCGAGAGGATTCCAGAGGCCTCCTCGAACAGGGGACGATCGACGTCTGTGGCCTTGGCAGCCAAAGACGGATCCTGACCGGCACCGTCCCTTGTGCCCTCAACTCAGCCCTTGGGGGCGACCACTGCCCTGCTGTGGGTTGGGCGCCTGGAGCCTCCTGGGACCTAACCCTAACCCTAACCCCACACCGAACGGGGACCCTCCACCAAAACCTAAGCCGGCCTCGACCCCTAACCCTGCGCTTGAGCCGCCTTGCTGCATGGGCCCTCACTTCAGCCCTCGAGGGAGATCACGAGACCGGAGTCGCTTTGGCCCTGGCGACGTCCCTGGACCGAACCCTAACCCTAGCTAAGGCTCTCTCCCCAAGAGGACCCTATGCCAACGTCTGACAACACCACGCGCCTGGGGTCCGGAAGAGGTGCAGGCTGACTCGGCATGGAACCTGGAAGCTCACCATGTCGTTTCCCAGGCCCGACTGCAGCTACCGAGAGGATTGCGGAGGTCTCCTCGACCAGGGGCCCAAACACGTGTGTGGCCTTGGCAGCCAAAGACGGATCCTGACCGGCAGCCTCCCTTGTGCCCTCAACTCAGCCCTTTGGGGCGACCACTGCCATGTTGTGGGTTGGGCGCCTGGAGCCTCCTGGGACCTGACCCTAACCCTAACCGTACCCTCATCCGGGACCCTCCACCACAACCTAAGCCTGCCTCGGACCCTAACCCTGCTATGGAGCCGCCTTCTGGCATGGGCCCTCACTTCAGCCCTCGAGGGAGATCACGAGACTGGAGTCGATTCAGCCAAGGAGACGTCCCTGGACCAAACACTAACCCTAGCTAAGGCTCCCTTCCCATGTGGACCCCATGACAATGTCTGACAACACCACGAGCCTGGGGTCCAGAAGCGGTGCAGGCTGACTCGGCATGGAAGCTGCAAGCTCACCATGTCGTTTCCAGGCCCATCTGAAGCTGACCGAGAGGATTCCGGAGGCCTCCTCGAACAGGGGCCGATCGACGCCTGTGGCCTTGGCAGCCAAAGACGGATCCTGAACGGCATCGTCCCTTGTGCCCTCAACTCAGCCCTTGGGGGCGACCACTGCCCTGCTGTTGGTTGGGCACCTGGAGCCTCCTGGGACCTAACCCTAACCCTAACCATACCCTGAACCGGGAACCTCCACCACATCCTAAGCCTACCTCGAACCCTAAGCATGCTATGGAGCGGCCTTCTGGCATGGGCCCTCACTTCAGCACTCGAGAGAGATCACAAGACTGGAGTCGATGCAGCCCTGGCGACGTCCCTGGACCAAACCCTAACCCTAGCTAAGGCTCCCTCCCCATGGGGACCCCATGCCAAAGTCTGACAACACTACGCGCCTGGGGTCCAGAAGCAGTGCAGGTTGACTCGGCATGGAAGCCGCAAGATCACCATGTCGTTCCCAGGCCCGGCTGCAGCTACCGAGAGGATTGCGGAGGCCTCCTCGACGAGGGGCCCAAACACGTGTGTGGCCTGGGCAGCCAAAGACGGATCCTGCCCGGCAGCCTCCCTTGTGCCCTCAACTCAGCCCTTGGGGGCGAGCACTGCCATGCTGTGGTTTGGGCGCCTGGAGCCACCTGGGACCTAACCCTAACCCTAAACGTACGCCGAACCAGGACCCTCCACCACAACCTAAGCGTTCCTCGAACCCTAACCGTGCTATGGAGCCGCCTTCCGGCATGGGCCCTCACTTCACCCCTCGAGGGAGATCACGAGACTGGAGTCGATTCAGCCCTGGCGACGTCCCAGGACCAAACCCTAACCCTAGCTAAGGCTCCCTCCCCATGGGGACCCCATGCCAAAGTCTGACAACACCACGCGCCTGGGGTCCAGAAGCAGTGCATGCTGACTCGACATGGAAGCTGCAAGCTCACCATGTCGTTTCCAGGCCCGTCTGCAGCTGACCGAGAGGATTCCGGAGGCCTCCTCGAACAGGGGCCGATCGACGTCTGTGGCCTTGGCAGCCAAAGACGGATCCTGACCGGCACCGTCCCTTGTGCCCTCAACTTAGCCCTTCGGGAAGACCACTGCCCTGCTGTGGGTTCGGCGCCTGGAGCCTCCTGGGACCTAACACTAACCCTAACCCCACACCAAACTGGGACCCTCCACCGGAACCTAAGCCGGCCTCGACCCCTAACCCTGCGCTTGAGCCGCCTTGCTGCATGGGCCCTCACTTCAGCCCTCGAGGGAGATCACGAGACCGGAGTCGCTCCGGACCTGGCGACGTCCCTGGACCGAACCCTAACCCTAGTTAAGTCTCTCTCCCCAAGAGGACCCTATGCCAACGTCTGACAACACCACGCGCCTGGGGTCAGGAAGAGGTGCAGGCTGACTCGGCATGGAACCTGGAAGCTCACCATGTCGTTTCCCAGGCCTGGCTGCAGCTGCCGAGAGGATTGCGGAGGCCTCCTCGACCAGGGGCCCAAACACGTGTGTGGCCTTGGCAGCCAAAGACGGTTCCTGACCGGCAGCCTCCCTTGTGCCCTCAACTCAGCCCTTGGGGGCGACCACTGCCCTGCTGTGTGTTGGGCGCCTGGAGCCTCCTGGGACCTAACCCTAACCCTAACCGTACCCCCATCCGGGACCCTCCACCACAACCTAAGCCTGCCACGGACCCTAACCCTGCTATGGAGCCGCCTTCTGGCATGGGCCCTCACTTCAGCACTCGAGGGAGATCACGAGACTGGAGTCGATTCAGCCCTGGCGACGTCCCTGGACCAAACCCTAACCCTAGCTAAGGTCCCTCCCCATGGGGACCCCATGCCAAAGTCTGACAACACGACGCGCCTGGGGTCCAGAAGCGATGCAGGCTGACTCGGCATGGAAGCTGCAAGCTCACCATGTCGTTTCCAGGCCCATCTGCAGCTGACCGAGAGGATTCCAGAGGCCTCCTCGAACAGGGGCCGATCGACGTCTGTGGCCTTGGCAGCCAAAGACGGATCCTGACCGGCACCGTCCCTTGTGCCCTCAACTCAGCCCTTGGGGGCGACCACTGCCCTGCTGTGGGTTGGGTGCCTGGAGCCTCCTGGGACCTAACCCTAACCGTACCCAGAACCGGGACCCTCCACCACAACCTATGCCTACCTCGAACCCTAACCCTGCTATGGAGCCGCCTTCTGGCATGGGCCCTCACTTCAGCACTCGAGAGAGATCACGAGACTGGAGTCGATTCAGCCCTGGCGACGTCCGTGGACCAAACCCTAACCCTAGCTAAGGCTCCCTTCCAATGGGGACCCCATGCCAAAGTCTGACAACACCACGCGCCTGGGGTCCAGAAGCGGTGCAGGCTAACTCGGCATGGAAGCTGCAAGCTCACCATGTCGTTTCCAGACCCGTCTGCAGCTGACCGAGAGGATTCCAGAGGCCTCCTCGAACAGGGGCCGATCGACGACTGTGGCCTTGGCAGCCAAAGACGGATCCTGACCGGCACCGTCCCTTGTGCCCTCAACTTAGCCCTTCGGGAAGACCACTGCCCTGCTGTGGGTTGGGCGCCTGGAGCCTCCTGGGACCTAACCCTAAACCTAACCCCACACCGAACGGGGACCCTCCACCGAAACCTAAGCCGGCCTCGACCCCTAACCCTGCGCTTGAGCCGCCTTGCTGCATGGGCCCTCACTTCAGCCTTCGAGGGAGATCACGAGACCGGAGTCGCTTCGGCCCTGGCCACGTCCCTGGACCGAACCCTAACCCTAGCTAAGGCACTCTCCCCAAGAGGACCCTATGCCAACGTCTGACAACACCACGGGCCTGGGGTCCGGAAGAGGTGCAGGCTGACTCGGCATGGAACCTGGAAGCTCACCATGTCGTTTCCCAGGCCCGGCTGCAGCTGCCGAGAGGATTGCGGAGGCCTCCTCGACCAGGGGCCCAAACATGTGTGTGGCCTTGGCAGCCAAAGACGGATCCTGACCGGCAGCCTCCCTTGTGCCCTCAACTCAGTCCTTGGGGGCGACCACTGCCCTGCTGTGTGTTGGGCGCCTGGAGCCTGCAGGGACCTAACCCTAACCCTAACCCTACCCCGAACCAGGACCCTCCACCACAACCTAAGCCTACCTCGAACCCTAACCCTGTTATGGAGCTGCCTTCTGGCATGGGCCCTCACTTCAACACTCGAGAGAGATCACGAGACTGGAATCGATTCAGCCCTGTCGATGTCCCTGGACCAAACCCTAACCCTAGCTAAGGCTCCCTCCCCATGGGGACCCCATACCAAAGTCTGACAACACAACGCGCCTGGGGTCCAGAAGCAGTGCAGGCTGACTCGGCATGGAAGCTGCAAGATCACCATGTCGTTTCCAGCCCCGTCTGGAGCTGACCGAGAGGATTCCGGAGGCGTCCTCGAACAGGGGCCAATCGACGTCTGTGGCCTTGGCAGCCAAAGACGGATCCTGACCGGCACCGTCCCTTGTGCCCTCAACTCAGCCCTTGGGGGCGACCACTGCCCTGCTGTGGGTTGGGCGCCTGGAGCCTCCTGGGACCTAACCCTAACCCTAACCCCACACCGAACGGGGACCCTCCACCAAAACCTAAGCCGGCCTCGACCCCTAACACTGCGCTTGAGCCGCCTTGCTGCATGGGCCGTCACTTCAGCCCTCGAGGGAGATCACGAGACCGGAGTCGCTTCGGCCCTGGCGACGTCCCTGGACCGAACCCTAACCCTAGTTAAGTCTCTCTCCCCAAGAGGACCCTATGCCAAAGTCTGACAACACCACGCGCCTGGGGTCCAGAAGCGGTGCAGGCTGACTCGGCATGGAAGCTGCAACCTCACCATGTCGTTTCCAGGCCCGTCTGCAGCTGACCGAGAGGATTCCAGAGGCCTCCTCGAACAGGGGCCGATCGACGTCTGTGGCCTTGGCAGCCAAAGACGGATCCTGACCGGCACCGTCCCTTGTGCCCTCAACTCAGCCCTTGGGGGCGACCACTGCCCTGCTGTGGGTTGGGCGCCTGGAGCCTCCCGGGACCTAACCCTAACCCTAACCATACCCCGAACCGGGACCCTCCACCACAACCTAAGCCTACCTCGAACCCTAACCCTGCTATGGAGCCGCCTTCTGGCATGGGCCCTCACTTCAGCACTCGAGAGAGATCACGAGACTGGAGTCGATTCAGCCCTGGCGACGTCCCTGGACCAAACCCTAACCCTAGCTAAGGCTCCCTCCCCATGGGGACCCCATGCCAAAGTCTGACAACACCACGCGCCTGGCATCCAGAAGCAGTGCAGGCTGACTCGGCATGGAAGCTGCAAGATCACCATGTCGTTTCCAGGCCCGTCTGCAGCTGACCGAGAGGATTCCGGAGGCCTCCTCGAACAGGGGCCGATCGACGTCTGTGGCCTTGGCAGCCAAAGACGGATCCTGACCGGCACCGTCCCTTGTGCCCTCAACTCAGCCCTTAGGGAAGTCCACTGCCCTGCTGTGGGTTCGGCGCCTGGAGCCTCCTGGGACCTAACACTAACCCTAACCCCACACCAAACTGGGACCCTCCACCGGAACCTAAGCCAACCTCGACCCCTAACCCTGCGCTTGAGCCGCATTGCTGCATGGGCCCTCACTTCAGCCCTCGAGGGAGATCACGAGACCGGAGTCGCTTTGGACCTGGCGACGTCCCTGGACCGAACCCTAACCCTAGTTAAGTCTCTCTCCCCAAGAGGACCCTATGCCAACGTCTGACAACACCACGCGCCTCGGGTCAGGAAGAGGTGCAGGCTGACTCGGCATGGAACCTGGAAGCTCACCATGTCGTTTCCCAGGCCCGCCTGCAGCTGCCGAGAGGATTGCGGAGGCCTCCTCGACCAGGGGCCCAAACACGTGTGTGGCCTTGGCAGCCAAAGACGGTTCCTGACCGGCAGCCTCCCTTGTGCCCTCAACTCAGCCCTTGGGGGCGACCACTGCCCTGCTGTGTGTTGGGCGCCTGGAGCCTCCTGGGACCTAACCCTAACCCTAACCGTACCCCCATCCGGGACCCTCCACCACAACCTAAGCCTGCCACGGTCCCTAACCCTGCTATGGAGCCGCCTTCTGGCATGGGCCCTCACTTCAGCCCTCGAGGGAGATCACGAGACTGGAGTCGATTCAGCCCTGGCGACGTCCCTGGACCAAACCCTATCCCTAGCTAAGGCTCCCTCCCCATGGGGACCCCATGCCAAAGTCTGACAACACCACGCGCCTGGGGTCCAGAAGTGGTGCAGGCTGACTCGGCATGGAAGCTGCAAGCTCACCATGTCGTTTCCAGGCCCGTATGCAGCTGACCGAGAGGATTCCGGAGGTCTCCTCGAACAAGGGCCGAGCGAAGTCTGTGGCCTTGGCAGCCAAAGACGGATCCAGACCGGCACCGTCCCTTGTGCCCTCAACTCAGCCCTTGGGGGCGACCACTGCCCTGCTGTGGGTTGGGAGCCTGGAGCCTCCATGGACCTAACCCTTACCCTAACCATACCCCGAACCGGGATCCTCCACCACAACCTAAGCATTCCTCGAACCCTAAACCTGCTATGGAGCCGCCTTCTGGCATGGGCCCTCACTTCAGCACTCGAGAGAGATCACGAGACCGGAGTCGATTCAGCCCTGGCAACGTCCCTGGACGAAACCCTAACCCTAGCTAAGGCTCTCTCCCCACGAGGACCCTATGCCAACGTCTGACAACACCACGCGCCTGGGGTCCGGAAGAGGTGCAGACTGACTCGGCATGGAAACTGCAAGATCACCATGTCGTTTCCCAGGCCCGGCTGCAGCTGCCGAGAGGATTGCGGAGGCCTCCTCGACCAGGGGCCCAAACACGTGTGTGGCCTTGGCAGCCAAAGACGGATCCTGACCGGCAGCCTCCCTTGTGCCCTCAACTCAGCCCTTGGGGGCGACCACTGCCATGCTGTGGGTTGGGCGCCTAGAGCCTCCTGGGACCTAACCCTAACTCTAACCGTACCCCGAACCGGGACCCTCCACCACAACCTAAGCGTTCCTCGAACCCTAAACCTGCTATGGAGCCGCCTTCTGTCATGGGCCCTCACTTCAGCCCTCGAGGGAGATCACGAGACTGGAGTCGATTCAGCCCTGGCGACATCCCTGGACCAAACCCTAACCCTAGCTAAGGCTCCCTTCCCATGGGGACCCCATGCCAAAGTCTGACAACACCACGCGCCTGGGGTCCAGAAGCAGTGCATGCTGACTCGACATGGAAGCTGCAAGCTCACTATGTCGTTTCCAGGCCCGTCTGCAGCTGACCGAGAGGATTCCGGTGGCCTCCTCGAACAGGGGCCGATCGACGTCTGTGGCCTTGGCAGCCAAAGACGGATCCTGACCGGCACCGTCCCCTGTGCACTCAACTTAGCCCTTCGGGAAGACCACTGCCCTGCTGTGGGTTCGGCCCCTGGAGTCTCCTGGGACCTAACCCTAACCCTAACCCCACACCGAACGGGGACCCTCCACCGGAACCTAAGCCGGCCTCGACCGCTAACCCTGCGCTTGAGCCGCCTTGCTGCATGGGCCGTCACTTCAGCCCTCGAGGGAGATCACGAGACCGGAGTCGCTTCGGACCTGGCGACGTCCCTGGACCGAACCCTAACCCTAGTTAAGTCTCTCTCCCCAAGAGGACCCTATGACAAAGTCTGACAACACCACGCGCCTGGGGTCCAGAAGCGGTGCAGGCTGACTCGGCATGGAAGCTGCAACCTCACCATGTCGTTTCCAGGCCCGTCTGCAGCTGACCGAGAGGATTCCAGAGTCCTCCTCGAACAGGGGCCGATCGACGTCTGTGGCCTTGGCAGCCAAAGACGGATCCTGACCGGCACCATCCCTTGTGCCCTCAACTCAGCCCTTGGGGGCGACCACTGCCCTGCTGTGGGTTGGGCGCCTGGAGCCTCCTGGGACCTAACCCTAACCCTAACCGTACCCCCATCCGGGACCCTCCACCACAACCTAAGCCTGCCACGGACCCTAACCCTGCTATGGAGCCGCCTTCTGGCATGGGCCCTCACTTCAGCCCTCGAGGGAGATCACGAGACTGGAGTCGATTCAGCCCTGGCGACGTCCCTGGACCAAACCCTATCCCTAGCTAAGGCTCCCTCCCCATGGGGACCCCATGCCAAAGTCTGACAACACCACGCGCCTGGGGTCCAGAAGTGGTGCAGGCTGACTCGGCATGGAAGCTGCAAGCTCACCATGTCGTTTCCAGGCCCGTATGCAGCTGACCGAGAGGATTCCGAAGGTCTCCTGGAACAATGGCCGATCGACGTCTGTGGCCTTGGCAGCCAAAGACGGATCCAGACTGGCACCGTCCCTTGTGCCCTCAACTCAGCCCTTGGGGGCGACCACTGCCCTGCTGTGGGTTGGGAGCCTGGAGCCTCCATGGACCTAACCCTTACCCTAACCATACCCCGAACCGGGGCCCTCCACCACAACCTAAGCATTCCTCGAACCCTAACCCTGCTATGGAGCCGCCTTCTGGCATGGGCCATCACTTCAGCTCTCGAGAGAGATCACGAGACCGGAGTCGATTCAGCCCTGGCAACGTCCCTGGACCAAACCCTAACCCTAGCTAAGGCTCCCTCCCCATGGGGACCCCATGCTAAAGTGTGACAACACCACGCGCCTGGGGTCCAGAAGCAGTGCAGGCTGACTCGGCATGGAAGCTGCAAGATCACCATGTCGTTTCCAGGCCCGTCTGCAGCTGACCGAGAGGATTCCGGAGGCCTCCTCGAAAAGCGGCCGATCGACGTCTGTGGCCTTGGCAGCCAAAGACGGATCCTGACCGGCACCGTCCCTTGTGCCCTCAACTCATCCCTTGGGGGCGACCACTGCCCTGCTGTGGGTTGGGCGCCTGGAGCCTCCTGGGACCTAACCCTAACCCTCACCCCACACCGAACGGGGACCCTCCACCAAAACATAAGCCGGCCTCGACCCCTAACCCTGCGCTTGAGCCGCCTTGCTGCATGGGCCCTCACTTCAGCCCTCGAGGGAGATCACGAGACTGGAGTCGATTCAGCCCTGGCGACGTCCCTGGACCAAACCCTAACCCTAGCTAAGGCTCCCTCCCCATGGGGACCCCATGCCAAAGTCTGACAACACCACGTGCCTGGGGTCCAGAAGCAGTGCATGCTGACTCGGCATGGAAGCTGAAAGCTCACCATGTCGTTTCCAGGTCCGTCTGCAGCTGACCGAGAGGATTCCGGAGGCCTCCTCGAACAGGGGCCGATCGACGTCTATGGCCTTGGCAGCCAAAGACGGATCCTGACCGGCAGCCTCCCTTGTGCCCTCAACTCAGCCCTTGGGGGTGACCACTGCTCTGCTGTTGGTTGGGCACCTGGAACCTCCTGGGACCTAACCCTTACCCTAACCTTACCCCGAACCTGGACCCTCCACCACAACCTAAGCCTGCCTCGAACCCTAACCCTGCACTTGAGCTGCCTTGCTGCATGGGCCCTCACTTCAGCCCTCGAGGGAGATCACGAGACCGGAGTCACTTCGGCCCTGGCGACGTCCCTGGACCGAACCCTAACGCTAGCTAAGGCTCTCTCCCCAAGAGGACCCAATGCCAACGTCTGACAACCCCACGTGCCTGGTGTCCAGAAGAGGTGCAGGCTGACTCGGCATGGAACCTGGAAGATCACCATGTCGTTTCCCAGGCCCGGCTGCAGCTGCCGAGAGGATGGCGGAGGCCTCCTCGACCATGGGCCCAAACACGTGTGTGGCCTTGGCAGCCAAAGACGGATCCTGACCGGCAGCCTCCCTTGTGCCCTCAACCTTGCCCTTGGGGGCGACCACTGCCATGCTGTGGGTTGGGCGACTGGAGCCTCCTGGGACCTAACCCTAACCCTAACCTTACCCCGAAACGGGAACCTCCACCACAACCTAAGCGTGCCTCGAACCCTAACCCTGCTATGGAGCCGCCTTCTGGCATGGGCCCTCACTTCAGCTTTCGAGGGAGATCACGTGACTCGAGTCGATTCAGCCCTGGCGACGTCCCTGGACCAAACCCTAACCCTAGCGAAGGCTCCTTCCCCTTGGGGACCCCATGCCAAAGTCTGACAACACCACGCGCCTGGGGTCCA
The DNA here is from genome assembly GCF_028018385.1 of Neofelis nebulosa. Taxonomy (NCBI): domain Eukaryota; kingdom Metazoa; phylum Chordata; class Mammalia; order Carnivora; family Felidae; genus Neofelis; species Neofelis nebulosa. Next base: position 2,995,097 of record NC_080787.1, read on the forward strand.
GAAGCGGGGCAAGCTGACTCGGCATGGAAGCGGCAAGCTCACCATGTTGTTTCCAGGCCCGTCTGCAGCTGACCGAGAGGATTCCGGAGGCCTCCTCGAACAGGGGCCGATCGACGTCTGTGGCCTTGGCAGCCAAAGACGGTTCGTGACCGGCACCGTCCCTTGTGCCCTCAACTCAGCCCTTCGGGAAGACCACTGCCCTGCTGTGGGTTCGGTGCCTGGAGCCTCCTGGGACCTATCCCTAACCCTAACCCCACACCGAACGGGGACCCTCCACCGAAACCTAAGCCAGCCTCCACCCCTTACCCTGCACTTGAACCGCCTTACTGCATGGGCCCTCACTTCAGCCCTCGAGGGCGATAACTAGACCGGAGTCGCTTCGGCCCTGGCGACGTCCCTGGACCGGACCCGAACCCTATCTAAGGCTCTCTCCCCAAGAGGATCCTATGCCAACGTCTGACAACACCACGCGCCTGGGGTCCGGAAGAGGTGCAGGCTGACTCGGCATGGAACCTGGAAGCTCACCATGTCGTTTCCCAGGCCCGGCTGCAGCTGCCGAGAGGATAGCAGAGGCTTCCTCTGCCAGGCGCCGAAACACGTGTGTGGCCTTGGCAGCCAAAGACGGATCCTGACCGGCAGCCTCCCTTGTGCCCTCAACTCAGCCCTTGGGGGCGACCACTGCCATGCTGTGGGTTGGGAGCCTGGAGCCTCCAGGGACCTAACCCTAACCCTAAACGAACCCCGAACCGGGACCCTCCACCACAACCTAAGCCTGCCTCGAACCCTAACCCTGCTATGGAGCCGCCTTCTGGCATGGGCCCTCACTTCAGCCCTCGAGGGAGATCACGAGACTGGAGTCGATTCAGCCCTGTCGACGTCCCTGGACCGAATACTAACCTTAGCTAAGGCACCCTCCCCATGGGGACCGATGCCAAAGTCTGACAACACCACGCACCTGGGATCCAGAAGCAGTGCAGGCTGACTCGGCATGGAAGCTGCAAGATCACTATGTCGTTTCCAGGCCCGTCTACAGCTGACCGAGAGGATTCCGGAGGCCTCCTCGAACAGGGGCCGATCGACGTCTGTGGCCTTGGCAGCCAAAGACGGATCCTGACCGGCACCGTCCCTTGTGCCCTCAACTCAGCCCTTGGGGGCGACCACTGCCCTGCTGTGGGTTGGGCGCCTGGAGCCTCCTGGGACCTAACCCTAACCCTAACCGTACGCCGAACCGGGACCCTCCACCACAACCTAAGCCGGCCTCGAACCCTAACCCTGCGCTTGAGCCGCCTTGCTGCATGGGCCCTCACTTCAGCCCTCGAGGGAGATCACGAGACCGGAGTCGCTTCGGACCTGGCGACGTCCCTGTACCGAATCCTAACCCTAGTTAAGTCTCTCTCCCCAAGAGGACCCTATGCCAACCTCTGACAACACCACGCGCGTGGGGTCCGGAAGAGGTGCAGGCTGACTCGGCATGGAACCTGGAAGCTCACCATGTCGTTTCCCAGGCCCGGTTGCAGCTGCCGAGAGGATTGCGGAGGCCTCCTCGACCAGGGGCCCAAACACGTGTGTGGCCTTGGCAGCCAAAGACGGTTCCTGACCAGCAGCCTCCCTTGTGCCCTCAACTCAGCCCTTGGGGGCGACCACTGCCATGCTGTGGGTTGGGCGCCTGGAGCCTCCTGGGACCTAACCCTAACCCTAACCTTACCCCGAAACGGGAACCTCCACCACAACCTAAGCCTGCCTCGAACCCTAACCCTGCTATGGAGCCGCCTTCTGGCATGAGCCCTCACTTCAGCCTTCGAGGGAGATCACGTGACTCGAGTCAATTCAGCCCTGGCGACGTCCCTGGACCGAACCCTAACCCTAACCTTAAACCTATCCCATAACGGGCCACTCCACCGAAACCTAAGCCTGCCTCGAACCCTACCCTGCACTTGAGCCACCTTGATATTTGTGCCCTCACTTCAGTCATCGAGGGAAATTTTGAGACTTGAGTCGCTTCGGCCCTGCTCACGAATCTGGACCGAACCCTAACCCTAACTAACTCTCTCCCCATGGGGATCCAATACCAATGTCTGACAACACCACGTCCCTGTGGTCAACAAGCAATGCATGGTCACTCGAATTGAACCTGAAGGCTCACCATGTCGTATCCCAGGCACGGTTGCATGTGCCCAAGAGGATTTCTGAGGCCCTTCCGACCATGGGCCCATCGACGTGTGTGGCCTTGGCAGCCAAAACTGATCCTGACCGGCACCCTCCCTTGTGCCCTCAACTCAGCCCTTCGGGGAGACCACTGCCCTGCCATGGGTTCGGGGCATGGAGCCTCATGGGACCTTCCCCTAACCCTAACCCTACACCAAAACTCGACCCTCCACTGAAACCTAAGGGCGCCCTGAACTCTAACCCTACATTTGAGACGCCTGGTCGCAAGGGCCCTCACTTCAGCGATCGAAGGAGATCATGATTCCAGAGTCACTTTGGCCAATTCGACGTCCTTGCTCTGAACCATAACCCTAGCTAAGGCTCTCTCCCCATTGGGACCCAATAACAAAGTCCAACAACATCATACACCTGGGGTCCACAAGCGGTGGAGGCTCATTTTGCATGGAACCTGGAAGCTCACCATGTTGTTTCCCTGGCCCGGCTGCATCTGCCCTAGAGTATTCCTGAGGCCTCCCGACCAGGGTCCCATCGACGTGTGTGGCCTTGGCATCCAAAGACTGATCCTGACCGGCACCTCCGTTGTGCACTCCACTTAGCCCTTTGGAGAGACCACTGCCTTGCTGATGTTTTGGCGCCGGGGCCTCCTGGGACTTAACCTTAACATTAATTTTGCCCAGAGACAAGACCCTCCACCAAAAACTATGCCGGGCTCGAACCCTAACCCTAGAGTTGAGCTGCCCCTTCACATGGGCCCTCACTTCATCCATCGAGGGAGATCATGACACTGGAGTCACTTCGGGTATGGCGACGTTCCTGGACCGGACACTAACCCTAGCTAAGGCTCTCCTCCATGGGGACCCAGTACCAAAGTCTAACAACACCACGTGCATGAGGTCCACAAGCTGTGCAGGCACACTTGCCATGGAACCTGGAAGCTCACCATGTCCTTTCCCAAGTGCGGCTGCAGCAGCCCGACAGATTTCCTGAGGGCTCCCCGACCAGGGGCCCATCAACTTGTGTGGTGTTGGCCGCCAAAGACTGATCCTGACCGGCACCCTCTCTTGTGCCCTCAACTGAGCCCATCGGGGAGACCAGTCCCCTGCTGTGGGTTCGGCGCCTGAAGCCTCCAGGGCCTAACCCTAACCCTACCCACAAAAGGGACCTCCAGTGAAACCTATGGGGTCTTCCTAACCTAACCCTACACTTGAGCCGCACCGTCACACATACCCTCACTTCCCCCCTCAAGGGAGTTCACGAGATCGGAGACACTTCAGCCCTAGTGACGTCCCAGGACCAAACCCTAACCCTAGCTAAGGCTCTCTCCCCATGGGGAACCAATACCAAAGTTTGACAACACCACGCGCCTGGGGTTCACAAGCGGTACAGGCTAACTCGGCATGGAACCTGGAAGCTCACCATGTTATTTCCCAGGTCCGGCTGCAGCTACACAAGAGGATACCTGAGGCCTCCCCGACCAGGGGCCATCGACGTGTGTGGCCTTGGCAGCCAAAGACTGATCCTGAAAGGCACTCTCCGTTGTGCCCTCAACTTAGACCTTCAGGGAGACCACTGACTTGCTGTGTGTTAGGCTCCTGGAGCTCCTGGGATCTAAACTTAACCCTAACCGTACCCTTGTCGGAACCCTCCACCGAAACCTCAGCCGTCCTCGAAACTTAACCCTCCACTTGAGCCGCCCCGTCGCATGGGCACTCATTTCAGGCCTTGAGACAGATCGCCGGACCAGTGTGGCTTCGGCCCTGGTGACGTCCCTTGACCGAAACCTAACCCTAGCTAAGGCTATCTCCCCATGGGGACCCAATCCCAACGTCTGACAACACCACAAGTCTGGGGTCCAGAAGGTTTGCAGTGTCACTCGGTATGGTATCTGGAAGCTCACCATATCGTTTCCCATGCCGGTTACAGCTGCCAAAGAGGATTTCTGAGGCTTCCTCGACCAGGCGCTCATAGAGTTGTGTTGCCTGGAAGAACAGAGTCTGATCCTGCCCGGCACCCTCCCTTGTGTCCTGAACTCAGTCCTTCGGGGAGAACACTGCACTGCTCTGGCTTCAGCACCTGGCGCCTCCTGGGACCTAACCCCAACCCTACCCTTAATCGGACCCTCCACCAAATCCTAAGCCGGCCTTGAACCCTAACCCTTCGTTTTAACCCCCCTCGCATGGGCCCTCACTTCATCTCTCAAGGGAGATCTCAAGACTGGAGTCGCTTCAGCCCTGGCTACGTCCCTGGTCCAAACACTAACCCTAGCTAAGGCTCTCTCCCCTTGGGGACCCAGTTCCAAGGTCTGGCAACACCATGTGCCTGGGGTTCCAGAAGCGGGGCAGTGTCACTCGGCATGGTGCCTGGAACCTCACAAAGAGGTTTTGCAGGCCCGGCTGCAGTTGTCTGACAGAATTCCTGAGGCCTACCCGACCAGTGGCCCATAGAGTTCCGTGGCCTTGGAAGCCAAAGACTGAACCTTACCGGCCCTCTCCCCTGTGCCCTCAACTTAGCCCAATCGGGAGACCACTGCCCTGCTGTGGGTTCAGTACCTGGAGCCTCTTGGGTCCTAAACCAAACTCTACCCCTAACCTGAATCCTCAACCGAATCCTAACCCGATCTTGAAACCTAATCAAACACTTGACCCCCGCTGTCTCCTGGTCCTTTACTTCATTCCTCTAGGGAGATCAAGAGACTGGAGTTGCTTTGGCCCTGGCAACGTCCTGGACCGAAACTTAACCCTAGCTCAGACTCTCTCCCAATGGGGATGTAAGTAACAAAACATGAATCGTCTATGAGAAAAATTGAAGAAACCCAAGGAATGGAAAACATTCCATGCTCACGAATTAGAAGAACAAACTTTGTGAAGATGTCAATACTACCAAACCAATCGACACACTCAATGCAATCCCTATCAAAATAACACGAGCTTTCTCCACAGAGCTAGAACAACCCTAAAATGTGTAAGGATCTAGAAAAGATACCAAAAGCCAAAGTCATGTTGAAAAAGAAAACAAAGGTGGAAACATAACTATTTTGGATTTGTGGTGTATTAGAAAGCTGCATTCATCAAGACAGTATGTACAGGCACAGAAACGGAGACAGACGTCAATGGAACAGAATATGGAACCCAGAAATATACCCTCCAACATAGTGAGTAATCTTTGTTAACACAGAAAGAATATCCAATGGAATAAGAGTCTCTTCAGCAAATGGTACTAGGAATACTGGACAGTGAGAATGATGAACCTGGACACTTGTCTTAAACGACACACATACACACTCACACACACACACACACACACACACACACACACACAGACACACACACACACCTCAAAATGGATGAATGATCTAAATGTAAGTCAGGAACCATCAAAATCCTAGAGGAGATAACAGGCAATGTACCTCCTTGATCCTGGCCGCAGCAACTTCTCGCTTGTCATGTCTCCAGAAGCAAGGGCAATAAAAACCACAATGAACTATTGGGTCCTGAAGATAAAAAGCTTCTGCACAGCAGGGGACAAAATCAGCCAAACTAAAAAGCAACTGAATGAAATGGGAGAAGATATTTGCAGGTGACATATCAGATAAAGGGTTAGTATCCAAAATCTATACAAAAACATATCACACTCAACACCCAGAAACCAAATAATCCAGTGAAAAAATGGGCAAAAGACATGAAGAGACACTTTAAGAAAGATGACATCCAGATTGGTCACACATGAAAAGATGCTCAATCTCACTCGTCATCACTGAAATACAAATCAAAACCACAATGAGATATCCCCTCACCCCTATCAGAATGGCTAAAATTAACATCTCTGGAAACGACAGATGTTGGCAAGGATGCAGGGAAAGGGAACCCTTTTGCAATGCTGGTGGGAATGCAAAGTGGTGTAGCCATTCTGGAAAATAGTATGGAGATTCGTCACAAAAACAAAACATAGAACTACACTAGGACCCAGCAATTGCACTACTAGGTATTTATCCAAAAGATACATTAACGCTGACTCGAAGTGGCACATGTACTCCAGTATTTACAGCAGCATTATCAACAATAGCTAAGTTATGCAAAGAGCCCAAATGACCACTGACAGATGAATGGATAAAGAAGATATGGCATATTCATACAATGGACTATTACTCGGCGATCAAAAAGAATGAAATCTCGCTATTTGCAACAACGTGGATGGAACCGGACTTTATTAAGCTAAGCAAAATGTGTCAGAGAAAGACACACATCCTATGATTTCTCTCCTATGTCGAATTTAAAAAAAACTGATGAACATAGTGAAAGGAAAGCAAAAATAAGATACAAACAGAGAGGGAGTCAAATGATAAGAGACTGTTAAATAGAGGGAAGAATCTCAGGGTTCCTGGAGAGTTACTGAATAGGGGTATGGGCTCAATGGGTGATGGGCATTAGGGGTGGACCTTGGGATGAGTATTGGGTATATTTTGCACTTGATGGATCACTAAATTCTACTGCTGAAACTGTATTCCTCTATAAGGTAACTAACTTGGGCTTAAATTAAAAAAAAAAAAAGAAATATTAAAAATAAGTAAAGAAATGTACCACCAGGCAAAAGAAAAGAATATTTAAATCGGGCTCTTGAGTGGAAATGAAAGACTAAAAGTGTTACAAACAAGAAAGGATCAGAGAAAACATCAAGAAACGATGACAAAACAACTAGTAGAATGGGACCAAATATATACCTATCAATAATCACTCGGAATATAAATGGACTAAATGCTCCAATCAAAAGACATTGGATAGGGCGTCAGAATGGACAAAACCATCAAACAAACAAACAAACAAACAAAAAACAATGTCTATCTAGATGCTGCCTACAAAGCCTTATTTGGACTTAAGTCTCCTGCAGATTTGAAGTGAGGGAATGAAGAAATATTTATCATGCCAATAATGTCAAAAGAAAGCCAGTAGCAATACTTATATCAGGCAAAATAAACTTTAAATCCGAGACTCTACTTTGGTACCCTTTGGGTAAATACCTAATAGTGACATTGCATGCACCCAATATTTATAGCAGAATTATCAACAGTAGCCAAACTATGGAGAAAGCCCAAGTATCCATCAACTGAGGAAGGTGTAAAGAAGTTGTGGTGTGTGTGTGTGTATATATACGTATGTATATGCATATGTACATATGTGCGTGTTCATATATACATACATACGTATATACAACGAAATATAATTCAGCTTCAAGAAGAATGAAATCTTGCCATTTGCAACGATGTGGATGGAGCTCGAATGTATTATGCTAAGTGAAATATGTCAATCAGAGAAAGACACATATATGATTTCACTCATGTGGAATTTAAGAAACAAAACACATGAAAACTAGGGAAGGAGGTAGGAAAAGAGATGCGTGGTAACAAACCACATGAGTCTCTTAATGTTAGAGAAAAAAAAGTGAAAGTTGATGGAGGGAGATGGGTCAGCGCAGGGCTAGATGGAGGATGAGTATTAAGGAGAGCACTTGTTGTGATGAGCACTGGATGTTGTATGTAAAGGATGAATCACCGAATTCTACTCCTAAATCTGAGAATGCACTGTATGTCAACTAAGACTTAAATTAGAATAAATAAATACATACATACATACATACATACATACATACATACATGAAGCTATAACAAGAGATGAAGACAGAAACGATCTCATACTAAAGGGGACAGCCAAACAAGAAGATCCAATGATTGTAAATTTTGATGCACCCAAGATGCGATCACCAAGTATATAAAACATTTAGCAACAACCATAAAGGAACTCATTTATAATAATATGATGATAGTAGAGGACTTTAACACATCACTCCCATCAATGGACAGAACCTATAAACAGAAAATTAACAAGGAAACAATGGCTTTGAATGACACACTGGACCAGATGGGTTTAACAGATATATTCAGAACACTCCATACTAAAATGGCAGAGTACACAATCTTTTCAAGCATACATGGGGCGTTCTCCAGAATTGATCACATTCTAGGTCACAAATCAGGCCTCAAGAGGTACCCAACGACAGAGATCAGACCAAGCATCTTTTCTAACCACAAAGCTAGGAAACTTGAAGTCAACCACAAAAAAAGGGCTGGGGGGGGGGGGAAGGCCACGAACAAAGGGAGGTTAAACAACATGCTACTAAATGAATGGGTCAGACAGGAAATCAATGAGAAAATACACTGAAACAAATGAAAATGAAAATGAAAATACACTGGTAAAACCCTTTGGAATGCGGCAAAAGCAGTCTATGATGGAAGTATATAGCAATATAAGCCTACCTTAAAGAGCAAGAAAAATCTCAAACAATCCTAACTTACACCTAAAGGAATGAGAAAAACGAGCAGCAGAAGGAAGGAAATAATAGAGTTTAGGGCAGAAATAAGGAATATAGAAACCAAAAAGACACTAGACCAAATCAATGAAACCAGGGGCTGGTTCTTTGAAAACAGTAATCAACTTGAAAACCTCCTAGGCAGACTCTTCACAAAGAATACAGAAAGGACTCAAATAAATAAAATCACAAATAAGAAAGGAGAAATAACAGTCAACACCACAAAAATACAATTAGAAGATAATATTATGAACAACTACATGCAACATATTGGACACTCTGAGAAAAATAGACAAATTCCTAGAAACACACAAACTACCAAAACTGAAACAGGAAGATATCTAAAATCTGAAAACAGAAAGATACCACATCAGTAATTAAAAAAATCTCCCCCCAACACAAGAGTTCATGGCCAGATGGCTTCATTGATGAATTCTACCATCCATTTAAGGAGAGGTAATATGTATTCTCCTCGAATTATTACAAAAAATAAAAAAAGAAGGAAAACTTACAAATTCATCATATGAGGCCATCATTACCCTGATACCAAAACCAGATGAATCCTCCACTAAAACCGAAAACTGCAGCAGCACCTGTGTGGGTCAGTCGGTTTACTGTCAACTCTTAATTTTGGATTAGGACATTATCTTGCGGTGCGTGGGTTCGAGTCCCACGTTGGGCCCTGCCATGACAGTGTGGGGCATGGCCAGGATTCTCTCTCTCCCTGTCTCTCTGCCCCTCCCTCACTTTTATGTACTCTATCTAAGGAAAGAAATAAACATTTAAAACAATGTTAAAAATTTTTTAAATAAAACTGCAGAGCAATAGCCTGATGACTATGTATGCCGAAATTCTCATTAAAATACCTTCAAATTAAAGTCAACAATACATTAATAGAATCATTTACCATAATCAAGTGGGATATATTCCTGGGCTGCAAGGGTGGTTCCACATTCACAGATCAATCAACATGATGCACCACAGTAATAGAAGAAAGGATAAGAACAATAGGATGCTTTCAACAGATGCAGGAAAACTATTTGATAAAATGCCACATCCATTCATGATAAAAACCCTCAGCAAAGTACACTGAGACTCAACCTACCTGCACATAATAAAGGTCATCTAGGAAAAACCCACAGCTCATCTCATCCTCAATGGGTAAAAATTGAAAGGTTTTCTTCCAAAGTCAGGGACAAGATAGGAATGACCCTCTCACCACTGTTATCCCACACAGTACGGGAAACCCTAACCAGAGCACTCAGACAACAAAAAGAAATAAGAGGCATCCAATTCGGCAAGGAAGAAGTAGCACTTTCGCTATTTGGAACTGACATGATGTGTTCTATAAAAAGCATGAAAGATTCCCTTAAAAATTGCTAGAATTGATATATGAATTCGACAAGTCACAATCTACAGAAATCAAGGAACATAGATGTATTGAATTTCTAACACAAATCATGAATTAACACAGAGAGAAAGTAAGGGATCAATCCCATTGACAGGCTCACAAATACCACAAGAAACCAGGAATAAACCTAACCAAAGAGGTGAAAGACCTGTACTCTAAAGGCTATGAAACACTGATGAAATAAATGGAAGAGGACACAAAGAAATGGACATACATTTCATGTTCATGGATGGGAAGCACAAAATACTGTTAAAATGTCTACACTCCTCAAAACAATCTACACATATAATGAAATCCCTATCACACTAACAAAAACATTTGTCACAGAACAAGAACAAATAATCTCAAAATTCATATGGAATGACAAAAGTCCCCAAACAGCCAAAACAAACTTGTAGAAGAAAAGCAAAGCTGGAGACATCACAATTCCAGACTTTAGGTTACATTACAAAGCTATACTGATCAGAAGAGTATGATCAGTATGGCAGTACTGAACAGTACTGACAAAACAACAACAAAAAATAACAACAACAACAAACTCATACGCATAGATCAATAGCATGGAAACCCAGAAATAAACTCACACCTCTATGGTCAACTAATTCTCAACCAAGCAGGAAAGAACATCTAATGGAAAAAAAGATAGTCTTGGACACATGGGTGGCCCAGTCACGAAAGCGTGTGATGGTGGATTCAGCTCAGGTCATGATCTCAGGGCAGTGCAGAGCATGCGTGGGATTCTCTCTCTCCATTTCTCTCTGCCCCTCTTCTGCATGCTCGCTCGCTCTCTCTCTCTCTCTCTCTCTCTCAAAAATAAATACATAAATTAAAAAAAAGGCTCCTCAACATATGGTTTTGGAAAAACTGGACAGCAATCTGCAAAACAAAACAAAAACAACGGACCACTTTCTTACAACATACACAAAAATAAATCCAACATGGACAAAGACCTATACGTGAAACCCGAAACCATAAAAATCCCAGAGGATAACACGGGTAGTATCTTATTTGACATTGCCTGTACAAACGTCTTTGTAGATATATCTCTAGAGGTAAGGGAAACACAAGCAAAAATAATGAGACTTTATAAAAATTAAAACCTTCTGTCACCAAGGAAATAATCAACAAAACTAAAACATCAACAGAATGATATTTGCAAACGACATCGGATAAAGGGTTAGTGTCCAAAATATATACAGTTATACAGTACCCAAAAAATGAGAAATCTGATTAAAAATGGGCAGAAGACAAAAATGGACATTTCCCGAAGGAAGACATATACATGGCCAAGAGACACATGAAAAAATGCTCAACAATACTGATCTTCAGGGAAATACAATTCAAAAGTACAATGAGATAACACATCACATCTGTCACAATGATGAAAATCAATGAAGGATGAAACAGCAGGTGTTGCCAAGGATGTGGGGAAAGAATAACCCTCTTGCACTGTGGGTAAGAATGCAAACTGGTGCAGCCACTCTGGAAAACAACATGGAGATGTCAAAAAAAAAAACTGGAAATAGAAGTACCTTACAATCCAGCGATTTCACTACAAAGTATTTCCACAAAGAATACAAAATCTTCAAAGGGATACATGCACCGTGATGTTTACAGCAGCATTTTTTACAAAAGCCAAATTACGGAAACTATCCAAACATCCATCAACTGATGAATAAATTGAGATGTGGTATATGGAATGTAATATTATTTAGCCATAAAAACATGAAATCTTTTCATTTGCCACGAGGTGGATGGAGAGAGAGAATGTTATGCTGGGTGAAATAAGCCTGTCAGAGACAGACAAATACCCAATGATTTCACTAACACATGGCAAGAAAACAAAACAAAGGTGGGGGGGAGGAGACAAACGGACTCTTAACTAGGAAACAAACTGAGGAGTTCCACAGCGAGGTGAGGGAATGGGTGAAGCAGCTGATGGGGATTAAGAAGTGCACCTGGGAAGAGCACCGAGTGACCTGTGGAAGTGTTGCTCTATATTGGACACCTGAAACTAATATTACACTATTTCTTCACTCACTGGAATTTAAATTAAAAGATAACATAAGGTTAATGAGACTTACCTACCAGGTTGTCTGTAGTTTTCAATCGCTTCACTAGGTTGGAAAAATAACCATGAAAATTTTTAAAAAGCATGTATGATGTGTGGGACAGTTTGTGCCCTTACCTCCGTCTCTGGTTCCAGCAGGACTCGGAACATGGGTCCCAGCTCATTCTTCTAGAAGGTCGTGAGACGAGCATTTCATGTATCCACGTCCTAATTGAATGCAGCTCCCGTGCTTCTGAATTTCTGTTAGGGTTACTTCCCGGAAACAAGCCTGAATCTGGAACAAACCATCGACTTCATCTATGAGGTGATGTCGTGGGACCCCGCAATCCACAAGTCCTTTAGTAAAATACGTCTTGTTCCAAAACTGTCCGGGAAGGGGTGGAATGAAACACGGGAAGAGCCCAGAAATTGCAAAGGCCTGTGCAGCTCAGCAACCAGCTTGACCAGGGAAGCCACCCGGCGCCCCCTCCTCAGCACTCAGTACAACAAGGCAGCTTCTCTCTGGCGACTCAGGAGATGCCAAGTTGCCATAAAGCTCCCAAGGTCTCCCCTGGGGCGGGTGGCAGAACCTGCTGGAAATGCAGCTCTGCTCTCTGTCCTGAGGCACCAGCAGAGGCCTGAGTCCTCTGAGAGCAATCTAAGCCCTTCTTGCTCTGAGGTGCCCTGGGTCAGAAAAGCAGATGGTGCGCCCTCTGCTGGCTATCACTGCCCAGCAGAGGAACCCGCCCCTCGGGGGTCTGTGGTTCTTGAGCTCTCTCTGCTGGCCACCATGGGAATTCCTTCAATGTGGAAGGCCCTGGTTGCTCAGCTGAGAGACTGAAGGTGCTCTGGGCAACTAAGCCTGTTCTCCTCGTTGGGAAGGTTTTAGTGACAGGGCCTGGGACACAAAATCTTTTCCTTCTCTTTCTTGTGAGTGAAGAATGAAACCGAATTTATTAACGTAACGACATCATTTGTAATGTTTTAAGCAATATTCACAGAAAAATAGACCACCGATTTACACATGCTGAACAAGAGGTAATTTTGTTTACCACCAAAATACTTAGGTTAGATAAAGAATGGACACCTTTGAGAGAGAGAGATACCGGCGTCCAGCTATGGAGTGAATGAGTCCTAGGGATACAAGGGACAGCCAATGGAATGGAGTCAATCCCGTCATAATATCGTTGCATGCTTTCACATGATAGCTACACTTATGGTTGAGTACAACATAATGTATAGACATATGGAATGACTGAAATGTATGCCTAAAACTAACACAACAAGTGTGTGAACAATCTTTCAATTAAAAATAGACATCCTTTACACTATCTTTAATTTCTTCTTCTTTGCCACTAAACTATCCTTCCTGGGGCGCTTGGGTGGCTTAGTCGGTTAAGCGTCCGACTTTGACTCAAGTCATGATTTTTCAGTCCATGAGTTTGAGCCCCACATCAGGCTCTGTTCTGAGAGCTCAGAGCCTCGAGCCTGCCTCATATTCGGTGTCTACCACTCTACCCCCCTCCCCAGCTCGGGTTCTCTCAAAAAAAGAAACATTAAAAACGAAAAATCATTCCTCATTTAGAATCTGCGAATTTCCATTTATACCAGATTCTCTAACATCACCTTCTTGATGTTGAAAGCTTATCTGAAAAGTCACTAATAATATCTTAGATGAAACATATGTGACAAGATCAGAATGCAACTTCCAGGGAGCTACACATCTGTTGTGAATTTACAGTGCGTATCCTTGGCTAATATTTCCAATGAAATGTGCTTTAGGGATACGGATGGATGAAATAACGTCCATCAGTCATATAGGTCAATTTCCTATAGGACTATTATGCCTTCAATTACTAATTGCCATCTCTTCAGAATTAAAAGAAAGCTGGGTCAAGAAAATGTCTTTGAATTTGATGTAAGAGAAGACTATGGTGTTTTAAAGGGTCCACCTACCTTCTCGATTCCTCAGATTGGTTGTGGAGAGAAGGATAGCAACCTATGATTTGGATGCACACCGCTAGTCCCAGAGGGAGGATATGTATCTTATTGACAAATATTTTTTTTTAATCAATATTACTAGTCCACCTCTGCCTGGTCCAGACTTCAGGACCTGGGGGCAACACAATGCCTGATGCCTGGGTTCAGAACTTGAGGAAGGCCAGCTGGTGGGGGAGGGGGGAAATCCAACAGAGCCTGGGGCAGTGAGGGAGATGGCCCTGGGACACCTCCCCACAGGGCAGGCTATGGAGTTTACCTGCCAAAGAGCAGCACACTCTCCCTCAAGACATCCCTCTCCATGACAGAACGTGAGGCTGAACCTCACAATTCCAGAAGAAATGAGGGCTACCCATCTTTTCAATTCCAATGGCCTCTGCAGAACTTGGACCCAGGGATGTTGGAGTCTTGGGGCCACGGAACTCTGATGCCCATGATAGAAGCCCTTTCTGCCCCAGCACTCAGAGCCACTTCATACATCCCCTCTCCCCTGGCCCATCTAACCCTGTCCACATACCCAGACCAGGTCTCTACTTTCCTTCTTGTACTTCCTCTTTGTCTCTGTTTCTCTCTAACCACATCTCTCTCTATTTCTTCCTTTCACTCTCTAGGGAGCGGTGTATTATACGGTGCCAAACTTTGTTGTTATACATGGGAATATCCAATTCTCCCAGCACCAGTTATTCAAAAGACTACTCTTCTCCACTGTGTATTATTGACTCCCTTGTCGAATGCTAGGTGACTGTGATGCATGGGTTTAGTTTGGGCTCTCAATTTCTGTTGCATTGTCTTGTGTGTGTGCTTATGCCAGTGACATAATTGATTTCTTTGTGTTAGAATGACGCTTGAAAGCAAGAAGTGTGATGCCTCCTGTTTTGTTCTTTGTTGCGTTGGCTACTTGGGGTCTTTTTGTGGTTCCAAATAAATTTTAGGATATGATTTTCTAATTGCATAAAAATTGCATAGGAGTTTTGATAGAGATTGCGCTGAATCTCTAGATGGCTTTGGGTAATATGGACATTGTATCTGTATTAATTCCTCCGAAAGTTGGACATGGGATGGCTTTTCACTGACTTGTGTGTTCTCCCCTTTCTTTCACCTTTCAATTCAAGAAATTGAATTTCTTCCATTCCTGCACACAGGTTTTATAGTTTTCTGTAAAGAGAGTTTCATTTCCTTGGCTAAATGTATTGCTATAATTTTTATTGTTTTTGATGCTCTTGTAAATGGGATTGTTTTCTTTACTTCTTCTTAGATAATTGGGTTAGTGTATAGGAATGATACAGAATTTGATATGGTGACTTTCTAGTTTGGAACTTCACTGCATTTCTTGGTTAGATATTAACAGGTTATTTTACATTACATTTTTTTATTTCAGTCCTTTACCTTGTTTACAAAAAACATGTTATTTGGAAATAGCTGACACACTATGTTACATTAGTTTCAGATGAACAACATAGTGATTGGACAAATGCATACATTCTGCTACGCTAACACAGGTGTAGCTATCGTCTGTCACCATGCATCACTACTCCAGTACCATTCTCTATGTCCCCAATGCTATATCTTCTAGCTGTGATTCATTCATTGCATCACCAGAAGCCTGCATCACGCAATCCCCTTCACATATCTAGGGCATCCTTGTCTTGTGCCTGATCTTAGTGGAAAATCTTTCACAATTTCACTACTGAGTATGATATTAACTGTGGGCTTCACATACATGGCCTTTCTTATGTTGAGATATGTTCCTTCTACACAGAATCTTAAAGAGATTTTTAGCACAAATGGATACCAAATTTTCTCAGAACGGTTTTTCTGTGTCTATTGACATCATCACATGAGTTTTCTTTTTATTTTTTAACATGTACTTATTTAGTTTAGTTTAAATGTATTTATGTATTTCTTTAGTATTTATTTTTTCAAGTTTTTATTTAAATTCCACTTGGTTAACATACAGTGTAATGTTAGCGTCAGGTATAGAATGTAGTCATCCATCACTTACATACAACACCCAGTGATCCTCACTACTAGTGCCCTCCTTAGCCCATCACCCATTTAACCCATCCCCTTACCCACCTCCCTTATAGTAACCCTCCGTTTCTTATTTATAATTAAGAATCTTGTTTCTGGTTGATTTTCTTTCATTCAATTATGTGAGGGGTCCTACTGATTGATTTGCATTTCTGAAACATCCTTCCTTTGCAGGGAAAAAAATCCTTCATCACGGTCAATGATCCTTTTAATGTGCTGCTGAATTTGGTTTGCCTGTCCATTATTGGGAATCATTCATCTATATTCATCACGGGCATACTGGCCTATAGATTTCTGTTCAGGTAATATCCTTCTCTGGCTTCCTACCAGGGTAATTCCAGTGTCATGAAATGAGTTTGGTGGTGTTCATTCCTTTTCAGTCTGAGAGAGGACTGCTGTTAGTTCTTCTACAAACATTTGGTCAAATTCACCAGTGAATCCACCTGGTCCTGGGCTTTTCTTCCCTGGGAGAACTTCGATTACTGATCCAATTTACTTGCATTGGTTATCTTCTTGTATTGATACAGTCTTCCTTTAATGGGTCTGTGCAAACCTTCTATTTCTTCCTGGTACAGTCTTGGTAGGTTGTGTGTTTCTAAGAACCTAGCCATTTCTTCTAGGCAGGCGGTTTGCTGGCATCTAATTTGGCCATAGTCCCCTCTTTGTCTCCTTTATGTTTCTTCGGTATAAGGCGTAATGTCTTCTCTTTTATTCATAATTATTTTGAACTGCGTACTCTCTGTGTCTTAGCGTAGTCTATGTATAGTCTTGACAATTTTGTTTCACTCTTCTGAAAACCCCTGTTGGTCTTCTTCATATTTTCTCTTGACTTCATGGTCTCAGTTTCATTGGTTTGCACTCTCGTATGGATTACTTTCTCCCTTTTGAGTACACTGTACATAGATTGTTGTTTTTTTCTAGTTCTTTGAAGTTAAAGGTAGGTTGTTCATTTGACTCCCAAATCTATCCTCCACGCATGCAAATCCAGTGGCTCATCAGAGAACCTTCAATAGGTCTTTTCTGTCCTATTTCTCATTTTCAGAACTCCGAGAAATTAGGATCAGAAAATTTATTTGAAGACACAATAGATGAAAACTTCCCTAGTGCGGGGAAGGAGACAGATCCAGAAGCAGGAGGCACAAAGAACCCCCAATATATTCAACGGAAGCAGATCCACACCAAGTCATATAGTAATTAAAACCCAAAATAGCGTGACAAAGAAAAATTTTCAAAGCAGGAAAACAAAAGATGGCATTTACCTACAAGGGAAACCCCATAAGGTTATCACTGGATGTTTTTCAGAAGAAACTTTGAAACTGTAAGTGACCAGCATGGTATGGTAAAGTTGCTGAATGGAAAACATCTGCAGCCAAAGAGAGTCTATCCAGCAAACTATCATTCAAATGGGAGGAGAGATCAAGAGGTTCCCAAATAAACACTCAGCGAGCTCAACACCAACAAACCACCCCTGCAAGAAATGTTAAAGGGGACTCTTTAAGTGGAAAAGAAACACCGAAAGTGACCATATTAAAGTGCGAAATGCAGAAGCAATAAAAAGGTGTATATCTGTAAAAACATCAGTCAAGGTATTCATGATATTAAAGGTTTTGAAAGAGGAACACTACATAGCTATAACACGGGGAGGAGAGGAGTAAAGAACCGGTTCAAACTTAAGCAACTATCAACTTAATATAGACTTCTATATGCAGAAGTGGTTAGGTACAAACCTCATAATAACCACAGAACAAACACCACTAATACATATGCAGAGTATAAAGACAAGCAATTTCAACTGTGAAATTGTGATGAAACCCAGCAAACCAAAAAAAGAGAAAGAGAAGAAAGGATCAGAAAAATTCAGAAACAACCAACATCAAGTAGTAATAGGACACATACATGTCTATCAATTACTTGGAATGGTAACAAAACAAATGATCAAATCAAAGGCACTGGGTGCCAGAGAGGGGCAACTGGATGGCTCAATCGCTTGAAATTTAGACTCTTGATTTCGACTAAGGCTATGATTCCAGGATCATGGGATTGAGCCCCAATTGAGCTCTGCACTGAGCATGTAACTTGGGGAGGATTAATTCTCATTCTTATTCTCTTTCTCTCTTTGTCTCTCTCTTCCCCCATTCCCCCCACCCCGCCCTACCATGCCTGTGCTCACTCTCTTCATAATAAAAAGCGCTGGGTGATAGAATGATTACAATATAGGACCCATCTACTTCCTACCTAGAAAAGACTAGTTAAGGAACAAAAGCATCAAAAGAAAACTGCAGTAGCTCTACCTATATCAAACAAAATAGATTTAAAAATAAAACGGTAACAAGAGACAAAGAAGACACTATACTAATAAAAGGTACCATCCAGCAAAAAGATGGAACAATTGTAAACATATAAGCATTCAACCTGAGAGCATCCAAATACACAAAACAGTCCAAAACTAAAGTAAAGAATCGATAGTCATACCATCATAGTAGGGCACTTTAACACCCCAATGACATCAATGGAGAGATCATTCCATCAGAAAATCAACAAGGAAGTAGTGACTTTGAATGATAGAGTAGACCAGATGGACTTAACCGATATATTTTAGACATTCCATCCTAAAACAGCACAATACACATTCTTTTCATGTGCACATGGAACATTCCCACACTCGATAAAAATTTAGGTCATAAAACAAGCCAAAACAAAATCAAATTGATCGACGTCATACCATATGTCTTTTCAGACTAGAATGCTATGAAAGTAGAAGACTACAACAAGAAACAAAAATCTGGAAAAGGCACAAAACATGGAAGATAAATAACACGCTACTAAACAATCAATGGTTCAACCAAGAAATCAAAGACAAAATCCAAAATGGCATGGAAACAAAAGACAATGAAAACACAGCAAACCAAACTTCTGTAAAGCAGGAAAACTGGTTCTAACAGGGAATTTTACAGCAATACATGTCTGCCTCAAGAAAAAGAAAACCCTGAAATAAACTCCATGAGCTTATAATTATAAAAGCCAGACAGAGGACAACAAACACAACCCCCAAAGAGAAGAATGATGAAAATAATTAAAGGCAGAGGAGAAATAAGTGATATAGAGATTAAAAGGATGCACCCCAAGGACCAAAATTGGATGAGGCAGTAAGTGAAATCCTACCACACCGAGAGAGGGCAGGGTGATGGCGTGAAACACTCCACACCCAAGCTGGAAAGAGTCGAGGCAAAAACAATCTCCAGTGCAGGAAGACAGGGGCAATATAATGAACACAATCCCTCAGGATGGAGGGCGGTGTCCACACATGAACATCCTCCGACTACATTTGGGAGTGCAAACATGACCTATTTCTTGCTGTAGCCCTAACGCTAACACTAACCCAAATCCCACAACTAAACCTAGCAGCTAATGCTAACCATGATACTAATTCTAAACCCTGCCCCTATCCTTAGGTCTAAACCCAACCCTAACCCAACCGAACTGTAAAAGTAAACATATCCCGTACTAACCCTAACCATCTTGCCAGAATCCTACAACTCTAATCCTAAACCCTAACCCTAATGCTCTAACTCTACCTGCTAACACTAAAATTATAAACCCAAACACTAACACTAACCCTAACCATAAAATCCTAACACTAACCCAAACGCTAACCCCTGATCCAATCCCCTAACCCGTAAGCGAACCAAAGTCCTAGACCTAGATCTCACCTTATCCCTAAACCTAAGGCAAACCCTAACACTAACGCTAACACCTAATCTTAACCCTACCATCTAACCCTAACCCTAACTCTCAAGCCCAAACAATAACCCTAAACCTAAGCCTAATCCAAGTCCAAAGCTAACACCTAAACCTAACTCTAACTCAAAACCCTAACCCCTAACCATAACCCTAAACACTAACCATAACCCTAAACCCCACCCTAAAGCATAAACCTAATTCTAGCCCCTAACACTAACACCTAACACCAACCCTAACCGTAACCCTGACTCCTAACACCGAACCCAATCCCAAACCCTAAGCCAACACACACGACACACAGGAATGGTGTCACCTCGGCACTGGTGAAGTCCCTGAACAGAACCTTAACCCTAGTTAAGGATCTCTCTGGATGGGGACCCAATACCTATCTCTGAGAACACCACAAACAAATGGCCCAAAGCGGTGCAGACTTACTTGGCATGGAACATCAAACATCATCATGACATTTCCAATGCCCTCATGATGCTGCACAAGGGGGTTGATGAAGCCCAACTAAAGATGCCACACACAGCTGGCCCTGGCTCACAAAGACTAAGCCTGAACAGCCCGCTCCAATGAGGCCTACACTCAATCCCCTGGGAAGACCACTACCCTGCAAGAGTTTCAGCACTTGGAGCTTCGTGGGACCTAACCCTAACCTTAACTGTGACACTCACATACCGCTCAAACTAAACCTCACCCCAACTCAAACCTAACCCTACACATGACCCACACCCGCACATGGACCCTCATCCAGACTTCCAGGGTGACCATGGCAATGGTGTCGCTTCGGCCCTGGCAACGTCCCTGAACCAAAACTTAACCTAGGCTAAAGCTTTCTCCTAATGGGGACCCAATTCCTAAGTCTGAGGACATGACGGACATGGGCCCCAGAAGCGGAAGAGGATTACTCAGCATGGAACCTGGAATATCACAATTTCATTTCCAAAGACTAGAAGGAGCTCCACAGGGGACTTCTTGAGGTCTAACTGAGGAGTGACCTTGGCACCCAAAACTCAGCCTGACTGGGACCCTCCTTAGGCCCCTCTACTCAGCCCTGCGGGGGGACAACTGCCCTACTGGGGGTATAGTGCCACGAACCTCCTGTGCCCAAGCCCTAATCTTAACAGTGACCCACAGTATATACATGAACCTAAACCTCACCTCATCTTTAACACTCACCCAAAACCTGACTCGCACCATGCATGTGCCCACACATCATCGATACAGGGAGATCACAGGACTGGTGTCACTTCAGCCCTGGAGATTTCCCTGGCACAAAACCCAAACGGAGCTGAGGCTATCTCCACATGGGGACTGAATACCACAGTATGACAAGAGCACACACACTGGGTTGAGAAGCGGTGCAAGATAATTCTGTGTGAAACGTGGAACATCACCATGTCATTTCCAAAGCATGGCTTCTGATGCACAGGAGGAATCTTGAGGCCTACATCCTGAGTGCAAAAATAGATGTCTGGCCTTGGACGCAAAGACTAATGCTGAGCAGTACCCTTCTGCACACCAGTCAGCCATTCGGGGAGACAACTGCACTACTGTACAATAAGGGCTTGGAAATGCTTGGGCACTAATCTTACCCCTAAACAGAACTGTAAACTTAACCCTAAATCTAAACCTAATACAAACTCTCACACTAACTCTACACCAGACCAACAACCGCCCAAGTGCCCACATTTTAGCCCTCCAAGGAACTCATGTGAATGGTGTTACTTTGGCCCTGGTGATGTACCTAGACTGAACACATACCCTAACTGAGGCTCTCTCCCCATTAGGGACTTAATACCAAAGTCTGAAAACACTACGCGCCTGGGGTCCAGAAGCGGTGCAGGATGCCTCAGCATAGACCAGGAACCTCACCATATCCTTTTACACAACCGGCAACAGCTTGCCGAGAGGATTCCTGAGGCCTACCCGACCAGGGGCCCATAGAGTTGTGTGGCCTTGAAAGCCAAAGACTAGTCCTGAATGGGACCCTCCCGTCTGCAATCAAATCACCATTCGGGGAGACAACTACCCTGCTGTGTGTTCCGCATCTGGAGCCGAACAGGACTTAACAAAAACACTAAAACTACAGAACCCTAACCAGAACCCTAAACCAAATATAACCCTATATAGGACACTAACCCTACATTCCCCAGCCCCCAAGTAACATGGGCCCAGAAATCAGCCCTCCAGGGAGATCACAAGACTGGAATCACTTCGGCCGTGGTGACATCCTTGGACCGAATCCTAACCCTAGCTAAGGCTCTCTCCCCATGGGTACCCAATACCAAAGTCTGACAACACCATGCACCTGGGGTCCAGATGGTACAGGCTCACTCGGCATGGAACCTGGAAGCTCACCATGTCTTTTCCCAGGCCCGGCAGCAGCTGTCCGAGAGGATTCCTGAGATCTCCCCGAACAGGGGCCCAAAGACGTGTGTGACCTTGGCAGCCAAAGACGGATCCTGACCGGCAGCCTCCCTTGTGCCCTCAACTCAGCCTTTCGGGGAGACCACTGCCCTGCTGTGGGTTCAGCGCCTGGAGCCTCCTGGGACCTAACACTAACCCTAAACCTATCCCAAAATGGAACCGTCCACCGAAACGTACACCGGCCTCGAAACCTAACCCTACACTGGAGCCGCCCCGTCGCAGGAGCCCTCAATTCAGCCCTCAAGGGAGATCACGAGACTGGAGTCACTTCGGCCCTGGCGACGTCCCTGGACCAAACCCTAACCGTAGCTGAGGCACTCTCCCCATGGGGAACCTATATCAAAATCTGACAACACCAGGCGCCTGGGGTGCATAAGCTGTGCAGGCTGACTCGGCATGGAAACTGGAAGCTTACCATGTCGTTTCCCAGGCCCGGATGCAGCTGCCCGAGACGATTCCGGAGGCATCCTCGACCAGGGGCGCATCGACGTGTGTGGCCTTGGCAGCCAAAGACGGATCCTGACCGGCACCATCCCTTGTGCCTTCAATTCAGCCCTTCGGGGAGAACAATTCCCTGCTGTGGGTTCGTCGCCTAGAACCTCCTGAGACCTAACCCTAACCCTAACCCTACGTCAAACCGGGACACTCCACCGAAACATAACCGGGCCTCGAACCCAAAACGTACACTTGAGCCTCCCCATCACCTAGGCCCTCACTTCACCCCTCGAGGGAGATCACGATACTGGAGTCGCTTCGGACCTGGCGATGTCCCTGGTCCGAATTCTAACCCTAGGTTAGGCTCTCTCCCCATGAGATCCCAATACCAGAGTCTGACAACACCACGCGCCTGGGATCCACAAGCCGTGTAGGCTCACTGGACATGGAACCTGGAAGCTCACCATGTCCTTTCCCAGGTCCGGCTGCAGGTGCCCGAGACAATTTTGAGGCATTCCCGACCAGGTGCCCATCGACGTGTGTGGCCTTGGCAGCCAGAGACCGATCCTGACTGGCACCCTCCCTTATACCTCAAATCAGCCCTTCGGGGAGACTACAGCCCTATTGTGGGTTTGGTGCCTGGATCCTCCTGGGACCTAACCCTAACACTAACCCTACCCTGAACCGGAAACTTCCACCGAAACCTAGGCGGACCTCGAAACCCAACGCTACACTTGAGTCACGCTTTCGCATGAGCCCTCATGTCTGCCCTCGAGGGAGATCACGACACCAGAGTCGCTTCAGCCCTGACGACTTCCCAGGACTGAACCCTAACTCTAGCTAAGGCACTCTTCCCGGGGGACCCAATACAGAAATCTGATAACACCACGCGCCTGGGATGCACAAGCGGTGCAGGCTCACTTGGTATGGAACATGTAAGCTGACCATGTCATTTACCAGGCCCAGCTGCAGCTGCCTGAGAGGATTCCTGAGACCACTCTGACCAGGGGCCCATCGACAAGTGTGGCCTTGGCAGCCTAAGACTGATCCTGACAGACACCCTCCCTTGTGTCCTCAACTCACCGCTTTGGGGAGACCACGGCCCTGCTGTGGGTTCGGCGCCAGGAGCCTACTGGGACTTAACCCTAACCCTAACCGTAACCAGAACCAGGACCCTCCAACGATATCTAAGCCGGCCTCGAACCGTAAACGTACACTTGAGCCGCCCCATCGCCTGGGCCCTCACTTGCCCCCCCCGAGGGAAATCATTAGACCAGAGTCGCGTCGGCCCTGGCGACGTCCCTGGTCCGAACTGTAACACTAGCTAAGGCTCTCTCCCCATGTGGTCCCAAACCAAAGTCTGACAACACCATGCGCCTGGGGTCCACTAGCAGTGCAGGCTCAGTCGGCATGGAACATGGAAGCTGACAATGTCTTACAACACCACGCACCTGGGGTGCACAAGCAGTGCAGGTTCACTCGACATGGAACCTGGAAGCTAAACTAGTCATTTCCTGGGCCTGGCTGCAACTTCCTGAGAGGATTCCTGAGGCCTCCCCGACCTGGGACCCATCGATGTGTGTGGCCTTGGAAACCAAAGACTGATACTGACCGGCAACCTCCCTTGTGCCCTCAACTTAGCCTTTCGGGGAGACAACTGCCCTGTGTGGTTTCAGAGCTGGGAGCCTCCTGAGACCTAACCCTAACCCTACCCCGAACCGGGTCCCTCCTCCGAAACCTAAGCCAACCTCGATCCCTAACCCTACACTTAAGCCGCCTTGTCGCATGGACCCTCACTTCAGCCCTCGAGGGAGATCAAGAGAACTGAGTCGCTTCGGCCTTGGCGACTTCCATGGACCGAACCCTATCCCTGCCTATGGTCTCTCCCCATGGGGATCCAAAAGCAAAGTCTGACAACACCACGCGCCTGGGGTTCACAAACAGTGCAGTTTCACTCGGCCTGGAACATGGAAGCTCACCATGTCTTTTCCAAGGCCCAGCTGCAGCTACCCGAGAGGAGTCCTGAGGCCTCCCGACCAGGGGCCCATCAACTTGTGCGCCTGTGGCAATCAAAGACTGATCCTGACTGGCACTCTCCCTTGTGCCCTCAACGCAGCCCGTCAGGGAGACCACAACCCTGCTGTGGGAACGGTGCCTGAAGCCTCCTGGTACCTCACCCTAACCCTACCACGAACAGGACCCCCACACCGAAACCTAATCTGGCCTCGAACCCTAACCTACACTTGAGCCACCCCGTCACATGGGCTCTCACTTCAGCCCTCGAGGGAGATCACAAGAACGGACTCGCTTCGGGCCTGGCGACATTCCTGGACCTAACCCTAACCCTATCTAAGGCCCTCTCCCCATGGGGACCCAATACCAAATATGAGAACACCACGTGCCTGGGGTCCAGAAGCAGTGCAGGCTCACTTGTCATGGAACCTGGCATCTCACCATGTCGATTCCCAGGCCTAGTCACAGCTGCCCAAGGGTATTCCTGAGGCATGTTCGACCAGGGGCCCATCGACTTGTGTGGCCTTGGCAGCCAAAGATTGATCCTGATTGGCACCCTCTGTTGTGCCCTCAACTCAGCCCTTTGGGGAAACCACTGCCCTGCTGTGGCTTCGGCGCCTGGGGGCCCCTGGGAACGAACACTAACACTAACCCAATTCCGAACCGGACCCCTCCACTGAAACCTAAACCGGCCTCAAACCCTAACCCTCAGTTGAGCCGCCCCTTCACATGGGCCCTCATTTCAGCCCTCGAGGGAGATAATGAGACCAGAATCGCATCAGCCCTGGCGACGCCCTGGACAGAACCCTAACCCTAGCTAAGGCTCTCTCCCCATGGGGACCCAATACCAAAGTCTGACAACACCATGCGCCTGGGGTCCACAAACAGTTCAGGCTCACTCGGCAAGGAACCTGGCAGCTCGCAATGTCATTTCCCAGGCCCGGGTGCAGCTGCCCGAGAAGATTCCTGAGGCCTCCCTGACCAGGGGCCCATCGACGTGTGTGGCCTTGGCAGCCAAACACAGATCCTGACCTGCACCCTCCCTTGTTCCCTCAACTCAGCCCTTCGGGGAGACCACTGCCCTGCTGTGGGTTCAGGGCCTGGAGCCTCCTGGGACCTAACACAAACACCAACCCTACTCTGAGACGGACCGTACCAGACTGTGGGTAAGAATGCAAACTGGTGCAGCCACTCTGGAAAACATCATGGAGAATCTCCAAAAAATAAAAAAATAAATAA
Organism: Neofelis nebulosa; assembly: GCF_028018385.1. Classification (NCBI taxonomy): domain Eukaryota; kingdom Metazoa; phylum Chordata; class Mammalia; order Carnivora; family Felidae; genus Neofelis; species Neofelis nebulosa. The sequence goes on from NC_080787.1 coordinate 3,020,974, forward strand.
AAATAAAAATAAAAACTGGAAATAGAAGTACCTTACAATCCAGAAATTTCACTACAAGGTATTTCCACAAAGAATACAAAATCTTCAAAGGGATAAATGCACCGTGATGTTTACAGCAGCATTTTCCACAACAGCCAAATTACGGAAACTTCCCAAGCATCCATCAAGTGATGAATAAATTGAGATGTGGTATACGGAATGTAATATTTAGCCGTAAAACCATGAAATCTTGTCATTTGCCATGAGCTAGATGTAGCGAGAGAATGTTATCCTGGGTGAAATAAGCCTTTCAGACAAAGACAAATACCAGATGATTTCACTAACACATGGAAATAAAAGAAAGCGGGGGTAGGGGAGAGGAAACAGTGACCAACAGACTTTTATCTAGGAAAGAAACTAAGAGTTTCCAGAGAAAGTTGGAGAATTGGTGAAACAGCTGCTGGGGATTAAGAAGTGCACCTGGGATGAGCACCGGGTGATGTGTGGAAGGGTTGTTCTCTATTGTACACCTGAGGGTAATACTACACTGTATCTTTACTCACTGGAATTTAAATTAAAGTCATCGTACATTAATGACTGGTACCTACCAGGTTTTCTGTATTTTGCACTCACTTCACTAAATTGGAAAAACAACCATGAAAATTTTTAAAAGGAATGTATGATGTGGGGGAAAGTTTGTGCCCTTACCTCGGTCTCTGGTTCCAGCAGGCCTTGGAAAGCGGGTCCCAGCTCATTCTTCTAGGAGTTCCCAAGACGAGCATTTCATGTATTCATGTCCTAAAGGAATGCAGCTCCAATTCTTCTGAATTTCTGTCAGGGTTTCTTCCCAGAAACAGCCTGAATCTGGAACAAACCAACGATTTCCTCGAAGAGGTGATGTCGTGGGACCCTGCAATCCACGAGACCTTTAGTAAAATACGTCTTGTTCAAATACTGACCGGGAAGGGGAGGAATGAAACACGGGAACAGCCCAGAAAATGCAAGGGCCTGTGCAGCTCAGCAACAAGCTTGCCCAGGGAAGCCACCGAGCGCCCAGTCCTCAGCACTCAGTACAATAAGGCAAATTCTCTCTGGCGACTCAGGAGATGCCAAGTTGCTATAAAGCTCCCAAGGTCTCCCCTGGGGCGGGCGGCACACCCTGCTGGAAATGCAGCTCTGCTCTCTGTACTGAGGCAGCGGCAGAGGTCCTGAGTCCTCTGGGAGCAATCAACGCCCTTCCTGCTCTCAGGTGCCCTGGGTCAGTAAAGCCCATGTTGCGCCCTCTGCTGGCCATCACTGCCTGGGCACAGGAATCCGCCCCTCCGGGTCTGTGGTGCTCGAGCTCTCTCTGCTAGCCATTATGGGCATTCTTGCAATGTGGAAGGCCCTGGTCACTCAGCTGAGACACTGTAGGTGCTCAGTGCAACTAAATCTATTCTCCACATTGGGAAAGGTTTTAATGACAGGGCCTGGGACACAAAGAAATCTTTTCCTTCTCCTTCCTTGTGAGTGAAGAATGAAACCGAATTTATTAACGTAATGACATCATTTGTAATGTTTTAAGCAATGTTCACAGAAAAATAGACCGCCAATTTACACTTGCTGAGCAAGAGATAATTGTGTTTACCACCAAAATACTTAGGTTAGATAAAGAATGAACACCTTTGAGAGAGATACCGGAGTCAGCTATGGAATGAATGAGTCCTAGGGATACAAGGGACAGCCAATGTAAGGGGTCAACCCTGTAATAATACTGTTGCATGGTTTCACAGGATAGCTACACTTGTGCTTAAGTACAATATAATTTATAGACATATGGAATGACTACAATATATGCCTAAAACTCATACATCAAATGTGTCAACAATATTTCAATTAAAAATAGACATCCTTTACACTATCTTTAATTTATCCTTCTTTGCCAATAAACTATAATTCCTGGGGCGCTTGGGTGGCTTAGTTGGTTACGCGTCTGACTTTGACGCAAGTCGTGATCTTGCAGTCCATGAGTTTGAGCCCTGCGTCAGGCTCTGTTCTGAGAGCTCAGAGCCTCGAGCCTGCCTCAGATTCAGTATCTCCCACTCTGCCCCCACTCCCCAGCCACGGCTCTCTCAAAAAAAAAAAAAAAGAAAAAAGAAACATTTAAAAATGAAAAATCATTCCTAATTTGGAATCTGTGAAATTCCATTTATACCAGATTCTCTAACATCACCATCTTGATGTGGAGGGCTTATCTGAAAAGTCACTAATAATATCTCTGATGACACATATGTGACAAGGTCAGAATGAAACTTACAGGGAGCTATGAATCAGTTGTGAATTTATAGTATGTATCCTTGGATAATATTTCCAATGAAACATGCTTTAGGGACACGGATGGATGAAATAATGTCTACCAGTCATATAGGTAATTACCGTATAGGACCATTATGCCTTCAATTACTAATTGCCATCTCTTCAGAATTAAAGGAAAGCTGGGACAAGAAAATGTCTTTGAATTTGATGTAAGAGAAGACTAGGGTGTTTTAAAGTGTTCACTTACCTTCTGGAATCCTCGGATACTTGTGTGGAAATGAGGATAGCAACCCACGATTGGGATGCAAACCGCTAGTCCCAGAGGGAGGATATGGACTTTATTGTCATTTTTTTTTATCAATATCAGCATTCCACCTCTTCCAGGTACAGACTTCAGGACCTGGGAGCAACATGATGCCTGATGCCTGGGTTCAGAACTTGAGGAAGGCTAGCTGGTGGGGGAGAGGGGAAATCCAACAGGGCCTGGGGCAGTTAGGGAGATGTCCCCAGGACACCTCCCCACAAGGCAGGCTTGGAGTTTACCTGCCAAAGAGCAGCACAATCTCTTGCCTGAGTCACTCCTAGTGACTGAAGTAAAAGTCACACTCAGTGTCTGCAGTTACTCCTAGTGACGGCAGTCGTCATTCCCAGTGACTGAAGTCGGCACTCCCAGTGCTGAAGGAACTGCAAGGGAAGGACGGAGAGACAGGAGACACAGAATCCCAAGGAGCATCCAGGCTCTGTCGCCTCAGCACAGAAATTCCAGGGAAACGTCAGAGAGAGAGGGAGACATAAAATCCCATGCAGCCTCCAGGCTCTGTGCCACGAGCACCATGCCTCCAGGTTCTGTGCCTCGAGCACCGGGCATCCAAGCTCCGTGCCACGAGCACCAGGTTTCCAGGTACGGTGCCGCAAGCACCAGGCCTCCAGGATCTATGCCACGAGCACAGATCCTCCAGGCTCTGTGCTGCGAGCCCAGAGGCTCCAGGCCCTGAGCCGCTCACCATGGAAGACTGCACTCCCCATGCCTGAAATGCACAGGCACACTCTGAGGATGCATGCTATGCCTGAGAGTAGTCTCTCTGTCTCCTTGAGTTCCCTGTGCATGATGGGCCACCCCTTGTTGAAAGACACATATACTCCCCTTTCCGGAATGGCACAGGAGCTCGCCGTCCTGAAGTGTGCCCCATGCCTCAAAAAGCTCCCAGTGCCTGAAGGCAAGCCCCTTGACTCAAGGCGCTCCCCTTGACTCAAGGGCACAGGCACTCCCTGAAATAGTCCCATGCCTGACTGCGCACCCCTTGCCTGAGGGTGCCCTGAGTCTGATGGCGAGCACAGTGCCTAATGGCGCGCCCCGTGCCTGAAGAGCACAGAGGCTCCCCTTGCCTGAAGTCACGCCCTGTGCATAAAGCAGCTCACTGTACCTGAAGGTGCACCCAGTGCCTGAAGACAAGCCCCATGGTTGAAGGTGTGCCCCATGACTCAAAACGCTCCGTGTACCTAAAGCCGCCCCCTGTACCTGAGAGAAAGGAGTCACAGAATCCTAAACACCCTCCACACCCTGTAGACTCAGCTCAGAAACTCCCGGGGAAGGTCTGAGGAATGGGAGACACAGAATCCCAGGCCCCCTCCAGAGGCTGTGCAGCGAGCACAAAATCCCAAGCGAGACACAAGCGAGAATCCCAAAGAATCTCCAGACCATGTGGTCTCAGGTTAGAACCTGCCAGGATAGGTCCGAGGGATGTGAGACACAGAATCCGAAGCAGGCCCTGCGAGCCCCGAGCCTCCTGGCCCTGTGTCACTTACCATGGCTGACGGCATTCCCCTTTCAGGAAGCTGAAGCCGCCCCATGGACCTGAGAGAAAGGAGTCACAATATCCCAAACAGCCTCCAGACCCTGTGGTCTCAGCTCAGAAAGTCACGGGGAAGGTCCAAGGGATGGGAGACACAGAATCCCAAGCAGCCACTCCAGGGGCTGTGCAGCGAGTAAAAATCCCAAGCGAGACACAAGCTAGAATCCGAAAAAGCCTCCAGACCCTGGGGTCTCAGCTCAGAAACTCCCGGTATAGGTCTGAGGGATGTGAGACACAGAATGGGTTGCGCCCCTATGAGGCCCAGATCTTCAAGCCAGAGTCACTTACCATGGCGTACCATGGCTGAAGCCGCTCCCTGTACCTGAGAGAAAGGAGTCACAGAATCCCAAACAGCCTCCAGAACCTGGGGTCTCAGCTCAGAAATTCCCGGGGAAGGTCCGAGGGATGGGAGACACAGATTCCCAAGCAGCCCCTCCAGGGGCTGTGCAGTGAGCACAAAATCCCAAGTGAGACACAAGCTAGAATCCGAAAAAGCCTCCAGACCCTGGGGTGTCAGCTCCGAAACTCCCAGTATAGGTCCTAGGGATGCGAGACACAGATGGGTAGAGCCCCTGTGAGCCCCGGGCCTCCAGGCCAGAGTCACTTACCATGGCTTACCATGGCTGAAGCCGCTCCCTGTAACTGACAGAAAGGGGCCCAGAATTCCAAACAGCCTCCAGACCCTGGGGTCGCAGTTCAGAAACTGCCAGGGAATGTCCGAGAAATGGGAGACACAGAATCCCAAGCAGCCCCTACAGGGGCTGTTCAGCGACCACAAAATCCCAAGCGAGACACAAGCTACAATCCCAAAAAGCCTCCAGACCCTGAGGTCTCAGCTCAGAAACTCCCGGGATAGGTCTGAGGGATGCGAGACATTGAATCCCAAGCAGCCACTGTGAGCCCTGGGCCTCCAGGTCCTGAGTCACTTACCATAGCTTACCATGGCTGAAGCCGCTCCCTATACCTGAGAGAAAGGGGTCACAGAATCCCAAACAGCCTCCAGACCCTGGGGTCTCAGCTCAGAAACTCCCGGGGAAGGTACGAGGGATGGGAGACACAGAATCCCAAGCAGCCACTCCAAGGGCCGTGCAGCGAGCACAAAATCCCAAGCGAGACACAAGCTAGAATCCGAAAAAGCCTCCAGACCCTGTGGTCTCACCTCAGAAACTCCCAGGATAGGTCCGAGGAATGCGAGACACAGAATGGGTAGCGCCCCTGCAAGCCCTGGGCCTCCAAGCCAGAGTCACTTACCATGGCTTACCATGGCTGAAGCCACTGCCTGTACCTGAGAGAAAAGGGTCACAGAATCCCAAACAGCCTCCAGACCCTGGGGTCGCAGCTCAGAAACTCCCGGGGAAAGACCGAGAAATGAGGGACACAGAATCCCAAGCAGCCCGCCCAGGGGCTGTTCAGTGAGCACAATATCCCAAGACACACACAAGTTACAATCCCAAAAGGCCTCCAGACCCTGTGGTCTCAGCTCAGAAACTCCCAGGGTAGGTCCGTGGGATGCGAGACACAGAATCCCAAGCAGCCACTGCGAGCCCCGGGCCTCCAGGCCCTGAGTCACTTACCATGGCTCACCATGGCTGAAGCCGCTCCCTGTACATGACAGAAAGGAGTCACAGAATCCCAAACAGCCTCCAGACCCTGGTGTCTCAGCTCAGAGTCCCGGGGAAGGTCCAACGGATGGGAGACACAGAATCCCAAGGAGCCCCTCCAGGGGCTGTGCAGCGAGCCCAAAATCCCAAGCGAGACACAAGCGAGAATCCCAAACAGCCTCCAGACCCTGTGGTCTAAGCCAGAAATCCCCGGAATATGTCCGAGGGATGCGAGACACAGAATCCATAGCAGCCCCTGCCAGCCCCGGGCCTCCAGGTCCTGAGTCACTTACCATGGATGACGGCATTCCCTGTCAGGGAGTTGAAGCTGCTTCCTGTACTTGAGAAAAGGGAGTCACAGGATCCCAAACAGCCTCTAGACCCTGTGGTCTCAGCTCAGAATCTCCCGGGGAAGGTCCGAGGCATGGAAGACACAGATTCCCAAGCAACCCCTCTGGGGGCTGTGCAGCAAGCCCAAAATCCCAAGCGAGACTCAAGCGAGAATGCCAAAAAGCCTCCAGACCCTGTGGTCTCAGCTCAGAACCTCCTGGGATTGTTCCGTGGGATGGGAGACCCAGAATCCCAAGCAGCCGCTGCGAGCCCCGGGACTCCAGGTCCTGAGTCACTTAACATGGCTTACCATGGGTGAAACCGTTCCCTGTACCTGAGAGAAAGGAGTCCCAGAATCCCAAACAGCCTCCAGACCCTGGGGTCTCAGCACAGAAACTGCCAGGGAAGGTCCCAGGGATGGGAGACAAAGAATCCCAAGCAACCCCTCCATGGGCTGTGCAGCGAGCATAAAATCCCAAGCGAGACACAAGCTAGAATCCCAAAAAGCCTCCAGACCCTGTGGTCTCAGCTTAGAAACTCTCGGGATAGGCCCGAGGTATGCGAGACAGAGAATCCGTGGCAGCCGCTGCAAGCCCCGGGCCTCCAGGTCCTGAGTCACCTACCATGGCTTACCATGGCTGAAGCCGCTCCCTGTACCTGAGAGAAAGGAGTCACAGAATCCCAACCAGCCTCGAGAGCCTGTGGTCTCAGCTCAGACACTCCTGGGGTAGGTCCGAGGGATGGGAGACACAGAATCCCAAGCAGCTGCTGCGAGCCCCGGGCCTCCAGGTCATGAGTCACTTACCATGGCTTACCATGGCTGAAGCCTCTCCCTGTACCTGAGGGAAAGGAGTCACAGAATCCCAAACAGCCTCCAGACCCTGTGGTCTCAGCTCAGAAACTCCCAGGATAGGTCCGAGGCATGCGAGACACAGAATCCGTAGCAGCCCCTGCGAGCCCTGGGCCTCCAGGTCCTGAGTCAATTCCCAAGGCTGACGGCACATCCCGTCAGGTAGATGAAGCTGCTCCCTGTACCTGAGAGAAAGGAGTCACAGAATCCCAAACAGCCTCCTGACCCTGTGGTCTCACCTCAGAAACTCCCGGGGAATTTCCGAGGGATGGGAGGCACAGAATCCCAAGCAGACCCTCCAGGAGCTGTGCAGTGAGCACAAAATCCCAAGCAAGACACAAGCGAGAATGCCAAAAAGCCTCCAGACCCTGTGGTCTCAGCTCAGAAACTCCCAGGATAGGTCCGAGGGATGCGAGACCCAGAATCCCAAGAAGCCCCTGCTAGCCCAGGGCCTCCCTGCCCTGCTGGGCTGTGAGCCCAGGGCCTCCAGGCGCTGCTGGGCTGAGAGCCCAGTGCCTCCAGTCGTTGCTGGGCTGCTAGCCCAGGGCTCCAGGCGCTGCTGGGCTGCGCGCCCAGGGCCTGCAGGCTCTGCTGGGCTGCTAGCCCAGGGCCTCCAGGTGCTGCTGGTCTGCTAGCCCAGGGCCTCCAGGCGCTGATGGTCTGCCAGCCCAGGGCCTGTACGTGCTGCTGGGCTGCGAGCCCAGGGCCTCCATGTGCTGATGTTCTGTGAGCACAGGGGCTCCAGGCGCTGATGGTCTGCGAGCCCAGGGCTTCCAGGCGCTGCTGGGCTGCGAGCCCAGGGCTTCCAGGCGCTGCTGGGCTGCGAGCCCAGGGCTTCCAGGCGCTGCTGGGCTGCGAGCCCAGGGCTTCCAGGTGCTGCTGGGCTGCGAGCCCAGGGCCTCCAGGCTCTGGGCTCGCAGGCCAGAGCCGCTAGGCACAGGGCTCGTAGCCCAGGCCCTCCATGCGCTGGGCTCCTAGCCCAGGCCCTCCATGTGCTGGGCTTGCAGTCCACGGCCTCCATGTGCTGGGCTGAGAGCCCACGGCCTCCAGGAGCTGGGCTGAGAGCCCACGGCCTCCAGGCATTGGGCTGCGAGCCCAGGGCCTCCAGGTCCTGGGTCACTTCCCATGGCTGACTGCACTCCCCTTGCCTGAAATGCACAGGCACACTCTGAGGATGCACGCCATGTCTGAGGGTAGTCTCTCTGTCTCCTTGAGTTCCCTGTGCATGATGGGGCACCCCTTGTTGAAAAACACATGTACTCCACTTTCCTGAATGGCACAGGAGCTCCCCGTCCTGAAGCTGCGCCCCATGCCTGAAAAAGCTCCCAGTGCCTGAAGGCAAGCCTCATGCCTCAAGGGGCTCCCCTTGACTCAAGGGCACAAGTACTCCCTGAAGACTTGCCCCATGCCTGACTGCACACCCCTTGCCTGAGGGCGCCCTGTGCCTGATGGCGAGCACAGTGCCTGATGGCGCACCCTGTGCCTGAAGAGCACAGAGGCTCCCTTTGCCTGAAGTCGCCCACTGTGCGTGAAGCATCTCCCTGTACCTGAAGTTGCTCCAAGTGCCTGAAGACAAGCCCCATGGTTGAAGGTGTGCCCCGTGCCTCAAAATGCTCCGTGTGCCTGAAGCCGCTCCCTGTACCTGAGAGAAAGGGGTCACAGAATCCCAAACAGCCTCCAGAACCTGTGGTCTCAGCTCAGAAACTCCCGTGGAAGGTCCGAGGGATGGGAGACACAGAATCCCAAGCAGCCACTCCAGGGGCTGTGCAGCAAGCACAAAATCCCAAGTGAGACACAAGCAAGAATCCCAAACAGCCTCCAGACCCTGTGGTCTCAGCTCAGTATCTCCCGGGATAGGTCCGAGGGATGCGAGACACAGAATCTGTAGCAGCCCCTGCGAACCCCGGGCCTCCAGGCCTGGAGCTCGCAGCCCAGGGCCTCCAGGTCCTGAGTCCCTTACCATGGCTGACAGCACTCCCTGTGACTGGGTTCACTGCAGGCTGCCGTGTGGCGGGAACTGGGTTCACTGGGTGGTGCAGTGCTGCGGTCACTGCGTGAACAGGAGGGTGCAGTGCACTCTGTACTAGCTGCACTGGAAGCTACATTGCCGCGGGCACTGGGTTCACTGGAGGGTTCAGGGCCTGGCGGTCAGGCTTCACTGGAGTCTGCAGTGCTGCGGGCACTGGGTTCACTGGGGGCTGTAGTACCGCGGGCACTGGGTTCACTGCAGGCTGCAGTGTACCAGTCACTGAGATGAGTGGAGGCTGAAGTGATGCGGACATTGGGTTCACTTGATCTGTAGTGCCGCGGGCACTGGGTTCAAGGCTGGCTGCAGTGCCATGGGCACTGGGGTCACTGGAGGGTGCAGTGCCATGGTCACTGGAGGGTGCAGATCCGCAGGCAGTGGGTTCACAGCAGCCTGCAGTGCCACAGGCACTGTGTTCACTGGAGGGTGCATTGCCGCGGGCCCTTGGTTCACTGGAATGTGCAGTGCCACGGGCTCTAGGTTCACTGCAGGTTAAATGGCCGCGGGCACTTTGTTCACTGGAGGCTGCAGTGCCGCGGGCAGTGGGTTCCCTGTTGGCTGCAGTGCAGTGGGAACTGGGTTCACTGGAGGGTGCAGTGCCATGGGAACTTTATTCACTGGAGGCTGCAGTGTTGTGGGCACCGGTTCACTGCACGGTTCAGTGCCAGGGGAACTGGGTTCACTGGAGGCTGGAGTGCTTAGGGCACTTGGTTCACTGGAGGGTGAAGTGCCCCATGCATTGCGTTCACTGGAGGGTGCAGTGCAGCGGGCGCTGCCTTCACTGGAAGTTGCAGTGCCGCGGGCAGTGGGATCACTGGAGGCTGCAGTGCCGTGGGAACTGGGTTCACTGAAGGGTGCAGTGCCGTGGACACTCGGTTCACTAAAGGCTGCAGTGCCACGGGCACTGAGTTCACTGAAGGGTGCAGTGCGGCAGACACTGCCTTCACTAGAGGGTGCAGTGCCGTGGACAGTGGGTTCACTGGAGGCTGCTCTGAAGTGGGAACTGGTTTCACCTCAGGGTGCAGTGCACGGGCACTGGGTTCACTGCAGGCTGCATTGCGCCGGTCACTGAGATAACTGGAAGCGGCAGTGCTGCGGGCATGGGGGTCACTGGAGGATGCAGTGTGTCGGGCACTGGCTTCACTGGAGGCTGCAGTGCCGCGGGCACTGGGTTCACTGGAGGCTGCATAGAAGCGAGAACTGGGTTCACAGCATGGTGCAGTGCCGCGGGCACTGGGTTCACTGGAGTGTGCAGTGCAGCAGGCACTGCCTTCACTGGAGGCTGCAGTGTTGCGGGCAGTGGGTTCACTGGAGGCTGCAGTGCCGCGGGCACTGGGTTCACTAGAGGGTGTAGTGTCGCAGGCAGTGGGTTCACTGGCGGCTGCAGTGTCACGGGAAGTGGGTTCACAACAGGCTGCAGTGCCATGGGAACTGGGTTCACTGGAGGCTGCAGTGCCACAGACACTGGGTTCACTGGAGCATGTAGTGCCGCAGGCACTGGGTTCACTGCAGGATGCAGTGCCGTGAGCACTGGGTTCACTGGAGGGAGCAGTGCCACGGGGTCTGGCTTCACTGGAGGCTGCAGTGCTGCGGGCACTGTGTTCACTGCAGGCTGCATTGCCGCGGGCACTGGGTTCACTGCAGGATTTAGTGCCGCTGACACTGTGTTCACTGGATGGTGCAATTTCGCCGGCACTGTGTTCACTGGAGGCTGCAGGTCCACGGGAACTGTGTTCACTGGTGCCTGCAGTGCCGCCGGATCTTTGTTCACTGGAGGCTGCAGTGCTGCGTGCACTGGGTTCACCGGAGAGTGCAGTGCGGCAGGCACTGCCTTCACTGGAGTGTGCAGTGCCACGGGCAGTGGGTTCACTGGAGGCTACAGTGCAGTGGGAACTGGGTTCACTGCAGGCTGCAGTGCCCCGGCACAGTGTTCACAGCAGGATGCAGTGCTTCGGACACTTTTTCACTGGAGGGTGCAGTGCCGCGTGCACTGGGTTCAGTAGAGCCTGCAGTGCTGCCACCACTGGGTTCAATGATTGGTGCAGTGCTATGGGTACTGTGTTAACTGGCGGGTTCAGTGCACCCAGCATTGGCTTCACTGGAGGGTGCAATGATGCAGGATCTTCGTTCACAGGTGGCTGCAGTGCCGAGGGCACTGGGTTCACTGGAGGGTGCAGCGCCACGGCACTGCATTCACTGGAGGCTGCAGTGCCGCGGGCAGTGTGTTCACTGTAGGCTGCAGTGCCGCGGGCACTGAATTCTATAGAGGCTGCAGTGCAGTGGGAACTGGGTTCACTGGAGGGTGCAGTGCCGCGGACACAGGGTTCACTGCATGCTGCAGTGCACCGGTCACTGGGATAAATGGAAGATGCAGTGCTGTGGGCACTGGGTTCACTGGAGGATGCAGTGCAGCGGGCACTGGGTTCAATACAGGCTGCAGTGCCTCGGGCACTGGGTTCACTACAGGCTGCAGTGCCGCAGGCAGTGGGTTCACTTGAGGCTGCAGTGGTGCGCACCCTGGGTTCACTGGAGGGTTCAATGCCCCAGGCACGGGGTACACCGGAGGATGCAGTGCCTAGGGCACTGTGTTAACTGGTGGGTGCAGTGCCTTGGTCACTGCCTTATCGGAGGGTGAAGTGCCGCGGGGACTGGGTTCACTACAGGGTGCAGTGCCGAAGGCAAGCTTTCACTAGAGGGTACAGTGTCACAGGGTCTGACTTCACTGCAGTGTGCAGTACCGCGGGCTCTGGGTTCAGTCGAGGGTGCAGTGCCACGAGCACTGTGTTCACTGGAGCCTACAGTGCCGTGGGCTTTGCGTTCACTGCAGGCTTCAGTGCCGCAGGCACTGGGTTCCCTGCAGGCTGCAGTGCCCCATGCACTGGGTGCACTGCAGGATGCAGTGCCGCGGGCACTTTGGTCACTGCAGGGTGCTGTGCCGTGGACACTGGATTCAGTCGAGGGTGCAGTGCCGCGGGCCTGGGTTCACTGTAGGCTGCAGTCCAGTGGGAACTGGGTTCAATGGATGGTGCAGTTCTGCTGGCACTGCGTTAACTGAAGGGCGCAGTGAACCCAGCACTGGCTTCACTGGAGGGTGCAGTGCCACGGGCTCTGGGTTCCCTGGAGGCTGGAGTACCATGGGCACTGGGTTCACTGGAGGCTGCTCTGCCTCGGGCACTGGGCTCACTGGAGGCTGCAGTGCAGTGGGAACTGGGTTCACTGGAGGGCGCAGTGCACCCAGCACTGGCTTCACTGGAGGGTGCAGTGCCATGGGCTCTGGGTTCCCTGGAGGCTGGAGTACCATGGGCACTGGGTTCACTGGAGGCTGCTCTGCCTCGGGCACTGGGCTCACTGGAGGCTGCAGTGCAGTGGGAACTAGGTTCACTGGAGGGTGGAGTCCGTGGGCACTGGGTTCAATACACGCTGCTGTGCACTAGTCACAGGGATAACTGGAGGCTGTAGTGCTGCAGGCAGTGGCTTCACTGGAGGCTGCAGTGCTGCAGACACTGTGTTCACTGGAGGCTGCAGTGCCTAGGGCATTTGGTTCAATGGAGGTTGCAGTGTCATGGGCACTGGGTTCACTGGAGGATGCTGTGCCATGGACACTGTGTTCACTGGAGGCTGCAGTGCCGTTGGCACTGGGTTCACTGGAGGCTGCGATGTGGCGGGCCCTGGGTTCTCTGGAGGCTATAGTGCCGTTGGCACTTGGTTCACTGCAAGGTGCAGTGCCGCGGGCATAGGGTTCACTGAAGTGTGCAGTGCCGCGGGCTCAGGGTTCAATGGAGGCTGCAGTGCTGTGGGCACTGAGTTCACTGCATGTGCACTGCCTCGGGAACTGGGTTCACTGCAGGCTGCAGTGCCGTGGACACTGTGTTCACTGGAGGGTGCAGTGCCGCGGGCACTGGGTTCACTGGAGGCTGCAGTGCTGCAGCCACTGAGTTAACTGGAGGGTGCGGTGCACCCAGAACTGGATTCACTGGATGCTGCAGTGCCACGGGCTCTGGGTTCACTGCAGTATGCAGTGCCGCAGGCCCTGGGTTCATTGGGGGCTGCAGTGTCGCGGGCACTGGGTTCACTGGAGGTTGCAGTGACGTGGGCACTGGGTTCCCTGCAATCTGAATTACCGCGGGAACTGGGTTCATTGGAGGGTGCAGTGCTGCAGGCACTCGCGTCACTGGAGGCTGCCCTGCAGTGGGCTGACAGTTCACTCCAGACTGCAGTACCACGGGCAATTGGTTGACTGGAGGTTGCAGTGCCGCGGCACTGGCTTCACTGGAGGGTGCATTGTCACGGGGTCTGGGTTCACTGGAGGCTGCAGTGCCACGGACACTGTGTTCACTGGAGGCTGCAGAGTGGCGGGCACAGGGTTCACTGGAGACTGCAGTGCCGTTGGCACTGTGTTCACTGCAGGATGCAGTGCCGCGGGCAGTGGGTTCACTGGAGTCTGCAGTGCCGCGGGCAGTGGGTTCACTGGAGATTGCATAGAGGCTGGAACTGAGTACACTGCATGGTGCAGTGCCACAGGTCCTGGGTTCACTTGAGGGTGCAGTGCGGCAGGCACTGCCATCACTGGAGGGTGCAGTGCCGCGGGCAGTGGGTTCACTGGAGGGTGTAGTGCAGTGGAACTGGGTTCACTGCAGGCTGCAGTGCCGTGGACACTTTTTTCACCGGAGGGTGCAGTGCCCCGGGCATGGGTTCAGTAGAGTGTGCAGTGCCACGGGCTCTGGGTTCACTGGAGACTACAGTGCCGTGGGCACTGGGTTCACTGCAGGCTGCTCTGCCTCGGGCACTGGGTTCACTGCAGGCTGCAGTGCCACGTGCAGTGGGTTCACTGCATGCTGCAGTGCCACTTGCAGTAGGTTCACTGGATCCTGCATTGCTGCGGGCAATGGGTTCATGCAGGCTGCAGTGCACCGGTCACTGGCATAACTGGATGCTGCAGTGCCACGGACACTGTTTTCACTGGAGGCTGCATTGCCGTGGACACTGGGTTCACTCGAAAGTGTAGTGCCGGGGGCACTGACTTCACTGGAGGCCCAGTGCCGTGGGCACGGTCATCCCTGGAGGCTCCAGTGCCACGGTCACTGAGGTCACTGGAGGCTCCACTGCCGCGGTCACTGGGGCTTCCTGTGCCCCAGTTCCGCTGGCACTGGAGCCTGGATGGGCTGCTTGGGATTCTGTGTCTCCCTCTCTGTTTTTCCCCGGTGGTCTCTGGTTTGAGCACAGACCTGGAGGCTGCATGGGATTGTGTGTCTCCCTCTGTCTCTGTCCTTCCCCAGGAGTTTCTGTGCTGAGACCACAGAGCCTGGAGGCTACTTGGAATTTTGTGTCTCCCTCTCTCTCTGTCCTTCCCCTCCAGTTCCTTCAGGCACTGGGATTGCCGACTTCAGGCTCTGGGAGTGACTTTGACTTCAGTCACTGGGAGTGACGTCAGGAGTGACTTAAGTCACTGGGAGTGACTTCGGGAGTGTTCCGTCAGTGGGAGTGTCTTCAAGAGGGTCTTCCGTCTCTGTGTGTGACTTCGCGAGGGACTTCCGTCACTGGGAGTGACTTCAGTCATTGGGGGTGACTGACTTCAGTCACTGGGCATGCCCTCAGGCCCTGGGCATGCCTGTGCCCTTCAGGCAGGGGGCTAGACTTCAGGCACAGGGTGAGAATTCAGGCATGGTGCAAGCCTTCATGCAAGGGGCGTGCCTGCAGGCACTGGGCGGGGCTCCATGCTTGTGGCAAGGCTTCAGGCACGGGGCTTTCCTTCAGGCACGGGCCTTGCCTGCAGGCAAGGGGCCTGAGTACAGGCACCTGGAGCTGTTTCAGGCAAGAGGCATGCCTTCAGGAACAGGGAGCGGCTTCAGGCACATGGAGCGTTTTGAAGCACGGGGCACACCTTCAACCATGGAGCTTGTCTTCAGGCCCTGGGAGCACCTTCAGGTACAGTGGGCGGCCTCATGCACAGGGTGCGACTTCAGGCACGGGGAGCCTCTGTGCTCTTCGGGCACAGGGCGCGTCATCAGGCACTGGGCTCGCCCTCAGGCACAGGGCGCCCTCAGGCAAGGGGTGCGCCGTCACCCACGGGGTGCGCCCTCAGAGAGCGCTTGTGCCTTCAGGCAAAGGGAATGCCTTCAGGAACGGGGAGTGCATTCAGGCACGGGGAGTGCCTTCAGGCATGGTGAGTGGCTTCGGGAACGGGAGGCTCTGTGCTGCGAGCACCGGGGCCTGGAGCCTCGGTGCTGAGAGCACAGAGCCTGGAGGGGCTGCTTGGGATTCTGTGCCTCCCTCTCTGTCCTTCCCCAGGAGGCTCTGTGGTGAGAGCACAGAGCCTGGGGGCTGCATGGGATTCTGTGTCTCCCTCTGTCTCTGTCCTTCCCCGGGAGTTTCCGTGCTGAGGCCACAGAGCCTGGAGGCTGCTTGGAATTCTGTGTCTCGCTCTCTCTCTCCTTCCCCTGCAATTCCTTCAGGCACTGGGAGTGCCGACTTCAGGCACTGGCAGTGAAGACTTCAGGCACTGGGAGTGGGAGTGACGACTGCAGTCACTAGGAGTAACTTCAGACACCGAGTGTGACATTTCCTTCAGTCACTGGGAGTCACGATGACATCAGCAGCTGGATCAGCAGCTGGGAGTGGCTTTGACTTCAGTCCCTGGGAATGACTTCGGGAGTGACTTCCATCACTGGGAGAGGGACTTCGAGAGGGACTTCCGTCACTGGTTGTGAATTCGGGAGTGACTTCCGTCACTGGGAGTGACTTCGTGAGTGACTTCCGTCACTGGGAGTGACATCGGGGGTGACTTCTGTCACGGGGAGTGACTTTGGGAGAGACTTCCCTCACTTGGGAGTGACATAGCGAGTGACTTTCGTCACTGGGAGTGACTTTGACTTCAGTCACTTGGAGTGACTTTGGAAGTGACTTCGTTCGCTGGGCATGACTCAGTCATTGGGGGTGACTGACTTCAGTCGCTGGGCATGCCCTCAGGCACTGGGCATGCCCATGCAATTCGGGCACGGGGCGTGCCTTTAGGCGAGGGGCGTGCCTTCAGGCACTAGGCGGAGCTTCACGCACGGGGCAAGGCTTCGGGCACGGGGCTCGCCTTCGTGCAAGAGGCTTGAGTACAGGCACGTGGAGCTGTTTCAGGCAAGAGGCGTGCCTTCAGGAACAGGGAGTGGCTTCAGGCACTGGGCGCGCCCTCAGGCACTGGGCGCACTCAGCAAAGGGTGTGCCCTCACCCATGGGGTGAGCACTCAGAGAGTGCTTGTGCCTTTCAGGCAAAGGGAGTGCCTTCAGGAACGGGGAGTGCATTCAGGCACGGGGAGTGCCTTCAGGCATGGTGAGTGGCTTCAGCAACTGGAGGCTCTGTGCTGCCAGCACGGGGCCTGGAGGCTCGGTGCTGGGAGCACCGGGGCCTGGAGGGGCTGCTTGGGATTCTGTGCCTCCCTCTCTGTCCTTCCCCAGGAGTCTCTGTGGTGAGACCACAGAGCCTGGGGGCTGCATGGGGTTCTGTGTCTCCTTCTGTCTCTGTCCTTCCCCGGGAGTTTCTGTGCTGAGACCACAGAGCCTGGAGGCTGCTTGGAATTCTGTGTCTCACTCTCTCTGTCCTTCCCCTGCAATTTCTTCAGGCACTAGGAGTAACTTCAGACACTGAGTGTGACTTTGACTTCAGTCACTGTGAGTGACTATGACATCAGCCACTGGGAGTGGCTTTGACTTCAGCCCCTGGGAGTGACTTCAATCACTGGGAGAGGGACTTCGAGAGGGACTTCCATCACTGGGAGGGAATTCGCGAGTGACTTCCATCACTGAGAGTGACATCGGGAGTGACTTCTGTCACGGGGAGTGACTTCGGGAGAGACTTCCCTCACTGGGAGTGACATAGTGAGTGATTTCCGTCACTGGGAGTGACTTCGGGAGAGGCTTCGGTCACTTGGAATGACTTTGGGAGTAACTTCCTTCACTGGGAGTGACTTTGGGAGTGATTTCATGTACTGGGCATGACTCAGTCATTGGGGGTGACTGACTTCAGTCACTGGGCATGCCCTCAGGCACTGGGCATGCCCCTGTCATTCAGGCATGGGGCAAGCCTTCAGGCATGGGGCGTGCCTTCAGGCAAGGGGTGTGCTTTCAGGCACTGGGCGGGGCTTCATGCATGGGGCTTGCCTTCAGGCAAGGGGCTTGATTAGAGGCACATGGAGGTGTTTCAGGCAAGAGGCATGCCTTCAGGCAAAGGGAGTGGCTTCAGGCACACAGAGCGTGGGGCTTGTCTTCAGGCACTGGGAGCCCCTTCAGGTACAGTGAACGGCTTCATGCACAGGGCGCGACTTCAGGCACGCGGAGTTCTGTGCTCTTCAGGCACAGGGTGCGCCATCAGGCACTGGACTCGCCATCAGGCACAGGGCGCCCTCAGCACGGGGTGTGCCGTCAGGCATGGGGCACGACTTCAGGGAGTGCCTGTGCCCTTGAGTCAAGTGGAGTGTTTTCTGGCATGGGGCTTGCCTTCAGGCATGTGGAGCATCTTCAGGCATGGGGCCCGTCGTCAGGCACAGGGAGCTCCTGTGCCATTCAGGTAAGGGGAGCACATGTGCCTCTCAACAAGGGATGCCCCATCATGCACAGGACACTCATTGAGACTCACAGCATACCCTCAGGCATGGGGTGCACCCTCAGAGAGTACCTCTGCCTTTCAGGCAAAGAGAGTGCCTTCAGGCGCAGGGAGTGGCTTCAGGAAGTGGAGGCTCTGTGTGGCGAGCACAGGGCCTGGAGGCTTCATGGGATTCTGTCTCCCTCTCTCTCTGTCCTTCCCCAGGAGGCTCTGTGCTGAGACCACAGAGCCTGGAGGCTGCTTGGAATTCTGTGTCTCCTTTTCTCTGTGTCCTTCCCCTGCAGTTCCTTCAGGCACTGGGAGTGCCGACTTCAGTCACTGGGAGTGACGACTGCAGTCACTAGGAGTAACTGCAGACACTGAGTGTGACTTTGACTTCAGTCACTGTGAGTGACTATGACATCAGTCACAGGGAGTGACTTTGACTTCAGTCACTGGGAGTGACGTCAGGAGTGACTTCAGTCACTGGGAGTGACTTCTGGAGTGACTTCTGTCACGGGGAGTGACTTCGAGAGGGACTACCGTCACTGGGTGTGACTTCGCAAGGGACTTCCATTTCTGGGAGTGACTTTTCCAGTGACTTCCGTCACGGGGAGTGACTTCGGGAAAGACTTCCCTCTCTGGGAGTGACTTTGGGAGTAACTTTATTTACTGGGAATGGCTTTGACTTTAGTCACTGGGAGTGACTTTGGGAGTGTCTTCATTCATTGGGCAAGACTTCAGTCATTGGGAGTGACTGACTTCAATCACTGGGCATGTCCACAGGCACTGGGCATGCCTGTGCCCTTCAGGCAGGGGCTAGCCTTCAGGCACAGGTGAGAATTCAGGCATGGGGCAAGCATTCAGGCATGGGGCAAGCCTTCAGGCATGGGGCGTGCCTTCAGGCAAGGGGTGTGCCTTCAGGCACTGAGCAGGGCTTCATGCATGGGGCAAGGCTTCAGGCACCAGGCCTGCCTTCAGGCAAGGGGCTTGAGTACAGGCACCTGGAGCTGTTTCAGGCAAGAGGCATGCCTTCAGGAACAGGGAGCAGCTTCAGGCACAGGGAGCGTCTTTAGGCACGTGGCGCACCTTCAACCATGGGGCTTGTCATCAGGCACTGGGAGCACTTTTAGGTACAGCGAGCGGCTTCAGGCACAGGGTGCGACTTAAGGCACGGGGGAGTCTGTGCTCTACAGGCACGGGGCGCCCTCTGGCCAGGGGTGCGCTGTCAGGCATGGTATGCGCCTTCAGGGAGTGCCTGTGCCCTTCATTCAAGGGGAGCGCCTTCAGGCATGGAACATGCCTTCAGGCACATGGTGTGCCTTCAGGCACTGGGCGAGGCATCATTCATGGGGCACTGCTTCAGTCAAGGGGCTTACTTTCAGGCAGTGGGCTTGCCTACAGGCATGTGGAGCTCTATCAGGCATGGGTCGTGTCTTCTGGAACAGGGAGTGGCCTCAGGCACAGGGAGAATCTTCAGGCAAGGGGTGCACCTTCAGCCATGGGGCTTGTCTTCAGGCACAGGGAGCAGCTTCATGCAAGGGGTGCGCCTTCAGGCAAGGGGAGCATCTGTGCTCTTCAGGCATGGGGCATGCAGTCAGGCATGGGGCGACCCATCAGGCATAGGGAGTGGCTTCAGGCATGGTGCATGGCTTCAGGCATGGGGCGTGGCTTCAGGCAAGAGGAGGTCCTGTGCCATTCAGGCAAGGGGGGCTCCTGTGACTTTCAGGCACAGAATGCCCCATCCTGCACAGGGAGCTCAGTCAGACTCAGGGCATGCCTTCAGGCATGGGGTATGCCTATAGAGAGTGCTGGTGCCTTTCAGGCAAGGGGAGTGCCTTCAGACAAGGGGAGTGCCTTCAGGCATTGGAGGCTCTGTCCTGTGATCACAGAGCATAGGGTTTCTGTGCTGGGAGTACAGAGCCTGGAGGAGCTTCTTGGGATTCTATGTCTCCCTCTTGGGAGTCCCTTGGGACTCTATGTCCTTCCCCAGGAGGCTCTGTGGTGAGAGCACAGAGCCTGGAGCCTGCTTGGGATTCTGTGTCTCCCTCTCACTCTGTCCTTCCCCTGGAGTGTCTTCAGGCACTGGGAGTGCCAATTTCAGGCACTGGGAGTGATGACTGCAGTCCCTGTGAGTGGAGACTGCAGTCACTGGGAGTAACTGCAGACACTGAGAGTGACTTTGACTTCAGTCTCTGGGAGTGACTATGACATCAGTCACTGGGAATGACTTTGACTTCAGTCACTGGGAGTGACTTCAGGAGTGACTTCAGTCACTGGGAGTGACTTCGAGAGGGACTTGCCTCACTGAGAGTGACTTCGGGCGTGACTTCTGTCACTGGGAGTGACATCTGGAGTGACTTCCGTCACTGGCAGTCACTTCGGGAGTGACTTTCATCACTGGGAGTGACTTCGAGAGGGACTTCCCTCACTGGGAGTGACTTTGGGCGTGACTTCTGTCACTGGGAGTGATATCTGGAGTGACTTCCGTCACTGACAGTCACTTCGGGTTGACTTTCATCACTGGGAGTGACTTCGGGAGAGACTTCCGTCACTGGGAGTGACTTTGGGATGACTTTCTTCACTGGGAGTGACTTTGTCTTCAGTCACTGGGAGTGACTTTGACTTCATTCCCTGGGAGTGACTTTGGGAGTGACTTCATTCAATAGGCATGACTTCAGACATTGGGAGTGAATGACTTCAGTCACTGGGTGTGCCCTCAGGCACTGGGCATGCCTAACCCTTCAGGCAAGGGGCGAGCCTTCAGGCATGGGGCGAGCCTTCAGGCAGGAGGAGCCTTCAGGCAAGGGGCCTTCAGGCAAGGGACAAGCCTTCAGGCAAGGGGTGAGCCTGCAGGCATTGGACCTGCCTTCAGGCATGGGACATGGCTTCATGCTCAGGGCATGGCTTTAGGAAAGGGGCTTGCCTTCAGGTAAGGGGCTTGTCTTTAGGCATGGGGCATGCCTTCAGGCCCTGGGCATGCCTTCAGGCACAGGGAGCGGCTTCAGGCAAGGGGCTTGTCTTCAGGCATGGGGAGCGGCTTCAGGCATGGGGTGTGCCTTCAGGTACTGGGAGCGTCTGTGCCCTTCAGGACACGTTCCGTGGAAAGTAAGGCTGTACCACTTCTGGCCCCACATGTGTGTGGTCATATCAGATTTAGGAATTTTGTCCTCATTGAGAGAGAGAGAGAGAGACAGACAGAGAGAGACAGAGAGAGAGAGAGAGAGAGAGAGAGAGAGAGAGTGAGAGAGAGTGAGAGAGAGAGAGAGTGTCTTAGCTAGTGTTTGGGTTTGGGCCAGGACTTAGATAGGGCTGAATGGACAGGAGACCCATGATCACCCTGGAAGGCTGCAGTGAGGGCCCATGCACTAATGCGTGTAAGGTTTAGGATTATGGTAAGAGTTGGTGTGAACTTTAGGTTGAGGGGTATGGTGCAGGTCAAGGTTACTGTTAGGTTTAGGTCCCAGGAGGTTGTAGGCGGTGAACCCCTAGCAGTGCAGTGGTCTCCACATAGGGTTGAATGGAGACTGCATGAAAGCCTCTAGTTCAGGCTTCGTCTTTCCATGCCAGAGCCAGCCTCCCGTGTGTGCCACTCTTCTGTTGGGCCTCAGCACCCTCCTTGTGAAACTCCATGCCAGCAGTGGAATTGACATGATGATGTTCCAATTCCATACCGAATAATACTTCAGGGGTCTGGGCCCTATGGGCGTGATGTTCTCAGAATTCGGAACTCGATCCCCATTGGGAGAGAGCCATCGCTAGGGTTAGGGTATGTTCCAGCGACATAAGCATGGCTGAAGCGACACCAGTCCCTTGAGCTACATGGAGGGCTGAATAGGGCGCATGCACAGGTGCAGGTCAGATGTAGGGTTACGGTTAGAGTTGGTGAGGTTGGTGTGTATAGTTATGTTCATTGTTTTAGTTCTGTTCATAGTTATGTTCATGGTGAGTTTGGTGTGTATAGTTATGTTCATTATTGGGTTTGGGGTTAAGTCCTAGGTGGCTCCAAGCGATAAATGAACAGCAATGCAGTCAGCTTCCCGGAGGGCTCAGTGGAGGGCATATTGCAGGTTGTCCGTCATGCTTAGTCTTTGTTTGTCAGGGCAAGCCTCCATCGTGGGCCATTCTTTGATTGAGCCTCAGCAACTACTTCTGCAGCAACATCTGGGCTTTGGATATTACATGATGATATTCCACATTCTACGCTGAGTAATACTCCTCCTCCTCTGGACTCCATGTGTGTGGTATCCTCAGACTAAAGAATTGAGTCACCATCAGGAGAGAGCCTTAGTTTGAGTTAGGGTTTGCTTCAGGGCCATAAGCAGCGCTGAAGCAACACTACTCATGTGATCTACATGGGGTGTTGTATGAGGGACCATGCGCACGTGAGGGTCTGGTGTAGGATTAGCGTTAGAGTTGGAGTGAGGTTTAGGTTGAGGAGTACTGCGAGGGTCATGATTAGGGTTAGGGTCCAGGAGGCCCTAGGTGCTGAAACCCAAGCAGTGCAGTGATCTCCCTGGAGGGCTGAGGGAGGTCGCATTGGAGGGTGCCGGCCAGGCTTAGTCTTTCGGGGCTAGGGCCAGCCTCGGATATGGACCACACTTTGGTTGGGCCTCAGCAACCCCCTTGTGCAGCTCCCTCTGGGCTTTGGAAATTACCTGGTCATGTTCCACGTTCCATGCCGAGGAATCCGGCTCCTCTTCTGAACCCCATGTGTGTAGTTTGCACAGAAGTAAGTATTGGGTCACCATGGGGAGACAGCCTAAAATGGAGTTAGGGTTCAGTCCAAGGACATAAGCAGGGCCGAAGCGACAGCAGTCCCGTGATCTCCCTGGAGGGCTGAAGAGAGGGTCCCTGAGAGGGTGCAAGTCAGTTGTAGGTTATGTTTAGAATAGGGGTGATGTTTAGGTTGAGGGGTACTTTGAAGGTCATGGTTATTGTTAGGTCTCACGAGGCTCTAGGTGCAACAACCCCAGGAAGGATGTGGTCTCCCAGAAGGGCTGAGTGGATCCCACATGGGATTGTGCTGATCAGGCTTTGTCTTTGTGTGCCCGATCAAGCCTCTCGTGTGAGTCACTCTTCAGTGTGGCCTCAGGAACCCCCTTGTGCAGCTCCTTATGGGTAATGGAAATGACACGATTTGCTCCAAGATCCATGCCGAGGAATCCTGCAAAGCTTTGGGCCCCATGTGTGTGGTCTCTCAGAGTTAGGCATTGGATCCCCATCGGGATTCAGCCACAACTAGGGTTAGGGTTCGGTCCAGGGAGGTAAGCAAGGCTGAAGCAACAGCAATCCCATTACCTACATGGAGGTTTGAATGAGGGCCCATGAGCGGGTGAGGGTCAGGTGTAGGGTGTCAGGTGAAGCCTTAGAGTTGGGGTAAGGTTGAGGTTGAGGAGTATGTTGATGGTCACGTTTACGGTTTGGGTTAGGTTCCAGGAGGTACGAGGTACTGTACCCCAAGCAGTCCAGTGGTCTCACTGGAGGAATCAGTGGAGGGCAAATGGTAGGTTGCTGCTCAGGCTTAGTCTTTGGGTGCCGAAGCCAGCATCAGTTGTGGGGCAATCTTCAGATGGGCCTCAGCAAACCCTTTTTGCAGCTTCCTCTGGGCTTTGTAAATTACCTGTCGATGTTCCACGTTCCGTGTGAGTAACACTGCAGCACTTCTGGGCCCCATATGCTTGGTGACTGAGACTTAGGAATTTGTTCCTCGATGGGAGAGAGCCATTACTAGGGTTAGGTATTGGCCCAGGGATGTAGATAGGGCCAAATCCACATGAGTCCGTGATCATTCTGGAGGACTCCATAGGGCCCATGCTTGGGGGCGGGTCATGTGTAGGGTTAGCGTTAGAGTTGGTGTGAAGTTTAGGTTGAGGTGTATGGTGAGGGTCAAGTTTAGTGTTAGTGTTAGGTCCCAGGAGGTTCCAGGCAGTGAATGCCTAGCAGTGCAGTGGTCTCCACAGAGGGCTGAGTGGAAGCTGCATGGAAGTCTACAGCTCAGACTAAGTCTTTGCGTCCCAGAGCAGCATCCTATGTGTGACACTCTTCAGTTGGGCCTCAGCAACCTCCTTGTGCAGCTCCATCCCAGCAGTGCAAATGAAATGATGATGTTCCAATTCCATTCTGAAGAATACTGCAGGGGTTTGGACACTATGTGCATGGTGTTCTCAGAGTTAGGAACTGGATCCCCTTTGGGGGAGAGTCATAGCTAGGGTCAGGATTCGGTCCAGGGACATAAGCAGGGCCGAAGCAACACCAGTCCCATTATCTACATGGAGGGCTGAATGAGCACCCATGCAGGGGTGCAGGTCAGGTGTAGCGTTACCTTTAGAGTTGGGGTGAGGTTGAGGATGATGTGTATGGTTCTTGTCAATATAATGGTTAGGTTTTGTCCCAGGTCCTCCAGAAGCTGAAGCACCAGCAGTGCTGGTCTTCCTGCAGGGTTCAGTGGTGAGCACATAGGAGGGTGTAGGTCATGCTTAGTCTTTGAGAGCCAGGGTGAGCCTCCTTTGTGGGCCACACTTTGGTTGAGCCTCAGGAACCGCTTCTGAAGCAACATCTGGGCTTTGGATATTACATGGTGATATTCCACGTTCCATGCCGAGGAATCCGCCTCTTCTTCTGGAAGGGAGATATCCTCAGACTTAATAATCGGGTCACCATCTGGAGAGAGCTTTAGATAGAGTTGGGTTTCAGACCAGGGCCATAAGGAGGGCCAAAGTTACCCCATTCCACTTACTTCCATGGGGTGATGAATGATAGCCAGTGTGCAGGTGAGGGTCAGGTGTAGGGTTAGTGTTAGTGTAGGAATGCGTTTGAGGTTCAGGGTATGGTGAGGGTCACGGTTAGTGTTAGGGTTAGGGCCCAAGAAATTCCAGGTGGTGAACCCCTAGCATCGCAGTGGTCTCCACGGAAGGCTGAGTGGTGGCTGCATGGGAGCCTTCAGTTCAGACATTCTTTGTGTTTCAAAGCCAGCCTCCCATGTGTGCCACTATTCATTTGGGTCTCAGCAACCTCCTCAGGCAGCTCCATCCCAGAAGTGGAAACGAAATGATGATGCTCCAATTCCATACCGAGTAATACTGTAGGGGTTTTGACCTATATGCGTGGTGTTTCAGAATTAGGACCTGGATACCCATTGGGAGAGAACCACGGATAGGGTGAGGTTCTGTCCAGGGACATAAGCAGGGCTGAAGAGACACCGGTCCTGTTATCTCCATGAGGGCCTGTATGAGGGCCAATGCACGGGTAAGGGTCAGGTGTAGGGTTAGCATTAGCGTTGGGGTGAGGTATAGGTTGAGTAGTATGGGGAGGGTCATAGTTGGCATTATGGCTAGGTTCCAGGAGGCCCAAGGTGCTGAATCCAAGGCAGTGCAGTTGTTTCCCTGGGGGACCCAGAGGAGGGCGCATGGGAGGGTGCCGGTCATGCTTATTCTTTGGGTGCCAAGGCCAGCCTCTTGTGTGGGTCACTCTTCGATTGGTCCTCAGCAACCCCCTTGTGCAGGTCCCTCTGGGCATTGGAAATGGTATGGTGATGTTCCCCGTTCCATGCCAAGTAAGCCTGCACCGCATCTGGGCCCCATGTACGTGGTTTTCTCCGAGTTAGGAATTGGGTCCCCATCGGGAATGAGCCATAGCTAGGGCAATGGTTTGATCCAGGGACGGGACGTAAGCAAGGCTGAAGAAACAACAATCCCTTTACCTCCATGGAGGGCTGAATGAGGGCTCATGCACGGATGCGGGTCATGTGTAGGGTTAGCGTTAGACTTAGGGTGAGGTTCCAATTGAGGAGTATGGAGTGGGTCATGAATAGGGTGAGGGATAGCTCCAAGGAGTCCCCAGATGATGAACCCCATGCAGTGCAGTGGTCTGGGAGGGCTCAGTGGAGGGCACATGGGAGGGTGCTGGTCAGGTTTAGTCTTTGGTTACTGGTGCCAGCCTTGCATGTGGGCCACTTTTGGGCCTCAGCAAGCACTTTGGCACCTCCCTCTGGTATTTGGACATGACATGGTGGTGGTGCATGCTCCATGTGGAATAATCCTGCACCGCTTCTGGGCCACAGGTGCATGATATTCTCTGCATTAGGAATTGGATCCCCATCGGGATAGAGAAATAGGTAGGATTACAGTTAGATCCAGGGACATAAGCAAGGCCGAAGAAACAACAGTCCATTTATCTCCATTGAGTATGAATGAGGGCCATGCGCGGTAGCAGGTCAGGTGTAGGGTTAGTGTTAGAATTGGGGTGAGGTTTTGGTTGAGGAATACAGCGAGGGTTATGGTGAGGGTTAGGGGTAGGTTCCAAGAGGCGCTTAAGTGCAGAAACCTAAGTAGTGCAGTGGTCTCCTAGAGGGTTGAGTGGAGGGTGCAAAGGATGGTGCCATTCCTTCTTAGTCTTAGGGTGTCAAGGCCCTCCTTGGGTGCAGGACACTCCTTAGTTGGGCCTCAGCAGCGCCCTTGTGCAGCTCCCTCTGAGCTTTGGAAATGACATGGTGATGTTCCAGGTTCCAAGCCGAGTGATTTACACCATGAGCGTGCTGTTGTCAGTCATTGGAATTGGGTTGCCATGAGGAAGGAGACTTAGCTAGGGTTAGGGTTCAGTGCAGTGACATCACCAGGGCAGAGTGACTCCAATCTCATGAATTTCATGCAGGGCAGAAGTGAGAAAACTTGCGAGGGTACCGGTCTGGTTTAGAGTTAGTGTGAGAGATAGGTTTAGGTTTAGGTTGAGTGCTAGGGTCAGGGTTCTGGTTAGGGTTGGGGATAAGTCCCAGGAGGCTCCAGATGCTGAACCCACAGCAGTGCAGTGGTCTCCCCGAAGTGTGGACTGGAGTACACAGTGAATGCTGCGGGTCAGGATTAGTCTTTCGGTTGCCAGGCCAGACAACTGTTTCTGGCACTCTTTGGGTAAGCCTCAGGAATGCTCTCAGGCACAACGGAGGCTGCCGGTCCGGATTAGTCTTTGGGTTCCAAGGCTAGACAAGTGTATTGGACACTCTTTGGGGGAGACCTCGGGAATCCTCTTATGCAGCAGCAGCCGGGCTTTGGAAATGACATGGTGATGTTCCACGTTCCACGCCGAGTAATCCTGCACTGCTTCTCAACCCCATGTGCATTCTGTTGTCAGACATTGGAATTGGGTACCCATGGGGAGTGAGTTTTAGCTAGGGTTAGGGTTCAGTGCAGGGATGTGGCCAGGGCCAAAGGACTCCAGTCTCGTGATCTCCCTCGAGGGCTGAAGTGAGGGCACATGTGCTGGTGTGGGTCTGGTGTAGAGGTATTGTGAGATATATGGTCAGGTGAGATTGAGGGTTATGCTCAGGGTTATGGTTAGGGTTAGGGTAGGTCAAAGAAGGATCCAGGCGCTGTACCCACAGCAGTGCAATTGTTTCCCCGAAGGGCAGAGTCAGTGCACAATGGAGGCTGCTCGTCAGAATTAGTCTTTGGGTTCCAAAGACGGACAACTCTATAAGGTCTGGTGTAGATAGGTGGGTCCAGTGTGATAGAAAATGTTAGATTTAAGTTGAGGGTTATGGTTAGGTTTAGAGTTAGGTCCCAGGAGTCTCCAGGCGCTGAACCACAGCAGTGCAGTTGTCTCCCGGAAGGGTTGAGCGGACTGCACAACGGAGGCTGTGGGTCAGGATTAATCTTTGGGTTCTAAGGACAGACAACTGTATCTGGTCTGGAGTAGATAGATGTGTCTAGTGTGAGTGATAGGGTTAGGTTTAGGTTGAGGGTTAGAATATGGTCCTGGTTAGCATTAGGGTTAGGTCCCAGGAGGTTCCACGCACTGAAACCACAGCACAGCATTTGTCTCCCCGAAGGGCAGAAGGGAGTACACAAAGGAGGGTGCTGGTCAGGATTAGTCTTTTGGTTCCAAGGCCAGACAACTGTATGGGCCACCCATCGGTTAGGCCTCAGGAATCCTCTTGTGCAGCTGCAGCCGCGGTTTGGAAATACATGGTGATGTCCACATTCCATGCTGAGTGTTCATGAACCGTTTCTGGTCCTGGTGTGTGTGCTGTTATCAGTCTTTCGATATGGATCCCCATGGGGAGAGGGCCTTAGGTTTATAGTTTTAGATTTAGCGGGTAGAGTTAGAGCATTAGGATGAGTGTTTTAGGGTTAGAGTTAGAGGCTTAGGGTTAGAGAGTTAGGGTCAGGCTAGGGTTAGTTCGGGTTATGTTTACGTTTACGTTTAGTTAGAGGTAGGGCTATGTTTAGGGGAAGGGTGGCGGCAGGATTTAGCATTAGGATTATGGTTAGGGTTAGGTGTTAGGTTTAGGTGGTGGGATTTTGTTTAGTGATAGGTTTAGGAGTTGGGCAAGGAGTAGGTAATGCTTGCACCCCTACTTTGAGCGGGAAGGTGTTCATGCGTGGACACCACCCTCCATGTTTGAGGGATTGTGTTCTTCTATCACCCCAGTCTCTCTGCAGTGCAGGTTGTTCTTGCCTCGCCCATTCCAGCTTTGCTCTGGAGTTTTTCACACCATCACCCCACACTCTCTCGGTATGGTAGGATTTCACGTACCACCCAATCCTTTTTGGTGCATGGGTTGTGTTCACACATGCAACCCTCCACACCTTCTGCGTGCGATGGTGTCACCCATGAGCCTCACCACTCCTTAGATTGGGATTACTGATGCCAGTATTAAATCTGATACTGATGCCAGTATTAAATCATGAATATCTATTTTCACTTTCACAACTGAAAAAGTAGGCGTTTCTTAAGGTAAGGTTTATGTTTAGGATTAATGTTAGGTGTCAGTTAAGGTTTAGCGCATGGTGCAATCCCCCTCGGTGTTGGATGGCTTCCCGATTGTGTCCCATCTGATTCCCTTTATCCACGATGTAGCAGTGATAGTCCTTTTAATTCAGATGTTTTCCTTGGCACCTGGATGTCTCTGAGTTAAGCGTCCCACTTCGTCTTGGTTCATGGGCTCTCAGTTTCTGGTTTGAGCCCTGAGTAGCTTCTGTGCTGATGGCTCTGAATCTGGAGCCTGCTTCCGATACTATCTCTCTCTCTCTCTCTCTCTCTCTCTCTCTCTCTCTCTCTGCCCATGCCCCACTTGTGTTCTTTGTGTCTTTCAAAAATTAATGTACCTAAAATCATTTTCAATCCGATGTTTCCAGGATGGCTCTTTTCACTTTCATTGCTGAAGAAGAAGGCGTCTGTCTCATTCATTGTTCTTTTGTTATCTTTGGCATAGCTGACAACATATACGACATTTCCCCAGCCAGCATCGGGGATGCTCAGCATTTCTTCTACCAGCTGGACACCTCTCATCCACTGTAACACTGCATTCCTCTAGAGCATCCCACATGCTCTCGGAAACTGGACTGTAACTGTGGATGGTAGCACTGTCCCATAGTCTTCTGATGGTATTTCAGGAGGTTCTTCATTCGCACCTTTGGTTACCTGAGTGTCTTCTGACATCTCTCGTATTTCCACTAGGCCGCTGCTATGATGCTCAACAGGGAACCCGAAGCACACAGGGATTCAGGGGCAGACCAACTACCGCTTGGCTCCCACAAATGGTCACCTTGGAACTCTTTATGGAAGAGGAGAAAACACCCACCACCACCATTTCATAACCCTGCACCGAATGTGGAGACAACAATCACCCACCCCCAAAAGGAAACTCTAGCAGGGTACATGTATCAAACCTAAGGTGTTGGTTATGTACTTTGGATCAATAAGGGAGGTTATACTTTTGACTGGTAAGTGTACATCTAAATCCCTCAGAGAGGATATTCTCTGAGGTCACCCCAACCTAAATTGTTGGCCCATGGGGAGATGTGTTGTCCCTATTGACTGTATTGATGTTGTCTCTGTAGGCCAGTGAATTAAAGCTCCATAGGGTCTTATCCTGTTCTTGCCTCTTCACGGGAAGGTCCATTTCACTGATTGAAAGAGACAGCAAGGGAGTAGTGTTGCCACTATTAAATCTGACGTTTCATGAATGAGTCTTTTCACTTTCATGGCTGAAGAAGCAGCATCTCTTATGATGAGGGTTTGGGTTTGGATTACCCTGATGATTAGGGTAAGGGTTAGGTCATGCTTGCACCCCCCGTTTTGGCAAGGGAGGAAGGTCTCACCTGACCCCCACCACCCTCCTTGTGGAAGGGTGTTCAGGCATGCAGCCTGCCTCCCTTCCACAAGGGAGTAGTGATGCCACTACTTAATGTGTTGTTTTATGAATGGCTCTTTTCACTTTCACAGCTGAAGAAGCAGGCATTTCTTAAGGTAAGTGTTATGGTTAGGATTGCCGTTCATGGTTCGGGTAAGGGATAGGACATGCCTGCACCCTCCCTTGGAGTGGGAGGGCATTCACACATGAGCCACGCCCCCCTCATCTCGGCAGGGTGTTCACCAATAGGAACCAGTCCCCTTCAGCGGGGGGGATGTTGATGTATGCGCCTGCACCCATCTCGTGTGCGAGGGTGTTCATGGGTGGACACCACAACCCTTGGCGAGGGAGGGCATTTGTCCATGCACCATGCCCTCCTTGGCTCAGGAGGTGTTCACGCATGAGCACAGTGCCCCCTTGGCTTGGGAAGGTGTTCAGGTAAGTGCATGAACCTGCCCCCCAGCATGGGAGAGGGTTCACGCATGTGCCCTCCCCCCTCAGGTGCTGGAGGGGGTCACTTGTGCACAGCACCACTAGTCAGCAAGGGAGTAGTGATGCTACTATTAAATCTGACGTTTCATGGACGGCTGTTTTCACTTTCACAGCTGAAGGAGCATGTATCTCTTAAGGTCAGGGGTAGGGTTAGCATTACAGTTAGGGGTTAAGATAAGGGCTAGGTCATGCTTGCTCTCCCCCCTCAGCATGGGAAGACTTCACGCATTACCCCACTATCCTGAGCAAGGGAGAGTGTTCACCCTTTCACCCCAACCCCTGAGAGTGGTAAAATATTGAAGCACGTCCTCCACTCCACTTCTGCTGGGGAGGGCTTTCACACATGCGTAGATCCCCCCTTCGGGACAGATTGTTCACATATGTGCATGACCACCTGTCGGGTCAGGAGGGTGTTCACTCATGGGCACACCCCACCTCTGCATGGGAGATGGTTCATGCGTGTGTCTTGCTCACCTCAGCAGGGAGGGTTTTTACGCATGTGCACAGCCCCACCTTGGTGTGGGAGGAGGTCACCCATGCAGATTGCCACTTTTCAATGAGGGAATAGTGATGCCATTATTAAATGTGACGTTTCATGAATGGTTATTTTCAATTTCACAGCTGAAGTAGCAGACAACTCTTAAGGTAAGTGTTCGGGTTAGCATTACCATTAACGGTTAGGGTAAGGGTTAGGTCATGCTTCCACACCCACCCCCTCGTCCCTAGTGTGTATTCACGCAATAGCACCGCCCCTCAGTGTGGGAGAATATTCGTGCGTGTGTCCCGCCCCCTTCAGCGTGGGAGGGTGTTCACACATATGCCCCATCCTCTTCAGCTTGGAAGTGCGTTCACGCATTCTCACATTTGCACCACCCGTCCCAAGTTGAGGGAGGGTGTTTCCACATGTGCCCTGTCTCCCTCGGCATGGGAGGTGGTTCACACATGCTCTTCATCCCCTCGGTAATGGAGGGTGTCACCCATGAACAGTGCCACCCCTCGGAGAGGGAGTACTGTTGCCACTATTAAATGTCACCTTTCATCAATGATTCTTTTCACTTTCACAGCTGAAGAAGTATGCATCACTTAAGGTAAGGGTTAGGGTTAGCATTACATTTAGGCTTTAGGGTAAGGTTTAGGTCATGCTTGCTCCGCCCCTCTGCGAGAGGTGTTTCACTAATACTCCCTGCCCCCTTTGGCACAGATGGGCACAGCCCTCTGTCCGTGTAGAATGGTGTTCTCACGCACAACCCTCCTTGGCGATGGAGGGCTTTTATTCACGCACCCTGCCCCATTAGTGCGGGAGTTTGTTCTCACGTGTGTAAGGCCCCCCTCCTGGAGGAAGGGCGTTCACCCATGTGCACCATCCCCCCACTTTGGCATGGGAAGGTGTTGACCTATGTGACGTGACACGTCAGCATGGGGGAGTATTCACGCATCTGCCCCGTCCCCCTCTGCCCGGGAGGGTGTTCATGCATGCGCACAGCCACCAGTCAGTGAGGGACGGTATTCATGCATGCGCACAACAACCCCTCCATGAAAGAGGGCATTCACATATGCGCCATGCATCCCTCAACAAGGGAATGGTTCAAGCATGTGCCCCATACCCATTTTGGCACGGGATGGTGTTGACCTATGCACCTTACCCCCTCAGCGCTGGAGGGTGTTCATAGATGTGCACAGCCCCCGTTATGGCGGAAGTGTGTTCACACTTCTGAACAACCCCGGCTAGGGGAGGGATGCCATTCGCACGTGGGCCCCGCCCCATACCACTGGGTGCTGTTCACACATGTGCACAGCTCTCCCTACTGGCGGAAGAGTGTTCACACATGCACAAAACTCCTGCTCCAAGAGGTAGGGCGTTTCCACATGAGCACAATCCCCATCAGTGAGGGAGGGCATGCATGCATGCTCCTTACCCACTACCGCAGGAGGCTGTACAGGCATGCGCACAGCCCCCCCCCCCCCAGTGGTGTATGTTCATGCATGCACACAGCCACCCTCAATGAGGGAAGGCGTTTGCACATGCGCCCCCCTCCCCTGGGCAAGGAAGGGTGTTCAGGCATGCACAGAACCACCACCTCAGCCAGGGAGGTCGTTGGTGCATGCACCCTGCCCCATTTAGCACAGGAGGTGGTTCAGGCTTCCGCCTGGCCCCCTGTCAGCATGTGAGTCGGTCACCCATGCACAGCGCCACCCCTCAGGGAGGAAGTACTGATGTCACTATTGAATGTGATGTTTCATGAATGGTTCTTTTCACTTTCACAGCTGAAGAAACACGGCCAGGGAGGGCGTTGACGTATGCTCCCCGCTCCCCTCGCCAGGATGGTGTTCACGCATGTGCAAAGCCCCCCCCTCCTTGCCAAAGGGGGTTCAGGCATGCCCATAACCCCCGCTCTGTGAGGCAGACCATTTGTACAGGCACACAACCCTCCCTCAGCAAGGGACAATGTTCATGCTTGGCCCCACTCACCTCAGTGGGAAGGGTGTTCACACATAACACATAACCCCCCTCAGCATTGGAGGGCATTCAAACATGTGCCCCACCCCACTTGACACCAGAGGTGGTTCAGGATTCTGCCTTGCCCCTGGTTGGTGTGTGAGATGGTCACCCATGCACAGTGCCACCTTTTAGGGAGAGAGTAGTGATGTCACTATTAAATGTGATATTTCACGAATGGTTCTTTCACTTTCACAGCTGAAGAAACACACATCTCTTAAGGTAAGTGTTAGGGTTGGCACTGACATAAGGCGTAGGGTAAGGCTTAGGTAGTACTTCCTCCACCCTGGGTATGAGAGGTTTTCAAGCATTAGCGTCCCCCCCCTTTGGACAGGAGGGGGTTAACACATGCGCCCTCTCACATCAAGGGAGGGGGTCACCATTGCGCCACTGTCTCTGCAATGGAGGGGTGTCACTCATGTTCTTTCCCACACCTTGGCACGGGAGGGGATCATGCATGTGCCCCTTCTGCACCCCTTCTTCAGCGATGTAGCCTTGATGTTTCTTTTAGGCCAGACGTATTTTGCACTGCCTCAGCCGCTCAGTGGATTAAGTGTCCCACTTCAGGTCATAGTCTCACAGTTTGTGGTTTCGAACCCTCGCTTCACCTCTATGCTGATGACTCTGAACATGGAGCCTGCTTCAAATACTGTGTCTCACTCTCTGTCTGCCCCTTCCCCACGTGTGTTCTGTCTCTGTCTGTCTGTCTCTCTCTCTCAAAAAACAGTGAAGCTAAAAACATTTTAAAGCAGCTCCATCAGTCTACTTGTCTTCTTGCTCTATTCCCGCCTCTTCATGGGAAGGTCCATTTCACCGATTGGAAGAGACAGTAAAACCCTCGTGTGGTCATTCAAATGAGTCACTATTTAGGAAACAAGTGATTATGCTACTTTTCCACGGTCAGGATACCATGGCCATGTCATGAATGTCCCTAGGCAGGCGGGGCCTCTAAAACTAGAAATGCTAGAGGTGATTTTACTGGTAAGCAGGTGGGGTTTGTGTTCACTGAGTTACTTTTACTTCCTTTCATCTTTCCTTGATTGCCTATCTGTGTTGGGTCAACAATTGGTTTGGTATTGACTTTACAGTTAGGTTATTTTTATCTCATGGTTAACTATCCATGGTTATCCGCTCTGATAGAGCTTAAGCAAGTACAAATATTTCGTGTTGCACATACTAGCATTATTGTTTCCTGTGCACCTGCAGCTGTTTCTCCCGGCCCACGGGGAGCAATCACTTCCCATCCAGCACCACCTGCTTTGTCTTCCTATGCCTAGCAGCGCACGTGCTGGTGCCTGCAGAACTTCCCTTGTTTGTCTGTCAGCTGAGTCTGAATGGGCTTCCTCTCCCACTCATCCCTATTTCTCATCTCTTTAATGGATGACACACATCGCTGAAGGTCACAGTGAAGTCTCAAACTTCAGTATGTGGATTACGTGGCACCATTTTACAGTCTCACTTGATTACCCCCTTTCTTTAAAAATTACTTCCTTCCTCCTCCCACCGTCTGGGCCGCTGCTCACCAGTGTCTGTGTTGGTAGGTCCTCATCTTCCTCCTGACCCCCATCTGCTTTCCATCCGCCCTTACTCTGGGGTGATCTCAGCCAGCCTCAGGCTTCTATATGCCAGCATCTGGGGCCTCTAAGTCTTTATGCGCTGCCCACAGCTGTTCATGACTCCAGACACCTGACTCCAGCTGTGCACCACACAGGTGCTACCCTCCCCAGACTCTGCTACCTCCTTGTAGGCCTCTCCTATTCCCCTCCCCTTTTTTACTGGGCTGCTGACACACTGGCCCCTCCCTGTTCCCTGAGCTTGTCAGGCACATACTCCTGCATCAGGTCTTTGCACTCACTTTGCCTCGCTCTGTAGGGGATATACTTCCACGTGTCAACAAGACATACTCCCTCATTTCCGTCATAACCTTGCTCTGACATCACCTGCTCAGTGGAGTCTCTGCTAGCTCTCTATATAAAACTGAAAACTGTTCCTTCTCCGACCTGAACACCCGATATCCCTTCCCTGCATTCTTTATCTTCCTGGCCCTTGGCACCATCTGTTTTTCTTTCTTGCTTGCTGGATGTCGCCTCCTGCAGTCCCTGCCAGATTGTTGGCTCCATGGGGCCCAAAGACCAAACTCTCTTTGTTTAGGGCTGGTTCCTTAGGGCCCTCGAACAGTGCCTAACTCCTTCAAAGGCTCACACACCATTTGCTGAGCAAGTAAATATTAGGATTTCGTATTATTCTGCTGGGCCCGCCATCACAATGTACCACAGACTGGGTGGCTTAAGCAACAGAAATTGATTTATTTATTTTCTCACACTTCAGATCAACGTGTGGCCAGGGTGGGTGTCCTCTCTCCATGACTGGTGGATGTCCTCCTTCCCACTGTCTTCACGTGGTCTTCCTTCTGTGTGTGTAGTTGCCCACTCTCTTCCTATAGGACACCGGTTATCAGACTAGAGTCCCTCCCCGCAAATGAGCTCATTCGGCCTCCACTTTACCTTTCAAGATCTGGTATCCAAGTACAGTCCCATGGGTAGTTAGGACTTCAATGTATGGATTTTTGGGGCAAATCCATTCCATAACAGGTTTCTGTCTGTTGTACCTAGTCACTACCTACACGGGTTTTTTTTTTCTCTATGCCCTTGTGCCCATTATTTGCTCACACAGTGCTAATCCCAGTTTGCCCTTAGCCCAAGTTATAACTCTGTTTGTTAATTTATTTGTATAGGCTTGCATCTTTCCCTTTATCAAATGGAAAACTGTTGCCAAAGCAGTTATTTTACTGCATTTATGTTATATCCTATTCACTTTTGTTTAATGCTATTTGTGTGTGTGTGTGTGTGTGTGTGTGTTTGCAACTAAGTGAAATGTGCAATATTTGGTCATTTAAATAGATTCACTAATTTAGGCAAAGTCAGCTATAAACAAATGCAATACATTATGTCCAAAGTAGTCAAGCAGATTTTGCATCATGAGTAAAAGTTGCTTTATCTTAAATGAATTTGCTTTTCTCTTTTATTTTTAACAAGCCAAGTCCAAGGTGAATATATTCTTTCTGCTCACCTTGAGGCAGGGCAAGAGCAGATTTGTGTCAGAGCGCACTGTCCGTATTTATGAGAAACTAGGGAAATTAAGAAAGCCACTTAGGTACAAATCTTAGTGGGGACTCATGACTGACAGCTTTTCAACAATATTCTGTTGGGATGTCTTTTATTTACTGGGTTAATTTTTTTTAATTTTTAGTTAATTTATTTTTTAAATTTACATCCAAGTTAGCATAATGTGGAACAATGATCTCAGTAGTAGATTACTTAAAGTCCCTTATCCATTTAGCACATCAGCCCTCCCACAGTCCCTCCAGTAACCCTGTTTATTCTTCACATTTAAGAGGGTTTTTTTTATGTTTTTGTCCCCCTCCATGTTTTTATATTATTTTGCTTCCCATCCCTTATATTCATCTGTTTTGTATCTTAAAGTCCTCATATGAGTGAGGTCCTATAATATTTGTCTTTCTCTGACCAAATTCCCTTAACATAATACCCTCTAGTTCCATCCATGCAGGTTAAATGGCAACATTTTATTTTTTTTGGATTGCTAAGCAATACCCTATTGTGTGTGTGTGTGTGTGTGTGTCTGTGTGTGTACACCACATCTTCTTTATCCATTCATCCATCAATGAACATTTGGGTTTTTTCTATACTTTAGCTGTTGTTGATGGTGCTTCTGTAACTTTGGGGTTCACTTTTCCCTTCAAAATAGCACATCTGTATCATTTGGATAAATACCTAGTAGTGCAACTGCTGGGTTGTAGGGTAGTCCTCTTTTTCATTTTGTGAGGAACCTACCTACTGGTTTCCAGAGTGACTGTGCCAGTTTGCATTCCCGCCAGCAGTGCAAGAGCTCCTCTTTCTCCGCTTCCTCACCAACATCTGTTGTTGCCTGAGTTGTTAGTGTTAGCCATTCTCACGGGGTGAGGTGTTATCTCATTGTGTTTATGATTTGTACTTCCATGATGATCAGTGATGTTGAGCATTTTTTCATGTTTCATTTGGCCATGTGAATGTCATCCTTGGAAAGTGTTTGCTCATGTCTTTGCTCATTTCTTCACTGGATGACTTGTTTTTTGGGTATTGAGTTCGACATGTTCTTCATAGATTTTGTATACTAATCCTTTATCTCATATGTCGTTTGCAAATATCTTCTCCCATTCTGTTGGTTGCCTTTTAGTTTTGCTGATTGTTTCCTTCACTGTGCAGAAGCTTTTTATTTTGATGAGGTCCTAATCGTTCATTTTTGCTTTTGTTTCCCTTGCCTCTGGAGACTTGTTGACTAAGAAGTTGTGGAAGCAAACATCAAAGAGGTTTCTGACAGCTTTCTCCTCGAGGGTTTTGATGGCTTCCTATGATACATTTAGGTCTTTCATCCATTTTTGAGTGTCTTTCATCCATGTTGAGTGTGAGAAAGTGGTCCAGACTCATTCTTCTGTATGTCGCTGTCCAGTTTTCCCAGCACTCTTTCTGAGGAGACTGTATTTATTCCATTGGATATTCTATCCTTTTTGTCAAAGATTAGTTGGCCATAGGTTTCTGGGTCCATTTCTGTGTGCGTATTCTCTTCCACTCATCTGAGTGTCTGTTCTTGTGCCAAGAGCATACTGTCTTGGTGATTACTGCTTTGAATACAGCTTGAAGTCCAGGATTGTGATGCCTCCTACTTTGGTTTTCTTTTTCAAGATAGCCTTGGCTATTCGGGGTCTTTTCTGGTTCCATACAAATTGTAGGATTCTTTGTTGTAGCTCTGTGAAGAATGATGGTATTATTTTGATAAGTATTGTGTTGACTATGTAGATTGTTCTGGGTACTATTGACATTTTAACAATATTTGTTCTTCCTATCCAGGAGCATGCAATATTTGTCTTTTCTGTGTGTTTGCCATCTGCAATTTCTTTCATAAGCTTTCTGTAGTTTTCAGTGTATAGATTTTTCACCTATTTGGTTAGATATTGCTAGGTATCGTATGGGTTTTGGTGCAATTTTAAATGGGATGGATTCCCTGATCCCTCTTTCTCTTGCTTCATTGTTGGTGCATAGGAATGCAACTGATTTCTGTGCATTGATTTTGTATCCTGCCACTTTGCTGAATTCCTGTATTATTTCTAGCAGTTTTTTGTTGACTATTGTGGGTTTTCCACATAGCGTTTCATGCCATCTATGAAGAGTGAAAGGTTGAGCTCCTCCTGGACGATTTGGATGCCTTTTATTTCTTTGTGTTGTTTGATTGCTGAGGCTAATACTTCCAATATTATGTTGAATACCAGTGGCGAGAGTGGACATCCTTGTCTTGTTCCTGACCTTAGGAGGAAAGCTCTCAGTGTTGCCCCTTTGAGGATGATATTAGCGTCGGGTCTTTCTTTCATATATGCCTTTTATGATCTCGAGGTGTGATCCTTCTATCCCTACGTTCTTGAGGGATTTTATCAAGAAAGGATGCTGTATTTTGTCAAATGCTTTCTCTGCATCTATTGAGAGGATCATGTGGTTCTTGTCCTTTCTTTTATCGATGTGATAAGTCACATTGATTGTTTTGTGGATATTGAACCCGATTTGCATTCCAGGTATAAATCCCACTTGGTCGTGGTGAGTAACGTTTAAATGTATTGTTGGATCTGGTTGGTTCATATCTTGTGGAAGATTTTTGTATCCATGTTCATCATGAAAATTTGTATATACTTCTCCTTTTTAGTGGGTCTTTTTCTGGTTTTGGAATCAAGGTAATGCTGGTTTCAGAGAAAATGTTTGGAAGTTTTCCTTCCATTTCTTTTTTTGGGACAGCTTCAAGAGCATAGGTGTTAACTCTTCCTTAAATGTTTGGTAGAATTCCCCTGGAAAGCCATCTGGCCCTAGGCTCTTTTTCTTGGGAAATTTTTGATTAGTAATTCAATGTCTTTACTGGTTATGGGTCTGTTCAAATTTTCTATTTCTTCCCGTTTCAGTTTTGTTAGTTTATATATTTCTAGGAATTTGTCTGTTTCTTCCAGATTGTCCATTTTATTGGCATATATTTGCTGATAATATTCTCTTATTATTTGTATTTCTGCTGTGTTGGTTGTGACCTCTCCTCTTTCTTTTGTGATTTTATTTCTTTGGGTCCTTTCCTTTTTCTTTTTGATCCAACTGGCTAGTGGTTTATCAATGTTATTAATTATTTCAAAGAACAAGCTTCTGGTTTCATTGATCTGTTCTACTGTTTTGTGTGTGGGTGGAGGGGGGTTATTTGTTGTTGTTTTTTTCTGTGTGTGTTTTTGTTTTTGTTTTCAGTTTCGATAGAATTGATTTTTGCTGTAATCTTTATCATTTCTTGTCTTCTGCTGGTTTTGGTTTTATTTGTTGTTCTTTTTCCAGCTCTTTAAGGTATAAAGTTGGGCTGTGTATCTGAGACCTTCGTACCTCTTTTGGAAGGCCTGGATTGCTGTAAACTTCCTCTTATGACTACCTTTGCTGAATCCCAGAGGTTTAGGGGTGTGGTGTTATCCGTTTCGTTGGCTTCCATGTACTTTTTTTTTTTTAACATTTATTTATTTTTGAGACAGAGAGAGATAGAGCATGAAGGGGGGAGGGTCAGAGAGACAGGGAGACACAGAATCTGAAACAGGCTCCAGGCTCCGAGCCATCAGCCCAGAGCATGACGCGGGGCTCGAACTCACATACCGCGAGATCGTGACCTGAGCCGAAGTCGGACGCTTAACCGACTGAGCCACCCAGGCGCCCCTTCCATGTACTTTTTAATTTTCTCTTTAACTTCTTGGTTCACCCATTCTTTCCTTTTTTTAAATTTTATTTATGTTTTAAAATGTACATCCAAATTAGTTAGCATATAGTGCAACAATGATTTTATGAGTATATTCCTTATGCCCCTTACCCATTTAGCCAAACCCCCTCCCACATCCCATCCAGTAACACTCTGTCCTACATAGTTATGAGTCCATTCTGTTTTGTCCCACTCACTATTTTTATTTTATTTTTGTTTCCCTTCCCTTATGTTCATATGTTTTGTCTCTTAAAGTCCTCATGTGAGTGAAGTCATGTGATTTTTGTCTTTCTCTAATTTCACTTAACATAATACCCTACAGTTCTAACCACGTAGTTGCAAATGGCAAGATTTCATCATATGTATAAGTGATATATATATCACTTATATTTATCACTATATATATATATATATATATATATATATCACTTCTTTATCCATTCTTCCATTGGTGGACATTTGGGCTCTTTCCATACTTTGGCTATTGTTGATAATGCTGCTATAATCATGGGGGTGGTGCATGTGTCCCTTCAAAACAGCACACCTGTATCCCTTCGATAAATGCCTAGCAGTGCAATTGTCGGGTTGTAGGATAATTCTGTTTTTAGTTTTTTGAGGAACCTCCATACTGTTTACAGAGTGGCTGCACCAGCTTGTATTCCACCATTCATTCTTTAGTAGTATGTTCTTTAGTCTCCAAGTGTTTGTTATCTTTCCAAATTTTTTCTTGTGGATGATTTTGAGTTTTATAGCATTGTGGTCTGATAATATGCACGGTGTGATCTCGAACTTTTTGTACTTGTTGAGGGCTGATTTGTTTTCCAGTATGATATCTATTCTGCATACGTTCCATGTGTCCTGGAGAAGAATGTACATTCTGCTGCTTTAGGATGAAATGTTCTGAATATAACTGTTAAGTCCATCTGGTCCAGTGTCTCACTCAAATCCATTGTTTGTTTGTTGATTTTCTGTTTAAATAATCTTTCTGTTGTCATAATGGGGTGTTGAAGTCCCATACTATTATGGTTTTATTATCAATGAGCTTCTTTATACTTGTGATTAATTGATTGATATCTTTGGGTGCCTTCACATTGGGAGCATAAATGTTTACAATTGTTAAGTCTTCTTGGTGGATAGACCCCCTCAATATGATACAACACACTTATTCATCTCTTGTTACTGTCTTTATTTTGACGTCTAGATTGTCTGATATGAGTAAGGCTACTCCGTCTTTCTTTGGCGATCATTAGTATGATAGATGGTTCTGCAGCCCCTCACTTTCAATCTGAAGGTGTCTTTAGGTCTAATATGCGTCTCTTGTAAACAGCATATAGATGGATCTTGTTTTTTTCCCCCACCCTGTTACCTTGTGTCTTTCGATTGGAGCATCTATGCCGTTGACGTTTAGAGTGAGTACTCACAGATATGAGATTATTGCCATTATGTGTCTTGTAGCGTTGGATTTTGTGGTGGTGTTTTTTTGTGCTCTCCAGTCTTTGGTACTTTTGGTGTTTTTTTATTCTTTTTATTTTATCTTTTCTCCCCTCAGGGAGCCCCCCTGAAAATTCCTTGAGGAATTGCTTAGTGGTCACGAACTCCTTTAAGCTTTATTTGTCTGGGAAACTTTTAATCTGTACTTCTATTTTGAACGACAGACTTGCTGGATAAGGAATTCTTGGCTGCATAGTTTTCTGATTCAGCACATTGAGTATATCTTGCCACTCCTTTCTGGCCTGCCAAGCCTCTGTGTGTAGGTCTGCTGCAAACCTGATCTTTGTTGTCTTCCCTTGTTGGTTAAGGACTTTTTTCCCTGGCTGCTTTCATGATTCTTTCCTTGCCTGAGTATTTTGTGAATTTGAATATGATATTCCTTTTACTGGTGGATTTTTGTGGAATCTTATGAGAGTCCTCTGTGCTTCCTGGACTTTAATGTCTGTGCCTTTTCCTAGGTAAAAAAAAAATATATATATATCCGCTATGATTTGCTGACTTAACACTTCTATCGCTTTGTCTCTCTCTTCATCTTCTGGGAGCCCTCTGATTCTGATGTTGTCCTTTTTAATGAGACAGGGTTAGGTGTAGGTTGAGGGTTAGGGTTAGGGTTAAGGTTAGGGTTAGACTTAGGACCCAGGATGCTCCAGGCACTGAAACCCCAGCAGTGCACTTGTCTCCACGAAGGGCTGAGTGGAGTACACAAGGGAGTGTACCAGTCAGGATTAGTGTTTGGGTTCCAAGACCAGACAACTCTATGGGACGTTCTTCAGGTAGGCCTAAGAAATACTCTCTTGTAGGCACACTCGCGCTTTGGAAATCACATGGTGATGTTTCAGGTTCCATGCCAAGTGTTTCTGCACCTATTTTCGAACCCGTGTGCGTGTTGTAGTCAGACTTTGGAATTGGGTCCCATGGGGAGAGAGCCATAGCTATGGTTAGGGTTCGGACCAGGGACATCGACAGGGCTGAGACGACACCAGTATCATGAATTCCATGGAGGACTGAGGTGACGGCACATGCACAGCTGTGGGCCTGCTGTAGAGTTAGTGTGATAGATAGGGTTAGGAGCAGGTTGAGGGCTAGGGTTAAGATTACGGTTAGGGTTAGGGTATGTCCCAGGAGACTCCAGGCACTGACCCCACATCAGAGCAACTGTCTCCCCGAAGGGCCGAGTGGAGTACACAAGGGAGGATGCAGGTCAGGATTAGTCTTTGTGTTCCAAGTCCAGACAAATGTATGGGCCACCCTTCAGGGAGGCCTCAGGAATTCTCTTGGGCAGCTGCAGCCAGGCCTTTGAAAGGACATGGTGATGTTCCAGGTTTTTTGCCGAGTGATTCTGTACCGCTTCATGCACCCAGACTCGTGGTGTTTTCAGACTTTGGTATTGGGTCCCCATGGGGGGAGACCTTAGCTAAATTTAGGGTTCGATTGAGTGACATCACCAGTGCCGAAGCGAATCCAGTCTTGTGATCTCCATGGAGGGTTGAAGTGAGGGCCCATGTGAAGGTGCAGGTCATGAGTAGGCTTTGAATTGAGATAGGGTTAGGGTTTGTTGAGAGTTCTGGCTAGTGTTAGGGTTAGGGTTAGTTTCCAGGGGAATCCAAGTGCTGACCCCACAGCAGTGCAGTTGTCTCCCTGAAGGGCTGATTGAGGGTACAGTGGATCGTGCTCGTCAGGATTAATTTTTGGGCTCAAAGGCCAGACAACTGTATGGGCCACTGGTCGGGTAGGCCTCAGGAATTCTCAGGGGCAGCTACAGTGGGGCTTGGAAACAACATAGTGATGTTCCAGGTTCTATGCCAGGTGATCCTGCACCGCTTCAGGACCCCAAGTGTTGGGGTTGTCAGACTTTGGTATTGGGTACCCATGGGGAGAGAGCCTTAGCTAGGGTTAGGGTTTGATCCAGGGACATCGCCAGTGTTGATGAGACCAGTCTCGTGACCTACCTCGAGGGCTGAAGTGGGGGCCCATGTGACGGTGCGCTTCAAGTGTAGGGTTAGAGTTCGAGATAGTGTCTGGGTTCGCCTGAGGGTTCTGGTTAGGGTTTCTGTTAGGTTTAGGTCTCAGGAGCCTCTAGACACTGACCCCAAGGCAGTGCAGATGTTTCCCCGAAGGGCTGAGGTGAAGACACAAGGGAGGGTGCCGGTCAACATTAGGCTTTGGGTTCCAAGGCCAGAAAAATGTATTGGCCACCCCACAGGTAGGCCTCAGGAATCCTCTCATGAAGCTGCAGTCGCGGTTTGCAAATGACATGGTGAATTTCCATGTTCCATGCCGAGTATTTCTGCACTGATTGTTTATCTCATGTGCGTGCTGTTGTCAGACTTGAAATTTATTCCACATGGGGAGAGAGCCTTAGCTAGGGTTAGGGGTCGGTCCTGGGAAGTCACCAGAGCTGAAGCTACTCCAGTTTCATGATCTTCCTAGAGGGCTGAGTGAGGGCCCATGCGAAGTTTCAGGTGAAGTACAGGGTTAGAGTTAGAGATAGGGTTAAGTGTAGGTTGAGGGATATGGTTTGGGTTTCGGTTTCAGTTAGGGTTAGGTCCCAGGAGGCTCCAAGCACTGATTCCACAACAGTATTGTTGTCTACCTGAGGGGCCGAGTGGTGTCCCCAGGGAGGGTTCAGTCAGGATAAGTCTTTGGGTTCCAATTCCAGACAAATGTATGGGAGACACTTCGGATAGGCCTCAGGAATCCTCTCGTGCAGCTCCAGTCGTGCTTTGGAAATGACGTGGTGATGTTCTACATTCCGTGTAGAGTATTTCTACACTGATCTCGAAACCGTGTGTTTGCTGTTGTCAGTTTTGGAATTGGTTCCCACGGGGTTAGCGCCTTAACCAGGGTTAGGGTTAGGTCCAGGGAAGTCGGCAGGGCTGAAGCGACTCCAGGTTCGTGATCTCCCTCGTGGGCTGAATTGAGGGCCCAGCAATGATGCGGGTCAAGTGTAGGGTTAGAGTTCAAGATAGGATTAGGTTTCGGTTGAGGGTTCTGTTTAAGATTACGTTTAGGGTTAGGGTTAGAATTAGGTCCCAGGAGGCTCCAGGCAATGAAAGCACAGCAGTGCAGTTGTCTCCCCACTGGGCTGAGTGTACAAGGGAGGGTGCTAGTCAGGATTATTCTTTTGGTTCCAAGGCCTGACAACTCTATGGGTCACTGGTGTAGTAGGCGTCAGGAATCCTGTCAGGCAGCTATAGCCAGGCCTTCGAAAGCACATGGGGACCTTCCAGGTTCTGTCCTGAGTGATCCCGCACCACTTCTGGAGCCCAGGCATGTGGTGTTGTCAGACTTTGGTATTGGGTCCACATGGGGAGAGAGCCATAGCTATGGTTAAGGTTCTGTCCCTGGACGTCGCCAGGTCTGAAGCGACTCTGGTCTCGTGATGTCCCTCCAGGGATGAAGTGAGAGCCCATGCGACGGTGATGGTCAAGTGGAGCATTAGTGTTTGAGATAGGATTAGGTTTCGGTTGAGGGTTCTGGTTAGGCTTAGGTTTAGGGTAGTGTTAGGACCCAGGATGCTCCAGTCGCTGAACCCACAGCAGTGCAGTTGTCTTCCCGAAGTAATAAGGTGAGGGCACATGGTAGGGTGCTGGTCAGGATTAGTCTTGGGCTTCCAAGACCACACAACTCTTTGGGCCACTGGTCAGTGAGGCCTCTGGAATCCTCTCGGGATGCCGCAGCCGGGTCTTTGAAAGGACGTGGTGTTGTTCCAGGTTCTATGC
This sequence comes from Neofelis nebulosa, assembly GCF_028018385.1. Classification (NCBI taxonomy): domain Eukaryota; kingdom Metazoa; phylum Chordata; class Mammalia; order Carnivora; family Felidae; genus Neofelis; species Neofelis nebulosa. Next base: position 3,065,619 of record NC_080787.1, read on the forward strand.
CGAGTGATCCTGCACCGCTTCTGGACCCCAGGTGCATGGTGTTGTCACACTTGGTTTTGGGTCCCCATGGGGAGAGAGGCTTAGCTAGGGTTAGCTAGGGTTAGGGTTTGGTCCAGTGACATCGCCAGGGCTGAAGCAACTCCAGTCTTGTGATCTCCCTCGAGGGCTGAAGTGAGGGCCCATGCGACGGTGCGGGTCAAGTGTAGGGTTAGGGTTACAGATAGGGTTAGGTGTATTGTGAGGGTTATGTTTAGGGTTAGGGTTCGGTCCCAGGAGTCTCTAGACACCCCACAGCAGAGCAGTGTCTCCCCAAAAGTCTGAGTGGAGTACACAATGGAAGGTGCCTGTCAGGATTAGTTTTTTGGTTCCAAGGCCAGACAATTATATGGGCCACCCTTCGGTTAGGCCTAAGAAGTCCTCTAGTGCAGCTGTCATAGCTCTTTGGAAATGACGTTGTGATGTTACACGTTCCATGGCGAGTATTTCTCCACCGATTCTTGAACGTGTGCGTGTTGTTTGCAGACTTTGGAATTGGGTCCCCATGGGAAGAAAGCCTTACCTAGGGTTAGGGTTCGGTCCAGGGACATTGCCAGGGCCAAAGTGACACCAGTGTTGTGAATCCATGGAGGGTGACATGAGGGCACATTCATGGCTGTGGGTCTGGTATAGAGTTAGTGTGATAGATCGGGTCAGGTGTAGGGTGGGTTATGGTTAGGGTTATGGTTAGGGTCAGGGTTATGTCCCAGGAGCCTCCAGGTACTGAACCCACAGCAGAGGAGTTGTCTCCCTGAAGGTTTCAGTGGAGTACACAAGGTAGGGTGCCAGTCAGGATTAGTCTTTGGGTTCCATGGCCAGTCAAATGTATGGCCCACCCTTCTGGTGGGGCTCAGGAATCCTCTCGTACAGCTGTCTCCCCGAAGGGCTGAGTGGAGTACACAAGAGAGGTTTCCAGTAAGGATTTGTCTTGGGTACAAAGTCCAGACAAGTGTATGGAATGCTCTTCTTGTAGTACTCATAAATCCTCTGTTGTAGCTGCAGTCGTGCTTCAGATATGACATGGTGATGTTCCATGTTATGTTGAGTATTTCTGCACCAATTCTGGAACCCATGTACGTGCTCTTATCAGACTTTGGAATTGGGTCTCCATGGGGAGAGAGCCTTAGCTAGGGTTAGGGTTCAGTACAGGGACGTCAGGGCCGAAACGATACCATTCTCGTGAATTCCATGGAGGGCTGAAATGTGGGCACATGGGCGGGTGTGGGTCTGGTTTAGAGTTAGTGTGAGAGTTCGTGTTAGGTTTAGGTGTAGCGTTAGGGTTACGTTTCTGTTTATGGTTGAGATTAGTTCCCAGGAGGTTCTAGACCCTGAACCTACAGCAGTGCAGTTGTTTCCCGGAATGGCTGACTGGAGTGCAGAAGGAAGGGTGCCGGTCAGCATTAGTCTTTGCGTTCCACGGCCCCACACCTATATCCGCACTCTTCGGTAGGAATCCTCCTGTGCATCTGAAGCCCTGCTTTGGAAATGACATGGTGATGTTCCACGCTTCACACATAATTATCCTGCACCGCTTCTCAAGCAATTGTGCCTGCTCTTGTCAGACTGTGGAAATTTGGTCTCCATATGCAGAAAGCCTTAGCTACAGTTAGGGTTTTGGCCAGGGAAATCTCCAGGGCTGAAGTGACACAAGTTCTGTGATCTCCCTGAATCGATGATATGAGGGCACACGCATGGTGCGAGTCAGGTGTAGGGTGAGTGTTAAAGATGAGGTGAGGTTTAGGTTCACGTGTATACTGTGGGTCACTGTTAAGATTAGGGCTTGGTCACAGGAGGCTCCTGGCACTATACCCCCAGTAGGGCCATTGTCACCCCACAAGGCTGAGTAGAGGGGTCTAAGGAGGTTCCCAGTCAGGCTGAGTTTTGGGTGCCAGTGCCACTCCTCGGTTACACCTCAAGAAGTCCCCTGTGGAGCTCCTTCTGGTCTTTGGAAATGACATTGTGATATTCCAGGTTCCATGCTGAGTAATCCTCCTCCGCTTCTGGGCCCCAAGTCCGTCATGTCCTCAGACTTGGGAATTGGGTCCCCATTAGGAGAAAGCTCTTGCCAAGGTTAAGGTTCGTTCCATGGATGTTGCCAGGGCCAAAGCGACACCAGTGCCATGATCACCCTGAGGGCTGAATGAGGGTCCATGCACGGGTGCGGGTCATGTGTAGGGTTAGGTTTAGAGTTGGGTTGAGGTTTAGTTTGAGCGGTATGTGAGTGTCACAGTTAAGGTTAGGGTTAGGTCCCAGGAAGCTCCAAGCGCTGAACCTCCGCTGGGTAGTGGTCTCCCCAGAGGATTTTGTGTGGGCCTCATCAGAACGGGCTGTTCAGACTTAGTCTTTGTGTTCCAGGAGCAGCCTCGTGTGTGTGCCATCTTCAGTTGGGCCTCATCAGCCCCCTTGTGCTGCTCCATGCGGGCATTGGAAATTTCATGATGATGTTCGATGTTCCATTTCGAGTAATTCTGTACCGCTTTGGGCCATTTGTTTGTGGTGTTCTCAGAGATAGGAATTGGGTCCCCATCTAGAAAGATTCTTAACTAGGGTTAATGTTCTGACCAGGACTTCACCAGTGTGTATGTGACACCATTCCTGTGTGTCGTGTGCGTTGGGTTAGGGTTTGGGATTGGGTTTGGTGTTAGGTGTTAGGGTTATGGTTAGGGTTGTTGTTAGGGCTTACTGTTAGGGGTTAGAGTTAGGTTTATGCATTAGGGTTATGTTTAGGGTTATGGTTAGTGTTTAGTGTTATGGTTAAGTGTTAGGTTTAGGCATTAGGTTTGGGCTTGGGTTAGGCTTAGGTTTAGGGTTATGGTTTGGGTTTGAGAGTTAGGGTAATGGTTAGATGGTGGGGTTAGGGTAAGTTGATAGCATTAGTGTTAGGGTTTGCGTTAGGTTTAGGGATAAAGTGAGGTCTAGGTCTAGGACTTGGGTTCGGGTTATGGGTGTGGAGATTCGATTAGCGGTTAGCGTTAGGGTTAGTGTTCGAGTTTTATGGTTAGGGTTAGGGTTAGTGTTAGGTGTTATAATTTTAGGGTTAACGGGTAAAGTAGAGCATTAGGGTTATGGTTTTAGGGTTAGAGTTATATGGTTAGGGTTAGAGGTTTAGGCACAAGGTCACAGTTAGTTCAGGGATTGTTTACTTTCTCAGTTCGGTAGAGTTAGGTTTGGGTTTAGGTGTAGGGATAGGGACAGGGTTTAGTATTAGGGTTATGGTTAGGGTTAGCTGTTATGTTTAGGTGTTGGGATTTGGGTTAGTGTTAGGGTTAGGTCAAGGACAAGAATTAAGTTATGTTTGCACTCCCACTTGGAACGGGGAGATGTTTATGCGTAGACATCGACCTGGATCTGGGAGGGAGTGTGTTCAATCTTTTCGCCCCTGTCTCTCTGCACCGGAGGTTTTTTTGCCTTGCCCCATTCTTGCTTGGCTCTGGACTGTTTCACATCGCCACCCTGCCTCTCTAGGTATGATAGGATTTCACGTACTGCCTCATCCGTTTTTGATGCATCGGGTGCATAGTTTTAATCTCTATATCATTTGTTTCTTTTTTGATTTTAATTATTTTCTTCATTCTGTCCTTTGTGAGTTTTGTTTGTTGTCCTTTGTCTGGTTTTTATTTTATAAAGTTATGGAGTTTACTTCAGTGTTGTTTTTTTTTTTGTTTCTTTTTGCCTGAGGCAGACTTGTATTGTTATAAACTTCCCTGTTAGAACCAGTTTTCCTGCTTTACAGAAGTTTGGATTCTTCTGTTTTCATTTTCATTTGTTTCCATGTTTTTTTTTTTTTATTTTCTCTTTGATTTGTTGGTTGAGCCATTGTTTGCTTACTGGCATGTTAACTTCCATGATTGTGTGCCTTTTCCAGAGTTTTTTTTCTTGTTGTAGAGTTCTAGTTTCATAGCTTTGTGGTCTGAAAAGACACATGGTATGGTGTCAATCGGTTTGATTTTGTTTTGGCTTGTTTTATGACCTAATATCGAGTGTGGGGAATGTTATGTGCACGTGAAAAGAATGTGTATTGTGCTGTTTTAGGATGGAATGTCTAAAATATGTCGGTTAAGTCCATCTGGTCTACTCTATCATTCAAAATCTCTACTTCTTTGCTGATTTTCTGATGGAAATATCTCTCCATTGATGTAATTGGGGTGTTAAAGTGCCCTACTATTATTGGATGACTATCAATTCTTTAGTTTTGGACTGTTTTGTGTATTTGGATGCTCTCAGGTTGAGCGCACATATGTTTACAATTGTTCTATCTTTTTTTTTCCATTTTTTTTAATTTATTTTTTATTTTTTAATATATGAAATTTACTGTCAAATTGGTTTCCATACAACACCCAGTGCTCATCCTAAAAGGTGCCCTCCTCAATACCCATCACCCACCCTGCCCTCCCTCCCAACCCCCATCAACCCTCAGTTTGTTCTCAGTTTTTAACAGTCTCTTATGCTTTGGCTCTCTCCCACTCTAACCTCTTTTTTTTCCCTCTTCCCCTCCCCCATGGGTTTCTGTTAAGTTTCTCAGGATCCACATAAGAGTGAAACCATATGGTATCTGTCTTTCTCTGTATGGCTTATTTCACTTAGCATAACACTCTCCAGTTCCATCCGTGTTGCTACAAAGGACCATATTTCATTCTTTCTCATTGTCATGTAGTACTCCATTGTGTATAGAAACCACCGTTTCTTGTTCCGGAAGATGGCGGCGTAGGAGGACACTGGGCTCACCGCGCGTCCTGCTAATCACTTAGATTCCGCCTACACCTGCCTAAAACCCAGAAAACCGCCAGAGGATTAGCAGAACGGAGTCTCCGGAGCCAAGCACAGACGAGAGGCCCACAGAAGAGGGTAGGAAGGGCGGCGAGGCGGTGCGCGCTCCACAGACTGGCGGGAGGGAGCCGGGGCGGAGGGGCGGCTCGCCAGCCAAGCAGAGCCCCCGAGTCGGGCTGGCAAAAGCGGAGGGGCCGGATGGACTGTGTTCTGACAGCAAGCGCGACTTAGCGTCTGGGAGGTCATAAGTTAACAGCTCTGCTCAGAAAGCGGGAAGGCTGGAGGACAAAGGGAGGGAGAGCTGCTGAGCCCCCGGCCGGCAGAGCTCAGCTTGGCGGGGAACAAAGGCGCTCGCCAGCGCCATCTCCCCCGCCCATCCCCCAGCCAAAATCCCAAAGAGAACCAGTTCCTGCCAGGGAACTTGCTCGCTCCGCGCAAACACCCAACTCTGTGCTTCTGCGGAGCCAAACCTCCCGCAGCGGATCTGACTCCCTCCCGCTGCCACAGGGCCCCTCCTGAAGTGGATCACCTAAGGAGAAGCGAGCTAAGCCTGCCCCTCCCACCCCCGTGCACCTTGCCTACCCACCCCAGCTAATACGCCAGCTCCCCAGCACCACAAGCCTGGCAGTGTGCAAGTAGCCCAGACGGGCCACGCCACCCCACAGTGAATCCCGCCCCTAGGAGAGGGCAAGAGAAGGCACTCACCAGTCTGACTGTGGCCCCAGCGGTGGGCTGGGGGCAGACATCAGGTCGGACTGCGGCCCCGCCCACCAACTCCAGTTATACACCACAGCACGGGGGAAGTGCCCTGCAGGTCCTCACCGCTCCAGGGACTATCCAAAATGACCAAACGGAAGAATTCCCCTCAGAAGAATCTCCAGGAAATAACAACAGCTAATGAACTGATCAAAAAGGACTTAAATAATATAACAGAAAGTGAATTTAGAATAATAGTCATAAAATTAATCGCTGGGCTTGAAAACAGTATACAGGACAGCAGAGAATCTCTTGCTACAGAGATCAAGGGACTAAGGAACAGTCACGAGGAGCTGAAAAACGCTTTAAACGAAATGCAAAACAAAATGGAAACCACGACGGCTCGGATTGAAGAGGCAGAGGAGAGAATAGGTGAACTAGAAGATAAAGTTATGGAGAAAGAGGAAGCTGAAAGAAAGAGAGATAAAAAAATCCAGGAGTATGAGGGGAAAATTAGAGAACTAAGTGATACACTAAAAAGAAATAATATACGCATAATTGGTATCCCAGAGGAGGAAGAGAGAGGGAAAGGTGCTGAAGGGGTACTTGAAGAAATTATAGCTGAGAACTTCCCTGAACTGGGGAAGGAAAAAGGCATTGAAATCCAAGAGGCACAGAGAACTCCCTTCAGACGTAACTTGAATCGATCTTCTGCACGACATATCATAGTGAAACTGGCAAAATACAAGGAGAAAGAGAAAATTCTGAAAGCAGCAAGGGATAAACGTGCCCTCACATATAAAGGGAGACCTATAAGACTCGTGACTGATCTCTCCTTTGAAACTTGGCAGGCCAGAAAGGCTTGGCACGATATCTTCAGTGTGCTAAACAGAAAAAATATGCAGCCGAGAATCCTTTATCCAGCAAGTCTGTCATTTAGAATAGAAGGAGAGATAAAGGTCTTCCCAAACAAACAAAAACTGAAGGAATTTGTCACCACGAAACCAGCCCTACAAGAGATCCTAAGGGGGATCCTGTGAGACAAAGTACCAGAGACATCACTACAAGCATAAAACATACAGACATCACAATGACTCTAAACCCGTATCTTTCTATAATAACACTGAATGTAAATGGATTAAATGCGCCAACCAAAAGACATAGGGTATCAGAATGGATAAAAAAACAAGACCCATCTATTTGCTGTCTACAAGAGACTCATTTTAGATCTGAGGACACCTTTAGACTGAGAGTGAGGGGATGGAGAACTATTTATCATGCTACTGGAAGCCAAAAGAAAGCTGGAGTAGCCATACTTATATCAGACAAAGTAGACTTTAAATTAAAGGCTGTAACAAGAGATGAAGAAGGGCATTATATAATAATTACAGGGTCTATCCATCAGGAAGAGCTAACAATTATAAATGTCTATGTGCCAAATACCGGAGCCCCCAGATATATAAAACAGTTACTCATAAACATAAGCAACCTTATTGATAAGAATGTGGTCATTGCAGGGGACTTTAACACCCCACTTACAGAAATGGATAGATCATCTAGACACACAGTCAATAAAGAAACAAGGGCCCTGAATGATACATTGGATCAGATGGACTTGACAGATATATTTAGAACTCTGCATCCCAAAGCAACAGAATATACTTTCTTCTCGAGTGCACATGGAACATTCTCCAAGATAGATCATATACTGGGTCACAAAACAGCCCTTCATAAGTTTACAAGAATTGAAATTATACCATGCATACTTTCAGACCACAATGCTATGAAGCTTGAAATCAACCACAGGAAAAAGTCTGGAAAACCTCCAAAAGCATGGAGGTTAAAGAACACCCTACTAACGAATGAGTGGGTCAACCAGGCAATTAGAGAAGAAATTAAAAAATATATGGAAACAAACGAAAATGAAAATACAACAATCCAAACTCTTTGGGACGCAGCGAAGGCAGTCCTGAGAGGAAAATACATCGCAATCCAGGCCTATCTCAAGAAACAAGAAAACTCCCAAATACAAAATCTAACAGCACACCTAAAGGAAATAGAAGCAGAACAGCAAAGGCAGCCTAAACCCAGCAGAAGAAGAGAAATCATAAAGATCAGAGCAGAAATAAACAATATAGAATCTAAAAAAACTGTAGAGCAGATCAACGAAACCAAGAGTTGGTTTTTTGAAAAAATAAACAAAATTGACAAACCTCTAGCCAGGCTTCTCAAAAAGAAAAGGGAGATGACCCAAATAGATAAAATCATTAATGAAAATGGAATTATTACAACCAATCCCTCAGAGATACAAACAATTATCAGGGAATACTATGAAAAATTATATGCCAACAAATTGGACAACCTTGAAGAAATGGACAAATTCCTAAACACCCACACTCTTCCAAAACTCAATCAGGAGGAAATAGAAAGCTTGAACAGACCCATAACCAGTGAAGAAATTGAATCGGTTATCAAAAATCTCCCAACAAATAAGAGTCCAGGACCAGATGGCTTCCCAGGGGAGTTCTACCAGACGTTTAAAGCAGAGATAATACCTATCCTTCTCAAGCTATTCCAAGAAATAGAAAGGGAAGGAAAACTTCCAGACTCATTCTATGAAGCCAGTATTACTTTGATTCCTAAACCAGAGAGAGACCCAGTAAAAAAAGAGAACTACAGGCCAATATCCCTGATGAATATGGATGCAAAAATTCTCAATAAGATACTAGCAAATCGAATTCAACAGCATATAAAAAGAATTATACACCATGATCAAGTGGGATTCATTCCTGGGATGCAGGGCTGGTTCAACATTCGCAAATCGATCAACGTGATACATCACATTAACAAAAAAAAAGAGAAGAACCATATGATCCTGTCAATCGATGCAGAAAAGGCCTTTGACAAAATCCAGCACCCTTTCTTAATAAAAACCCTTGAGAAAGTCGGGATAGAAGGAACATACTTAAATATCATAAAAGCCATTTATGAAAAGCCCACAGCTAACATCATCCTCAATGGGGAAAAACTGAGAGCTTTTTCCCTGAGATCAGGAACACGACAGGGATGCCCACTCTCACCGCTGCTGTTTAATATAGTGCTGGAAGTTCTAGCATCAGCAATCAGACAACAAAAGGAAATCAAAGGCATCCAAATTGGCAAAGATGAAGTCAAGCTTTCGCTTTTTGCAGATGACATGATATTATACATGGAAAATCCGATAGACTCCACCAAAAGTCTGCTAGAACTGATACATGAATTCAGCAAAGTTGCAGGATACAAAATCAATGTACAGAAATCAGTTGCATTCTTATACACTAACAATGAAGCCACAGAAAGACAAATAAAGAAACTGATCCCATTCACAATTGCACCAAGAAGCATAAAATACCTAGGAATAAATCTAACCAAAGATGTAAAAGATCTGTATGCTGAAAACTATAGAAAGCTTATGCAGGTAATTGAAGAAGATATAAAGAAATGGAAAGACATTCCCTGCTCATGGATTGGAAGAATAAATATTGTCAAAATGTCAATACTACCCAAAGCTATCTACACATTCAATGCAATCCCAATCAAAATTGCACCAGCATTCTTCTTGAAACTAGAACAAGCAATCCTAAAATTCATATGGAACCACAAAAGGCCCCGAATAGCCAAAGTAATTTTGAAGAAGAAGACCAAAGCAGGAGGCATCACAATCCCAGACTTTAGCCTCTACTACAAAGCTGTCATCATCAAGACAGCATGGTATTGGCATAAAAACAGACACATAGACCAATGGAATCGAATAGAAACCCCAGAACTAGACCCACAAACGTATGGCCAACTCATTTTTGACAAAGCAGGAAAGAACATCCAATGGAAAAAAGACAGTCTCTTTAACAAATGGTGCTGGGAGAACTGGACAGCAACATGCAGAAGGTTGAAACTAGACCACTTTCTCACACCATTCACAAAAATAAACTCAAAATGGATAAAGGACCTGAATGTGAGACAGGAAACCATCAAAACCTTAGAGGAGAAAGCAGGAAAAGACCTCTCTGACCTCAGCCGTAGCAATCTCTTACTCGGCACATCCCCAAAGGCAAGGGAATTAAAAGCAAAAGTGAATTACTGGGACCTTATGAAGATAAAAAGCTTCTGCACAGCAAAGGAAACAACCAACAAAACTAAAAGGCAACCAACGGAATGGGAAAAGATATTTGCAAATGACACATCGGACAAAGGGCTAGTATCCAAAATCTATAAAGAGCTCATCAAACTCCACACCCGAAAAACAAATAACCCAGTGAAGAAATGGGCAGAAAACATGAATAGACACTTCTCTAAAGAAGACATCCGGATGGCCAACAGGCACATGAAAAGATGTTCAACGTCGCTCCTCATCAGGGAAATACAAATCAAAACCACACTCAGATACCACCTCACGCCAGTCAGAGTGGCCAAAATGAAGAAATCAGGAGACTATAGATGCTGGAGAGGATGTGGAGAGACGGGAACCCTCTTGCACTGTTGGTGGGAATGCAAATTGGTGCAGCCACTCTGGAAAGCAGTGTGGAGGTTCCTCAGAAAATTAAAAATAGACCTACCCTATGACCCAGCAATAGCACTGCTAGGAATTTATCCAAGGGATACAGGAGTACTGATGCATAGGGGCACTTGTACCCCAATGTTTATAGCAGCACTCTCAACAATAGCCAAATTATGGAAAGAGCCTAAATGTCCATCAACTGATGAATGGATAAAGAAATTGTGGTTTATATACACAATGGAATACTACGTGGCAATGAGAAAAAATGAAATATGGCCTTTTGTAGCAACGTGGATGGAACTGGAGAGTGTGATGCTAAGTGAAATAAGCCATACAGAGAAAGACAGATACCATATGGTTTCACTCTTATGTGGATCCTGAGAAACGTAACAGAAACCCATGGGGGAGGGGAAGGGAAAAAAAAAAAAAGAGGTTAGAGTGGGAGAGAGCCAAAGCATAAGAGACTGTTAAAAACTGAGAACAAACTGAGGGTTGATGGGGGGTGGGAGGGAGGGCAGGGTGGGTGATGGGTATTGAGGAGGGCACCTTTTGGGATGAGCACTGGGTGTTGTATGGAAACCAATTTGACAGTAAATTTCATATATTAAAAAATAAATAAATAAATAAATAAAAAAAAAAAAAAGAAACCACCGTTTCTTTATCCATTCATCAGTTGATGGACATTTAGGCTCTTTCCATAATTTGGCTATTGTTGAGAGTGCTGCTATAAACATTGGGGTACAAGTGCCCCTATGCATCAGTACTCCTGTATCCCTTGGGTAAATTCCTAGCAGTGCTATTGCTGGGTCATAGGGTAGGCCTATTTTTAATTTTTTGAGGAACCTCCACACTGTTTTCCAGAGCGGCTGCACCAATTTGCATTCCCACCAAGCGTGCAAGAAGGTTCCCGTTTCTCCACATTCTCGCCAGCATCTATAGTCTCCTGATTTGTTCATTTTGGCCACTCTGACTGGCGTCAGGTGATATCTGAATGTGTATTTCCCTGATGAGGAGCGACATTGAGCATCTTTTCATGTGCCTGTTGGCCATCTGGATGTCTTCTTTAGAAAAGTGTCTATTCATGTTTTCTGCCCATTTCTTCACTGGATTACTTGTTTTTCGGGTGTGGAGTTTGGGGAGCTCTTTATAGATTTTGGATACTAGCCCTGTGTCCGATATGTCATTTGCAAATATCTTTTCCCATTCCGTTGGATGCCTTTTAGTTTTGTTGGTTGTTTCCTTTGCTGTGGAGAAGCTTTTTATCTTCATAAGGTCCCAGTAGTTCATTTTGCTTTTAATTCCCTTGCCTTTGGGGATGTGTCAAGTAAGAGATTGTTACGGCTGAGGTCAGAGAGGTCTTTTCCTGCTTTCTCCTCTAGGGTTTAGATGGTTTCCTGTCTCACATTCAGATCCTTTATCCATTTTGAGTTTATTTTTGTGAATGGTGTGAGAAAGTGGTCTAGTTTCAATCTTCTGCATGTTGCTGTCCAGTTCTCCCAGCACCATTTGTTAAGGAGACTGTCTTTTTTCCATTGGATAATCTTTCCTGCTTTGTCAAAGATTAGTTGGCCATACGTTTACAATAGCATCCAAAACAATAAAATTTATTGGAATAAATTTAGCCAAGGAGGTGAAAGATCTCTACAGATAACTACAAAACCTGTGTGCAGAAATGGAAGAAATTCAATTTGCATGGAAGAAACAGAACACACAAGTCAGTGAAAAGCCACCCCATGTCCATCTGTAGGAGGAATTAATACAGATACAGCGTCCATACTACTCAAAGCCCTCTAGAGATTCAGTGCTATCTCTATCAAGACTCCGATGCAATTTTTATGCAATTAGAAACACATACCCTCAAATGTATTTGGAACCACAAAAAGACCCTAAGTAGCCAATGCAAGAAAGGACAAAATAGGAGGCATCACACTTCTCGATTTCAAGCTTCATTCTAACACAAAGAAGTCAGTTATGTTACTGGCATAAGCACACACATAAGACAATGGAATGGAAATTGAGAGCCCAATCTAAACCCGTGCGTGCACAGTCAACTAGTATTTGACAAGGGAGTCAAAAATACACAGTGGAGAAGAATAGTCTCTTGAATAACTGGTGCTGGGAAAATTGGATATTCACATGTACAAGAATAAAGGTTAGCACTGTATGTTACACCACTCCCTAAAGAGTGAAAGGAAGAAACATAGATGTGGTTAGAGAGAAACAGTGACAAAGAGGAAGTACAAAGAGGAAGGTAGACACCTGCTCGAGGTATGTGGATGGCATTAGATGCGTCAGGGGAGAGAGGATGTATGAGATGGCTCTGCGTGCTGGGGCAGAAAGGGATTGTATCGTGGGCATCAGAGTTCCATGACCCCAAGACTCCAACATCCCTGGGTCCAAGCTCTGCAGAAGCCATTGGAATTGAACAGAAGAGTATCCCTTATTTCTTCTGGAATTGTGAGGCTCAGCCTCATGTTCTGTCATGGAGAGGGATGTCTTGAGGGAGATTGTGCTGCTCTTTGGCAGGTATACTCCAAGTCTGCCTTGTGGGGAGGTGTCCTGGGGCCATCTCTCTCACTGCCCCAGGCCCTGTTGGATATCCCCTCTCCCCCACCAGCTGGCCTTCCTCAAGTTCTGAACCCAGGCATCAGGCATCATGTTGTCCCCAGGTCCTGAAGTCTGTACCTGGCAGAGGTGGACTGCTGATATTGATTTTTAAAAATTGACAATAAGGTCCATATCCTCCCTCTGGGACTAGCGGTGTGCATCCAAATCGTGGGTTGCTATCCTCCTGTCCACAACTAATCTGAGGATTCCAGAAGGTAGGTGAACACTTTAAAACACTCTAGTCTTCTCTTAAATCAAATTCAAAGACACTTTCTTGTCCCAGATTTTTTTAATGCTGAAGAGATGGCAATTAGTAATTGAAGGCATAACGGTCCTATAGGATATTTACCTATATGACTGGTGGACATTATTTCATCCATCCATGTCCCTAAAGCACATTTCTTTGGAAATATTATCCAAGGATACATACTGTAAATTCACAACTGATTCATAGCTCCCTGTAAGTTTCATTCTGACCTTGTCACATATGTGTCATCAAAGATATTGTTAGTGACTTTTCAGATAAGCTCTTCACATCAAGATGGTGATGTGAGAAAATCTGGTATAAATGGAATTTCACAAATTCCAAATTAGGAATTATTTTTCATTTTTAATGTTTCTTTTTTCTGTTTTTGAGAGAGCCCGAGCTGGGGAGGGGGGAGAGAGTGGGAGATACTGAAACTAAGGCAGGCTAGAGGCTCTGAGCTCTCAGGACAGAGCCTGACGCAGGGCTCAAACTCATGGACTGCAAGATCACGACTTGCATCAAAGTCGGACGCTTAACCGACTAAGCCACCCAAACGCCCCAGGAATTATAGTTGATTGGCAAAGAAGGAGAAATTAAAAATAGTGTAAAGGATGTCTATTTTTAATTGAAATATTGTTCACACATTAGTTGTATGAGTTTTAGGCATACATTGTAGTCATTCCATATGTCTATAAATTATATTGTACTTAAGCACAAGTGTAGCTATCCTGTGAAAGCATGCAACAGTATTATTACAGGATTGACTCCATTGCATTGGCTGTCCCTTGTATCCCTAGGACTCATTCATTCCATAGCTGATGCCGGTATCTCTCTCAAAGGTGTTCATTCTTTATCTAACCTAAGTATTTTGGTGGTAAACACAATTACCACTTGCTCAGCAAGTGTAAATTGGCGGTCTATTTTTCTGTGAACATTGCTTAAAACACTACAAATGATGTCATTACGTTAATAAATTCGGTTTCATTCTTCACTCACAAGAAAGGAGAAGGAAAAGATTTCTTTGTGTCCCAGGCCCTGTCATTAAAACCTTTCCCAATGTGGAGAACAGGTTTAGTTGCCCAGGCACCTTCAGTGTCTCAGCTGAGTGACCAGGGCCTTCCACATTGCAAAAATGCCCATGATGGCCAACAGAGAGAGCTCGAGCACCGCAGACCCGGAGAGGCGTGTTTCTCTGCCCAGGCAGTGACGGCCAGCAGAGGGCGCAACATCGGCTTTTCTGACCAAGAGCACCTGAGAGCAGGAAGGGCGTTGATTGCTCCCAGAGTACTCAGGGCCTCTGCCGCTGCCTCAGTACAGAGAGCAGAGCTGCATTTCCAGCAGGTTGTGCCACCCGCCCCAGGGGAGATCTTAGGAGATTTGTAGCAACTTGGCATCTCCTGAGTCGCCAGAGAGAATTTGCCTTATTGTACTGAGTGCTGAGGAGTGGGCGCTGGGTGGCTTCCCTGGGCAAGCTGGTTGCTGAGCTGCACAGGCCCTTGCATTTTCTGGGCTGTTCCCGAGTTTCATTCCTCCCCTTCCCGGACAGTATTTGAACAAGACATATTTCACTAAAGGTCTCGTGGATTGCGGAGTCCCACGACATCACCTCATCGATGCAGTCGATGGTTTGTTCCAGATTCAGGCTTGTTTCCGGGAAGAAACCCTGACAGAAATTCAGAAGAATGGGAGCTGCATTCCGTTAGGACATGAATACATGAAATGCTCGTCTTGGGAACTCCTAGAAGGATGAGCTGGGACCCACTTTCCGAGTCCTGCTAGAACCAGTGACTGAGGTAAGGGCACAAACTGTCCCCCACATCATACATGCCTTTTAAAAAGTTTCATGGTTATTTTTCCAACCTAATTAAGTGATTGCAAACTACAGAAAACCTGGTAGGTACCTGTCATTAACGTACGTTATCTTTAATTTAAATTGCAGTGAGTAAAGTTACAGTGTAGTATTAGTTTCAGGTGTAAAATATAGAGCAACCCTTCCACACGTCATCCGGTGCTCATCCCAGCTGTACTTCTTAATCCCCAGCAGCTGTTTCACCCATTCCCCACCTTGCTCTGGAAGCCCTGTTTGTTTCCTAGTTAAGCGTCTGTGTGTCACTGTCTCCTCCCCGCCCCCCCCCCGCTTTGTTTTGTTTTATTTCCATGTGTTAGTGAAATCATCTGGTATTTGTCTTTGTCTGAAAGGCTTATTTCACCCAGGGTAACATTCTCTTGCTCCATCCAGCTCATGGCAAATGGCAAGATTTCATGTTTTTACGGCCTAGTAATATTACATTCCATATACCACATCTCAATTTATTCATCAGTTGATGGATGCTTGGATAGTTTCTGTAATTTGGCTGTTGTAGGAAATGCTGCTGTAAACATCATGGTGCATGTATCCCTTTGAAGATTTTGTATTCTTTGTGGAAATACCTTGTAGTGAAATTGCTGGATCGTAAGGTACTTCCATTTCCAGTTTGTTTTTTTTTTTTGAGAAATCTCCATAATGTTTCCCAGACTGGCTGCACCAGTTTGCATTCTTACCCACAGTGCACGAGGGTTATTCTTTCCCCACATCCTTGGCAGCACCTGCTGTTTCATCCTTCATTGATTTTCGTCATTGTGACAGATGTGATGTGTTATCTCATTGTACTTTTGAATTGTATTTCCCTGAAGATCAGTATTGTTGAGTATTTTTTCATGGGTCTCTTGGCCAGGTATATGTCTTCCTTTGGGAAATGTCCATTTTTGTCAGGTCCAGTGTGTCATTCAAAGCCATTGTTTCCTTGTTGATTTTCTGTTTACAGCTTCTGTCCATTGATGTGAGTGATGTGCTAAAGTCCTCTACTATCGTTATATTATAAAAAATGAGTTCCTTTATGTGGTTGTTAAATATTTTATATACTTAGCGATCGCATGTTGGGTGCATCAAAATTTACAATCATTGGATCTTCTTGTTTCATTGTCCCCTTTAGTATGAGATAGCGTCCGTCTTCATCTCTTGTTATGGCTTTATTTATTTATTTATTTATTTACTTACTTATTCATTTATTTATTTATTTAAATTTAAGTCATAGTTGACATACAGTGCATTCTCGGATTCGGGAGCAGAATTTGGTGATTCATCCCTTACATACAATACCCAGTGCTCATCACAACAAGTGCTCTCCTTAATACTCATCGGACATGTAGCCCAGCGCTGACCCATTTCCCTCCATCAACCTTCGTTTTTTTTCTCTAACATTAAGAGACTCATGTGGTTTGTTACCACTCTTCTCGTTTCCTTCCCCCTTCCCATGTTTTCATCTGTTTTGTTTCTTCAATTCCACATGAGTGAAATCCTATATTTGTGTTTCTCTGATTGACATATATCACTTAGCATAATACATTCTAGCTCCATCCACATCATTGCAAATGGCAAGATTTCATTCTTCTTGAAGTTGAGTTATATTTCTTTGTATATACATGTTTGTATATATGAACGTACACATATGTGTATATATATATATATATATATATATATATATATATATATATATATGCGTATACATACATACACACACACACACACAAACCGCTTCTTTATACCTTCATCAGTTGATGGATACTTGGGCTTTCTCTGTAGTTTGGCTACTGTTGATAATGCTGCTATAAATACTGGGTTCATGAAATGTCACTATTAGGTATTTACCCAAAGTGTACCAAAATAGAGTCTCGGTTTTTAAGGTTATTTTGCCTGATATAAGTATTGCTACTGGCTTTCTTTTGACATTATTGGCATAATAAATGTTTCTTTATTCCCTCACTTTAAATCTGAAGGTGACTTAAGTCCAAATAAATCTTTGTAGACAGCATCTAGATAGGTGTTGTTTTTGTTTGTTTGTTTGTTTTGTCCATTCTGACGCCCTATCCAATGTCTTATGATTGGAGCATTTAGTCCATGTACATTTAGAGTGGTTATTAATACGTATATATTTAGTGCCATTCTTCTAGTTGTTTTGCCATTGTTTCTTGGTGTTTTCTCTGATCCTTTCTTGTCTGTAACACTTTTAGTCCTAGATTTCCACTCAAAGAGCCCAATTTAAATATTCTTTTCTTTTGACTGGTAGTACATTTCTTTACTTCTTTTTAATATCTCTCTTTTTTTTAATTTAAGCTCAAGTTAGTTACTTTATAGTGGAATACTGTTTCAGCAGTAGAATTTAGTGATCCATCAAGTACAAAATATACGCAATACTCATCCCAAGTGTGCCCGTAATGCTCATCACCCATTGAGCCCATACCCCTATTCAATAACCCTCCTGGAACCCTGAGTTTCTTCTCTGTATTTAAGAGTCTCTTATCGTTTGACTCCCTCTCTGTTTGTATCTTATTTTTGCTTTCCTTTCACTACGTTCATCAGTTGTATTAAATTCCACAGATGAGAGAAATCATATGATGTGTGTCTTTCTCTGACATAATTTGCTTAGCATAATCAAGTCAGGTTCCACCCATGTTGTTTCAAAGAGCAAGATTTCATTCTTTTTGCTCGCCGAGTAATATTCCATTGTATGAATATACCACATCTTCTTTATCCATTCATCTGTCAATGGTCATTTGGGCTCTTTGCATAGTTTAGCTATTGTTGATAATGTTGCTATAAACATTGCAGTGCATGTGCCACTTCGACTCAGCGTTAGTGTAACCTTTGGATAAACACGTGGTAGTGCAATTGCTGGGGCCTAGTGTAGTTCTATTTTTAGTTTTTCTGACAAATCTCCATACTATTTCCAGAGTGGCTACACCACTTTGCATTTCCACCAGCATTTCAAAAGCGTTCCCTTTCTCTGCATCCTTGCCAAATCTGTCTTTTTCGGAGATGTTAATTTTAGCCATTCTGATAGGTGTGAGGGGATATCTCATTGTGGTTTCGATTTGTATTTCAGTGATGACGAGTGACATTGAGCATCTTTTCATGTGTGACCAATCTGAATGTCATCTTTCTTAAAGTGTCTCTTCACGTCTTTTGCCCATTTCTTCACCGGATTATTTGGTTTTTGGGTGTTGAGTGTGATGATTTTTTATAGATTTTGGATACTAATCCTTTATCTGATATGTCACCTGCAAATATCTTCTCCCATTTCATTCAGTGGCCTTTCAGTTTTGCTGATTGTGTTCTCTGCTGTGCAGATGCTTTTTATCTTGAGGTCCCAAGAGTTCATTTTGGTTTTTATTGCCCTTGCTTTGGAGGCATGACAAGCAAGAAGTTGTTGTGGCCAGTATCAAGGAGGTAGATTGCCTGTTTTCTCCTCTAGGATTTTGATGGTCCCTTTCTTACATTTATATCTTTCATCCATTTTGAGGTGTGTGTGTGTGTGTGTGTGTGTGTGTGTGTGTGTGTGTGTGTGTGTGTGTGGTTTAAGAACATAGTCCAGGTCCAGTCTTCTCACTGTCCAGTTTTCCCAGTACCATTTGCTGAAGAGACTTTTGTTTTTCCATTGGATACTCTTTCCAGTGTTATCAAAGATTACTCGGCCATATGTTTGAGGGTCCATTTATGGGTTCCCTATTCCATTCCATTGATGTCTGTGTCCGTTTTTGTGCCCATACCATACTGTCTTGATGATTGCGGTTTTCTAATACAACATAAAGTCCAGATTTTAATGCCTCCAGCTTTGTTTTCTTTTTCAACATGACTTTGGCGATTTGGGGTCTTTTCTGGCTCCCTACAAATTTTAGGGTTGTTTGTTCTAGTTCTGTGAGAAATGCTGTTGTTATTTTGATAGGGATTGCATTGAATGTGACGATTGCTTTGGGTGGTATTGACATTTTAATAATATTTGTTCTTCTCATCCATGAGCATGGAATGTTTTTCCATTTCTTTGTGTTTCTTCCATTTCTTTCATAGATGTTGTATGGTTTGTTCCTTTATTTTTTAATGTTTGTTTATTTTTGAGAGAGAGAGAGAAAGAGAGAGCACATGAGCAGGGGAGGGGCAGAAAGAGAGAGAGAGAGGGAGACACAGACTCTGAAGCAGGCTCCAGACTCCGAGCGGTCAGCACAGTGCCCATCACGGGACTCAGACCCACAAATGAGGGATCATGTCCTGAACCGAAGTTAGCACTTAACCGACTGAACCACCCAGGCGCCCCTCTATTGTTTAAGTGTACTGATCTTTTACCTCTTTGGTTATGTTTACCCCTGGGTATTTGATGGTTTTCAGTGCAGTTGTAAAGTACATCAATCCTTGATTTCTCTCTGCTGACTCATTATTGGTGTATAGAAATGCAGTCAACTTCTGTATATCGATTTTATATCCTGAGACTTTCCTGAATTCCAGTATCAGTCCTAACAGTTTTTCCATGGAGTCTTTTGGATTTCCTTGGAAACTATCATGTCTGTGAAGAGGGAAAGTCTGACCCTCCTTGCCAATTTGGACGCCTTGTATTTCTTTTTGTTGTCTGATTGTTGAGGTTAAGACTTCCAACAGTTTGTGGAATAATAGTGGTGAGAGTGGACATCCCAGTCGTGTTCCTGACCTTAGGGGGAAAGCTCTCAGTTTTTCCTCAATGAAGATGATATTAGCTGTGGGACTTTTGTATCTGGACATACTGATATTCAGACAAGATCTTTCTATCCTTCCTTTCATGAGTACTTTTTTTTTCATCAAGAAAGGATGCTGCATTGTGTCAAATGCTCTTTCTGCATCTATTGAGAGGATCATATGGTTGTTATCCTTTCTTTTATCAATGTGATGTATCACATCAGTTGATTTGCAGTTATTGAATTGGTGGTGCATCCCAGGAATAAATCCAATTCATTGTGGTGAATAATTATTTGTATGTATTCTTGGATCCGGTTCACTCCTTTTTGCATCCAGGTTGATCAGGGAAATTGGTCTGTAGTTTTCCTTTCTGGTGGGGTCTTTTTCCAGTTTGGACTCAAGGCCAAGCTGGCCTCATAGAATGAGTTTGGAAGTGTTCCTTCCATTTCTCTG
The DNA here is from genome assembly GCF_028018385.1 of Neofelis nebulosa. Lineage (NCBI taxonomy): Eukaryota > Metazoa > Chordata > Mammalia > Carnivora > Felidae > Neofelis > Neofelis nebulosa. The sequence goes on from NC_080787.1 coordinate 3,085,479, forward strand.
GCCATGACCGTATCTTTTTCTTTCATTTGGATGCATTCATGTTGTCTTGGCATTTTGGCTGAGTATTTGCCTTCTCTGTGTTACAAAAGCTCATTATGTTAGCTGCCTGTGAGATGAATGGCTTTATGAAAAGGAGGTCATCTAGTGTCCAGGGCCTGACCATCAGGGAGTGTCCGTGGTGTGTGTTGCATACACTGTTTTGTGTTCTGGCTGCACTGTCCTTCAGGCCAGTTGTATGGACAATGTATGGTCCTTGGCCAGAATGTGCTGAGTTTTATCTAGGTCAGCTCCGATCTGCTTCTTAAGTGAGACTTGAAATGACTGCCACTCGAAGTGAAGCTCTGCAGAACTGTCTGGTCAAGAGAGGTGATGTGGTCATGGGCTTCCGCTGGTCTCCTGGGGAAGGGGACACCTCCATTGGGACTGAAGCAAGCCTGTGGCTCTGTGTTTATGCTGTGGGGAAGAGGAGGAAAATGGTCCCACACACCTCCTCTGTCCTAGCGCCTTTGTCCCCTTGTTGTGAACACTGCCTCTCAGGGATGCTCTCCATGATGAGTGTATAATCGCCCCACTGCGTGCACCAGGCGATGTACAGGTCACTGTTTCCATACCATCTGCCTGTAAGTAGTTTGCTGCCTTCTCTCAAGGATTAGGCCAGTGCCCTCAGGGCTGTATCCCAGCCAAGCCTGCTAACCTTTGAAACTCCACATTCTCGGGGTCTGGATCGCTTGGTTAAGTGTCTGAGTCTTGATCCTGGCTCAGATCATGACCTCGTGGTCATGGGCTTCTCTCTCTCCCTCTATTCCTGCCCCTCCCTTGCATGTGCTCTCTCTCTCTCTCTCTCTCTCAAAATAAATAAACTTAAAAAAAATTTAGTGGCATGGAATACCTTATTTAGGCGAGATTCCCTCCCTGAGGGAATGGCGGGGGTCTGTCAGTTAAATTCCAGCAATGACTAGGAATTTCATTGCTGACTGGTTAAAGGTTACATTCCTACAGGAATGAATTTAGGGATAGTGACATGAGGCTTTAACGTAAGTAACTCCATGATGGTCCTGTGAGTTTTCTTTACATTCCAAACCCATATTTTTGCACATCAATTTTTTTTATTAAAAACATAACCCTAAATCATATTTTAGCCATCTACTGCCAGCCCGATGATCATATCCTGTAAAACTGTGACCATCTCCTAATCATAGATGAAGATCAACTCTGTGGCTCTAAGATTTTTGTGACTCTAAATTACATTGATGTATGTTACTTAGATCTTTGTGAGTCTAGGTTACTGCTGGCCTCCTGAAATCTTTGACCCAGGGACACCCAGCCAGGTTTCTGAGCCATCACTTAGGCACAGAAGCACCCTTTCCAAGTCACCTCTTCCTAAAGAGTGTCTTTCCCTCTGGTACTTCTGGGTCTTACCCTTTTGCAGATCACATGCTGTGATGGACATCCCCTCATGAAAACCTGTCAAAGTGGGTGAGAAAAACCTGCTTGCCTGTGACTGCCACTTCATGGTCACATCTTTTCCTTCTGAAACCACTTGAACACCCTATCATTCTTCCAGACTTTGAACATCTCTTTGATTTGGAAATATTTCATTCTCTTGTATTCCTGCTAAAAATATGCGTGAAAATATTAAAGCCAGTCACAATGATCCATCTGGCCGTGTGTACGTATGTTTTCTTTTTTGGACACTCTTCAGGCATGATGTGAAGTACATCCTGTAAAATCTGAGTATCCTTCATTATCTAGGATAACCGCCTTTATGGAAAGCCATTTAATGACATGTTCATTCAAGATCCGAAAAACACTTAATTGACATACCACATAATACAGTGGTGTCTACATACGTTATTATCTTAACATATGTAAAGTGGATGTTTCTATGAAGCGTATATCATGCATTCAGTTTTCTGTACCATGAATGCTATTATTTAAATTACACAATAGTAAGAACAACAAGACTAGGTACATGGCCATCACTAGTAACTAATACTAGAACTAGTCATATAATATTAGGTGTTGAAAACATAAAACCATGATTACTACTAATATTTTCAACCGTGGTGGGCTTCTAGTTACCAGAAAAATGGGGAAGATATTATTGAGTCTCCACACACATCAGAGTGTTTTCTGACTATTGATGTCCTCTAAGTCGATACATGATCACAATCAATATCCCAAAGAGATATGGTAGTATTAACTAACTTTATATTTGTTCAGATTGCTTCAGTTTTAACCTCTTCTGTCCCAGACTCATCCCAGCTGGCACATTACAGTCATCCTGTCTCCTTCGGCTCCACTTGGCCATGACAATTTTTAGATTTTTCCATATTTTTCATGATCTGCAAAGTTTTGAGGGTACGTTTGTAGAATGTATTTTGTAGAATGATCTTTGGTTGGGATATGTCTAACGTTTGTTCAAATGCTTAGGCTGACTACTGTGTTTTGGAGCAGAAGATCCAGAGGCATAGTTCCATCCATAATTATCACTTCACATAAAGGTTGTTTACTCTGAAGATTTGGGTCTTTTGTGGTTCTGTACAAATTTTAGGACTGTTCTAGTTCTATGAAAAATGTTGTTGCTATTTTGATGGCGATTGCATTAATTGTGTCAGTTGCTTTGGGAAGTATAGACATTTCCATGAAATTTGTACTTCCGATCCATGAGTATGGAATATCCTTCCACTTTTTTGTGTCATCTTGTATTTCTTTCATCACTTTTTTATAATTTTCAGAGTATAGGTCGCTCACCACCTTGGATAGATTTATTCATAGATAACTTTTTATTTGGTGTACAACTGTAAATGGGACTGTTTTCTTAATTTCTCTCTCTACTGATTCGTTATTGTCTAGAAATGCAACAGATTTCTGTGCAATGATTTTGTATCCGGTGACATTGCTATATTCATTTATCACTTCTAGCAGTTATTGGGTGGACTCTTTGGGGTTTTCTATATATAGTGTCATGTAATCGGCAAAGTGTGAAAGATTCACTTCTTCCAGATTTGGATTAGTTTTTCTTTTCTTTTCTTCTTTTCTTTTCTTTTCTTTTGTCTTTTCTTTTCTTGTCTTTTACTTTACGTTGTTTTGTTTCGTTTCGTTTTGTTTAGTTTCATTTCATTTGATTTATCTCCTGGCTGTAGCTTGGACTTCCAGTGCTATGTTTATTAAAAGTGGTAAGAGTAAACATCCTTGTGTTTTCCCTGACCTTATAGGAAAAGCTCTCAGATTTTCTCCATTAAGGTTGATTATAGCTTCAGGGTTTTCATAGAAAACATTTATTGCATTGATGTATGTTCCCTGTAAACCTACTTTAGGGGGTTATAATCATGAATGGATGTTGTAGTATGTCAAATGCTTTTTCTTCATGTATTGAAATGACCGTATGGTTCTTTTCTTTTAACGTTTATTACTTTTGAGAGAGACAGAGTGTGAGCAGGGAAGGGGCAGAAAGAGAGTGGGAGACACAGACTTCGATGGAGGCTCTTGGCTCTGAGCTTTCAGCACAGAGTCTGATGTGGGACTTGAACTCCCGAATCATGGGGTCATGACCTGAGCTGATGTCAGACTGCTAAAGGATTGAGCCACCCAGGTGCCCAGATCATATGGTTCTTATCCTTTCTCCTGTTGATATATTGTATCACATTGATTTGCAAATACGGAACCACCCTTGCAGCTTGGAAATAAATCCCACTTAATTGTGGGATATATTTACAGTTGTTATATCTCCTTTTGGACTGTACCCTTTACTGTTCTATAACGTCCTCCTCTGTCTCTTGTTATGTACTTTGTTTTAAGTGTATTTTTTCTGATACAAGTATTGCTACTCTAATTTTTTTTTCATCCGTTCTTACACCCTATGTGTCTAGATTGGAGCATTCATTCCATTTACCTTCAAAGAAATGATTGCTATGTATGTATGTATGTATTGCCATTATATTACCTGTTTTCTTGTGGTTTCTAATGATTTTCTCCGATCCTTTCTTGTCTGTCTTTCATGTTTTGCTTATTTTCTTTAGTGAAGTATTTTAATTTATTTATCTTTATTCTTAGCATATTTGTGACTGGTTTTTGATATATGGTTACTGCTGGGTTATTTACATAACCTCTTCTGCGTTTAGCAGTTTGTACTAAGCTGATGGTCATTTACCTTGGAACCCATTATGTTCTTCTCCCTAGGTTTTTGGTAGATGTTATTATATTTCAAATCCATATCTCTGAGTTCCTTAACTATTTTTTACAAAAATATTCATGTTTTACTTGATTTGTGTCTTTTACCTCTATAGTGTCACTTTGGTCTCTCCTTTCCACTCAAAGAGTCCCTCTTCATATTTCTTGCAGGACTGATTTAGTGGTACAAACACCTTTAGTTTTTGTTTGGGAAAGTCTGTGTCTCCTTCCATTCTGAATGATAGACTTGCTGGATAGAGTATTCTTGGCTGCTGATTTTTCCATTCAGCACTTTGAATATGTGATGTCACTTGCTTCTCGCTTGCCAAGTATCTGTTCAGAAATCTGGTAGCTAGCCTTCTAAGTGAAGGTCTCTTTGTGTTGCTGCATTTAAGAGTTTTTCTTTATTGTCACTGTAATTTGCAAGTTTGCTTACAATATGTCTGGATGTTGGCCTGATTTTGTTCATTTCGATGTGAATTCTCTAGCCTCCCGCATGGGGATGTTTGTTTCCTCCCCCAATTAGGGCATTTTTCAGCTATTGTTTCCACAAATAAATTTTCTGCCGCCTTTTCTCTTTCTTCTGAGACTCCTACAATATCAATATTGTTATCTTTGCTGTAGTCACTGAGGTCCCTTAGTCTCATCTCACGTTGCAGAATTCAGTTCTCTCTCTTTGGTTCAATGTGATTAATTTCCATTACTCAGTCTTCGAGGACACTGGTTTGCTCCTCTGCTTCTTCCATCCCTTTGTTAGTTCCAGCAAGCATGTCTCTCCTTTATCGTGTCCTCAATGTCTACTGTACTATTTCTTATCTCTAGTCAGTCTCACTCTTCTACTCATTTCACAACTCTAATGAGTACCCTTATGATCATTGCTTTCAAATCTGTATCAGGTATGTTACCTACATCTCTTTGGCTTAGATCTCTGGCTGTGACTTTGACTAGGTCTTTCATTGTGGATAAACATCTCTGTGTGTCCATTTTGTCTGTCTCTCTGTCTCTGTTTGTCTGTGTTAAGAAAGTCAGCTGTACCTTCTGCTCTTGAAACAAATAACGTGATGAAGAAGAGGTCCTGGAGAACTCAGCAGTGCACATCTCCGTTTATAGGACCTGGACCTTCAGGAGGCTATCGTATAGGTACTGTTCACAGCCTGCTGCTGTGTCTGGGTTACTTTTCCTGTCAGTGCAGGTGTCTGCACTGACTGCGTGCTGTTTTGGGCTGTGCTTTGTCTCAGTGGTGTTAGTGGGACCCAGGCAGGCCAGCTGTGGGGTGGTATGTCCGCTGGATAACTTGGGCACAGGGCAGAAGTGTTAGCAAAATTTCACAGGGCTACAAGTCCTATGCCAGATTTCCCGATGTCCTTTGGTGGCTAGGGGCTGTGGCCCAGCGGTGGAAGGTAGGGGCTTGAGGATATGCACAGAGCATGTCTGTGCCTGGGGACATGTGGCTTAGTGAGACAGATGAGGGTACCTGGATATGTACAGCTGGGTGAGGTGCAGATGTGCACAGCATGTTGTGGCAGCTATGCATGCAGCTTGTCAGACAGGGTGCCCTTGTGGTTTGAAAAATGTTTGCCCTGAGACCAGCAGGCTTGGTTTGGTGAGTCCCCTAGTGAACCCTTGGGACTGGTGCACTGCTAATGGGTTAGTTAGCAAGTGTCTGTGCAGCCTCACCCTCTTGTGGGTGCTTCTATGCTTATTCTGGGAGGCTGGGGGAGAAGAGTGGTGCCTGTGAGCTCCCTCATTGTTGGAGAAGTCCTCCAACACACTCCAGAATCAGCATGAATACATCTGTCTCCTGTTTCCTCGGCATTGTGTAAAATGCCATGTTTACATTGCCTCTCTACACATGCAGGGATATGGCTATCACTCATCCTCCTGGATCTCCCAGTGCTGGGTCAGCTGACCTCCAAACCCCCTGTCTCTGAACACAAAGGCATTCAGCCCCTCTAAATTTTAATGCACAATGTTATGGAGATTAGTCTTCCCTGTATGACCTCCCTGGTGTGAGGGCTCACTTTTTCTGCCCCTTCTGCAGGCAGACAGCCTCCACCTTTCTGGTATTCCTAACCTTTCTGATGCAGCTTCTCTCTACTTCGGTGTGGAGTTTGTTCTGCCAGTCTTTGGATCGCTCTTTGGTTCATGGACTTGAATGTGGATGTTATGCAGTTGAAAATATGGGACAGGGTGAGCTCAGGGTCCTCTTACTTTGCTATTATTAATTTTTTAAATGTCTTATTATTTTGGATTTTTGAGACATGGGAAGACAAACTCATGTTACACATGCACTTCAGGATTGGAAAGGAACTTTCCCACATTTGCTTCTATTACTTTATGTTTTGAAACTCTCTTTAATGAGATATGATTACATATAACAAACCTCAAGTTAAAGGGTATACTTTGATGAGATTGAGGGTACAGGACCATGGGTACAGCACCATGAAATCATAGGGTTTCTCCCTAAACCTTCCATCATGAGCCCTTTGTGTCTAATGCTAATGTTGCTTTTGAAGTAAGGACTACTTTTTTCCCCACGTTTTCACATATTGCCCAGGTGTCTGAAAGCTGGCATTGGGGTATCTCCTTTTCCGATAGTCTATATTCCCATAAGTTTTGAAGTCGGTTTACCTTTGGACTTTTGCTTCTATTGTATCTCTCTGTATGTTCACATGCTCTCGTTGCAATACTTTAATGATGAGGTCTTCATCATCGCTTTAATTTTCACCAAATGGTATGAGCTACAGTTCCACTTATGACAGAAGGCACAGGCTTCCTGTGATATGTATTCAAGAGCGAGGCAGATATCCTGAGCACTTGAGCTGAGAATGTCACCCTGTCTTTTTGCCAGCTCTCTTCCCTTCCCTGCGAGACAAGAATCTCCTTTTGTTCACACAGAAATGTGGGTGAAGTCAGTAGAAAACGTTGCCTTCTCTCCTCTTCCCTTTATATCTCAAAATCCCTGCCACTATCTTCTGCCTTTCCCTTTCTCTGACTCATTCTCTCAGACCCACTGTTCCACTCCAGCCATGATCAGGGTGTCCTCCAGCTGCTGGCCTCTGCCCTGTCCATCCCTCAGTGAGAAATCTGGAGTAGGATTATGCATTTCACAGGACTGATCAAGAAATATGTGATCCTCAGAGCCCTCCTGCACAAGGTTGCTGTCGTGGAGACATGGCATCCTGGGTGAGGATCTGACGCCATGT